>NC_025692.1:18299567-18381518 GCF_000633955.1 Camelina sativa | reverse complement strand
GGTTTCACTTATTCTTGTTCGCTTCTTGTCATACATTTTCGTTTCTAGTTCTGTGACTCATTTCTGTTTTGTATTTTGACCATTCTAGGATTGTTAGAAAAACGCTCTTTTTGAATTGGCTTAACTTGTGACTTCTTGATTGCATCTTGAGTNTTCAGAATCCCCTTCCTGTTATCGACGACATCAATCGGTTACAAAGACCACAAAAAGCTCGTCATCTCACAGATCATCCTGCACCAGTTAATATGGAACAACATAATGGATCAAATGCGAGACCGCGAAACATTGGTGCTAGAGATGCACCGAACACTCATACTCAGCGTGCTGGAGTCGTCCCTCCTGCTGTGCAGAATAACAACTTTGAAATGAAAAGTGGTCTGATATCCATGATCCAAGGGAACAAGTTTCACGGATTGCCTATGGAGGATCCACTCGATCACCTGGACGAGTTCGACCGTCTGTGCAGTCTCACCAAGNTATATGTATGATTATCGAACATAATGAATAAGAAATAAGAGAGAACACAACCTTTGTTTCTCTAACTTTCACAACACGTTATCAGCACGACTTTTTCTAAAAATCCAACTGAGAAAAACCCTAAAACCCTAAAGCCGTCGCACATAAGTCCTTGTTCGTTCAAGCTCTCAAACGGAGGATAAGTTCGNACTAAGAGATTAGATGTCTAGGATGTTTGTTGACGTGAATGAATTTGTTTTTCATGCCATGCTTGATCATGTTTCTCTAGCGAGAGCTAGGNATTCGCGGGTTCGTGATCAGCTTTCGTTCGTGATCAAGTTTTGTTCGTGACTAGTCTGAGGTTCGTGATCAAGTTCAAGGTATATCCGAGGTCTTTAGCTCCCGGATCAATTCCAGTCAACCCCAAAAGGTGTTAAGGTAAACAATCAAACCTTATAAGAACATATGAATCAAACATCACCTTAAATCCTATAAGAACCTTAAAATCTACAAGTAAACAATCAACAAACAAAACCCTAAGCTTTGAAATCCTAAAACCCTAAAACTTTAAAAATCCGATTGCTTGAGGTTTAGGATTGCTTAGATTGATTGCAATTGAACTGATTATGATATGTTTAAAATCTGGTTGATATTGATTGTTTGCTTGTTGCATGAAAACCTTAGAACTTAAAACCTAAAATCGAAATCCATAAAGAAAAATATTAAACTGTTTGTTCTAAGTTTAAATCCGATTGTTCTTGATTGTTTGTTTAAAATCAAAACCCTAAAATTAAATCTTAAAATCGGAAATCCTAGAGAATTTTATCTCCTTATTTTTTTTTTGTCTTTATCCTGTTTAAAAAAAAAAAAAGAAAAATTTCTAAAACCTGAAATTATGTGCATATTTTCCTGTTATACTAGAATTTATCTAGGATTGTTTTCATCCATGTTAAAACCACGAAATTTTGTATGAAGGCATGGCATGTTTCGGTCTCAAATACCGCATGGCCTAAGTTTAAATTGATGGCATGATTCGGTCTCAAATATCGCATGTCCTAGTATAATTGATTGCATGGTTGTCTTAAATACTGCATGCTAATGATCGGATGCATGTTTTGTATCATGTAGATGGCAAAGCTCAACAATCTCCAATATGCTGCCCTTAATGTCTCTGGAGAAAATTACTTACAATGGGCATTGGACACTAAGATCAACCTGAAATCAAAGGACCTATGCGAATGCATTGAGGATGAGAATGATTGCACTGAAAAGATTAAATATAAGGCGATATTACATATACGCCATCACCTTGCTGAGAGTCTCAAGAACCAATACCTTACCATAGAAGATCCTTTTGAGCTTTGGACAGAGTTGAAAAACAGATATGGACACCAAAAGACGGTGCTCCTACCAAAGGCTCAATTTGATTGGAAAAACCTAAGGATCCAGGATTTTAAATCCGTGGATGAGTATAATTCAGAGCTATTTAAGATAGTCTCAATATTGAAATTATGTGGTAAGGAGGTTACTGAGGAGGACTTGCTAGAGAAGACATTCTATACCTTTCACACTAATAACATATTGTTTCAGCAACAGTATCGTGAAAAGGGTTTTAAGACATATGCAAGCCTNCTTATCTTTTATCCCGTATTGTTTCTTTTCCGTAAGGTTAACCTAGCCACCAAAAAACGTTCTGAGACTTGTAATCCGACANTTTTGCAATGAGCTATTGTTGATGAACAGTGCAGTGAGGCCTCCTGGATCTACCCCCTTACCAGAAGCTCACAAGGTTGACATTTCTAAGAAAGATCCTAAAGAGCCCAAGGAAACTAAAGAGTCCAACTACGTCCATCGAGACAAGTATCATGGCCGTGGCCGTGGTAGAGGACGTGGTGGTCGTGGCCAGTACCAAGGGAACCAATATGAAGGTTATAACCGTGGTGGTCGTTGATATGTATATATTTTGCATCTCCTTAGCATGTATTTGTCATGCATTTAGCTAGGATAACTAGTCGTTTTGCATCATTTTAGAACCTCTTTTATACACTTTGCATGTTTAGGAAGTTTTTGCATCATCCTTGCATACATTGTGCATTTCGGAGTATTTCATGTGTCTAGGAGACGTAGGAAACGCAGACGATCAAGCCACCTTCGAGTCACCAATCGAGCCTAGCAATCGAGCCACTCTCAGCCACCACTCGAGCCACCATTCAAGCCACCAGTCGAGCCACCAGTCGAGGGATTCAGCTTTTGAAGTCTTCATCAAAGTTGTAGGGAATTGGTTACATTTCCAATGCCATTTATTTCAAGCCAATAGGGGATGTGGTTAAAGAGTTATCATCGTTTTAGTGGATGCGTATACACCTAGATCGAGCCACTCTCGTTGCTTCCGCAGAACTCACCAATCGAGCCATTCTTGTTGCTTCCGCCGAACTCAGCAATCGAGCCACTCTCGTCCCCTCCGCCGAACTCACACGCTCGAGCCATTCTCAAGTCGCCAGTCGGGAACGCATCACCCGAGCCATTATCAAGTCACCAGTCGGGAACGCATCACTCGAGCCATTCTCAAGTCACCAGTCGAGAACGCATCACTCAAGCCATTCTTGAATCGCCAATCGAGCCATTGGTTGTACACCGACCAAATCGCGCATGTCAGGAAGGTGCTCCATCTTACACGCTTCAGGAGATTCCCGAACCGACGTTCTATCTTGTCGTTTTAAGTTTTAGGGATTCACATGTTTTTACTATAAATACATTTTGTTAAGTCTTTGTCCAAGACATCTTATCTTTTATCCCGTATTGTTTCTTTTCCGTAAGGTTAACCTAGCCACCAAAAAACGTTCTGAGACTTGTAATCCGACACCTTTGAGTTTATTCAGTATTTTCATTTGATTTCTTCTACAAGTTGTTCATCTTATTTTTATCTACCTAATAATGCTTGTTTCAATGTTTTCTGGATTTGTATCTTTGGTGATGAGTTCCGGATCTGAGTAGTGTGGTATTTCTTGAGGATGGGATAGATTAGGTGGAGGATCTTAGGATGTAGAGTGTTTAAGCTTTGATTGTATGATTCCCTTCTAGACTAGAGTTAGAAATACTAGTTTCTCTCTGATCAATTGGAACTGGGTTTTAGACATTTCCGCACCCAAAACATGTTCGATGAAATGTCTAACCAACTAGTGCCAGAGACTTACGTTCCTAGNTGTGTCTAGGAGACGTAGGAAACGCAGACGATCAAGCCACCTTCGAGTCACCAATCGAGCCTAGCAATCGAGCCACTCTCAGCCACCACTCGAGCCACCATTCAAGCCACCAGTCGAGCCACCAGTCGAGGGATTCAGCTTTTGAAGTCTTCATCAAAGTTGTAGGGAATTGGTTACATTTCCAATGCCATTTATTTCAAGCCAATAGGGGATGTGGTTAAAGAGTTATCATCGTTTTAGTGGATGCGTATACACCTAGATCGAGCCACTCTCGTTGCTTCCGCAGAACTCACCAATCGAGCCATTCTTGTTGCTTCCGCCGAACTCAGCAATCGAGCCACTCTCGTCCCCTCCGCCGAACTCACACGCTCGAGCCATTCTCAAGTCGCCAGTCGGGAACGCATCACCCGAGCCATTATCAAGTCACCAGTCGGGAACGCATCACTCGAGCCATTCTCAAGTCACCAGTCGAGAACGCATCACTCAAGCCATTCTTGAATCGCCAATCGAGCCATTGGTTGTACACCGACCAAATCGCGCATGTCAGGAAGGTGCTCCATCTTACACGCTTCAGGAGATTCCCGAACCGACGTTCTATCTTGTCGTTTTAAGTTTTAGGGATTCACATGTTTTTACTATAAATACATTTTGTTAAGTCTTTGTCCAAGACATCTTATCTTTTATCCCGTATTGTTTCTTTTCCGTAAGGTTAACCTAGCCACCAAAAAACGTTCTGAGACTTGTAATCCGACACCTTTGAGTTTATTCAGTATTTTCATTTGATTTCTTCTACAAGTTGTTCATCTTATTTTTATCTACCTAATAATGCTTGTTTCAATGTTTTCTGGATTTGTATCTTTGGTGATGAGTTCCGGATCTGAGTAGTGTGGTATTTCTTGAGGATGGGATAGATTAGGAGGAGGATCTTAGGATGTAGAGTGTTTAAGCTTTGATTGTATGATTCCCTTCTAGACTAGAGTTAGAAATACTAGTTTCTCTCTGATCAATTGGAACTGGGTTTTAGACATTTCCGCACCCAAAACATGTTCGATGAAATGTCTAACCAACTAGTGCCAGAGACTTACGTTCCTAGCCTAAGATATTAGTTTTCTAGGATGTTTGTTGACGTGAATGAACTTGTTTTTCATGCCATTCTTTATCATGTTTCTCGAGCGAGAGCTAGGTTTGGAAGTGGTTGAGTTTGAGTAGCTTCTGTCAAGNAAGCCATTCTTGAATCGCCAATCGAGCCATTGGTTGTACACCGACCAAATCGCGCATGTCAGGAAGGTGCTCCATCTTACACGCTTCAGGAGATTCCCGAACCGACGTTCTATCTTGTCGTTTTAAGTTTTAGGGATTCACATGTTTTTACTATAAATACATTTTGTTAAGTCTTTGTCCAAGACATCTTATCTTTTATCCCGTATTGTTTCTTTTCCGTAAGGTTAACCTAGCCACCAAAAAACGTTCTGAGACTTGTAATCCGACACCTTTGAGTTTATTCAGTATTTTCATTTGATTTCTTCTACAAGTTGTTCATCTTATTTTTATCTACCTAATAATGCTTGTTTCAATGTTTTCTGGATTTGTATCTTTGGTGATGAGTTCCGGATCTGAGTAGTGTGGTATTTCTTGAGGATGGGATAGATTAGGAGGAGGATCTTAGGATGTAGAGTGTTTAAGCTTTGATTGTATGATTCCCTTCTAGACTAGAGTTAGAAATACTAGTTTCTCTCTGATCAATTGGAACTGGGTTTTAGACATTTCCGCACCCAAAACATGTTCGATGAAATGTCTAACCAACTAGTGCCAGAGACTTACGTTCCTAGCCTAAGATATTAGTTTTCTAGGATGTTTGTTGACGTGAATGAACTTGTTTTTCATGCCATTCTTTATCATGTTTCTCGAGCGAGAGCTAGGTTTGGAAGTGGTTGAGTTTGAGTAGCTTCTGTCAAGAGATTGGATTAGCTAAGAAGTGATGTTCATTGTTTGGGGATGGTTTGCTTGTGGCACGTTAAATACTCTATAGACTAGGATACTCCACCAACATCAATTAATCCCATCTTTAGGACCTCTTTCTTTCTGATTTTCATTACATTCCTGAGACTGTTTCGTTTCTTACCTTTTTAGTTCATGCTTAGACTCGTTTATGTTTTTATTCATTTTTGCTTCTTGTCATATGTTTTCGTTTCTAGTTCTGTGACTCATTTTCATTTTGTATTTTGACCATTCTAGGATTGTTAGAAAAACACTCTTTTTGAATTGACTTAACTTGTGACTTCTTGATTGCATCTTGAGTGACTAGCATCATCCCATTTGGATTGACACCTTAAGTACTACAACACATAAGGTTAATTGAACCTGCTAGGATAGACACACAAAAATCCTAGTATCAGTCGTGGTAGAGGCCGCGGAATTTTCAAACCGCAACATAAGACTAAATCGGTTTGTCACCGATGTGGTATGGCAAATCATTGGTCTAAGACGTGCAGAACACCTAAGCATCTCATTGATCTCTATCAAGAAAGTTTGAAAAGAATCCAGAAGCTAACCTGGTTCATCTTGATTGTGAAGGAGATTTCGACCATGAGAATGATGACCAATTGGATTATGAGACTTCAGATTGCCTAAAAGATGATAATTAAATTTAAATGTTGTCTTGATTTAATTTCTATGTTTTATGTTTTGGATTATGTTATTGGATAATAATTTTAGTTTAAATTTAATTATTTTATTTCCTTCAATATAAAATTGTTTATTTTATTACTTTATCTTTAAAACATAAATTCTTGTCCATTTTAGAAATGGCTGAGGACAAAAACATACTTGTGGTGGATAGTGGATCCAACCACACAACTTTGAAGGATAAGAGATATTTTGTTAATATCATTATGAAAAATGTCAATATTAGCACAATAGCGGGTATAGCAAGCCTAATTGAAGGCTACGGCCAGGCTCATATTTTATTACCGAATGGCACACATCTTAATCTAAGTGATGCCTTATATTCACCCATCTCAAAGAGAAGCTTATTAAGTTTTAAGGACATTCGTTTGAATGGTTTCCATATTGAAACAAAGGGTGAAGGAAACAAAGAGTTCCTATATATTACTGATATCACCCAAGGATATAAGAAAGTCCAAGAGACTATACCCGCACTAGCCACTGGTCTTTACCATGCTAAGATTAGTATGATAGAGGCTTATTTGGCAATGAATAAAATGTTCAATGAACAATTCACTTTATGGCATGACCGGCTTGGCCATCCGGATTCTAACATGATGCGTAAGCTGATATTAAATTCAAATGGGCACCTTCTAAAAGAGAGAGGAGTTATTCCTAAGAATCTCATGTGTGTAGCATGTTCACAAGGAAAACTTATTATAAGGCCATCACCAGTAAAAGTACTAAAGAGACTTTAAACTTTCTAGAAAGAATACAAGGAGATATATGTGGACCAATACACCCACCTTGTGGGATGTTTAGATATTTTATGTTCCTTATTGATGCATCGACCTGATGGTCACATGTTTGCTTATTATCAACTAGAAACGTTGCGTTTGCTAGATTGTTAGCCCAGCTCATAAGACTAAGAGCACACTTTCCAGATTTTCCACTTAAGACTATACGTCTAGATAATATGGTGAATGTATATCCCAAGCGTTTAATGAATATTGTATATCCATGGGGGTAAGTGTGGAACATCCCGTGACACATGTACATACACAAAATGGATTAGCTGAATCCTTTATTAAACGTATTCAATTAATAGCTCGACTATTACTCCTAAGGTCGAAGCTTCCTGTGTCGGCTTGGGGACACGCAATATTTCATGCATCAGAAGTTATACGCATCATGCCATCTAGTGAACATAAATATTCGCCATCCGAATTACTAACGGGTCATGAGCCAGACATATCCCATCTAAAAATATTCGGGTGTGCCGTTTATGTACCGATTGCTCCACCACAGAGAACTAATATGGGACCTCAAAGGAAGATGGGAATATATTTTGGATATGATTCTCCCACCATTATTAAGTATCTTGAGCCAACTACGGGTGATTTATTTAAGGCCAGATACGTGGATTGTCAGTTTGCTGAATCCGAATTTCCTATGTTGGGTGGAGAGAAAAACAAGTTGGTCAAAGAAATATCATGGAATCAAACATCCTTAAATTGGCAAGATCCTCAGACTCTAGCATGTGAGGCAGATGTCCAAAAGATTATACATTTGCAAAAGCTAGCTAATCAATTGCCAGATTCCTTTGCTGACCCAAAAAGAGTTATGAAATCGTATATACCAGCTTGTAATGCACCAGTACGTATTGATGTTCAAAAGGAACACAATAATCAAGTTGCTACAGAGTCTTAAGCTCGTTTGAAACATGGTAGACCAATAGGTTCCAAAGATAAGAACCCTCAGAAATCTAAGAAAGGTGCAAATAAAACCGAGGTTAAAGAAATTATAGACATGGCTGTGGGAAATCCTAAGGCACCGAATGAGGTTTGGGACGCTGAACCTCAAGGTCCTGAAGGTATTGATAATAATGAGATCTCAATCAGTTATATCATGTCTGGAATACAATGGAATCGTAAAGATGTCGACATCGATGAAATATTTGCATACAAGGTAGCACTTGAAATAAATGAGGATCATGAACCCACGTCTATATTAGAGTGCATTCAAAGTAAAGAATGGTTAAAATGGAAAGAAGCCATTGACGTGGAGTTGAATTCACTAAAGAAAAGGAATGTGTTTGGTCCGATCTTAAGGACACCATTCGATATAAAGCCAGTTGGACATAAGTGGGTCTTTATAAGAAAGAGAATGAGAATAATTAAATCGTGAGATATAAGGCACGGCTTATAGCACAAGGATTCTCTCAAAGACCAGGAATAGATTATGAGGAGACATATTCCCCTGTGATGGATGCAACGACTTTTAGATTTTTAATAAGTCTGGCTATAAGAGAAAAACTTGATTTGCGGCTAATGGATGTAGTGACCGCATATTTATATGGTCCATTGGATAATGAGATTTATATGAGATTACCAGAGGGTATTGAGCTCAAAGATAAGAGTGGTTCTTGAGAACAATACTGCATAAGGCTAAACAAATCCCTTTATGAACTGAAACAAAGTGGGCGTATTTGGTACAATAGACTAAGTGAGTACCTAGCCAAAGAAGGCTATAAGAATGATCTCATCAGTCCATGTATTTTTATAAAGAAGTTTGCAAACAAAGGGTTTGTAATCATAGTAGTATATGTGGATGATTTGAATATCATAGGAACCTCTAGGGAAATCGCCCAAACAGTTGAATTTCTCAAGAAAGAGTTTGCAATGAAAGACCTAGGTAAAACTAAATTCTGTTTGGGATTGCAGCTTGAATACATAAATGATGGAATCCTTGTGCATCAAATGGCATATACTGAAAAGGTACTCAAGAGATTTAATATGGACCAAGCTCACCCATTGCCTAGCCCAATGGTTATGAGGAGCCTTGATTTGGATAAAGATCCATTCGGTCCAAAGAAGGACGATGAAGAGATTCTCGGTCCGGAAGTGCCATCCCTCAGTGCTATAGGAGCGTTAATGTTCTTGGCTAGCCACACTAGACCAGACATTTGTTTGCCGTGAACCTTCTTGCAAGATTTATTTCTTGTCCGACCCTAAGGCATTGGAACAGTATCAAACATGTGTTGCGTTACCTACAAAGAACGCTTGATTTGGGTTTATTTTATACTAACTATAACAAAGGAGGTTTAGTTGGTTTTGCTGATGCAAGTTATCTATCGGATCCACATAATGCAAGGTCCCAAACCGGCTATGTATTTACACACGGTGGTACATCAATTTCTTGGCGTTCAATGAAGCAAACCATTGCAGCCACTTCATCTAATCATGCGGAAATCTTAGCTATGCATGAAACCAGCCGTGAGTGTGTTTGGTTGAGGTCGATGACTCAACATATCCGATCAGATTTGGTATGGCCGATGACAAGGAAGCGACTATTATATATGAGGACAATACAGCCTACATCACACCACTCAAGGAAGGATACATTAAGGGAGATTGGACGAAGCACATTTTACCTAAGTTCTTCTTCACACATGAACTACAAAAGGCCGGAGAAGTTCAAGTGGTGCAAGGTTCATCATGCGACAATTCAGCCGATCTCTTCACCAAATCATTACTGACATCGACATTCATGAAGCTCACGTAGGAATGCGGAGACTTAAGGACTTCTAGTGATGCTTGGAATATGGGGAGTAATGTGTGTTGTACTCTTTTTCCTTCACCATAGTTTTGTCCCAATGGGTTTTTCTGGTAAGGTTTTAATGAGGCAGCGTCCCCAAGCGTATTACGATGATCTCTTAGCATTTGTACGATTATGTCATCCAAGGGAGAATGTTGTAAATCACTTAGGATAGATCTCCATAACCAGCTCATATTCATGTCCAAGTCTACAAGATCAATAGACCTTGTTCTCTTAGTCTAAATCGATTTAGGCTCATTATACTTAAGATTTTATCTTTCACTATATATATATAATTTTCGAATAAAAAGATAATAAATTGTTTCTCTAACTTTCATAACATAATTTTAAAATTAAGATCTAGTGTTTTAATTGTTAAAATAGTACTCCTCTTTTTAGAATTATCCAATAATATATCTGGGAAAAAAATAATAGTTAATGGGCCAAAATTTAGGACCAGCGTTCACATAACACACCGCCACAATAAACGCAACCAATGACGTACGCACGCACACACACCCGAGTGTTCCGACTAGTATCTCCAACGTGGCTTCCTCATATTCATACCACGTGTCTATTTCATTCTCCAACCACACTGAACGGTTCAAGCCAAAATAATAAATATCTAATCTTTGTGAAAAAACGAATCTTCACTTTTTATTTTATTTTTTTTTGTTTTTCCGCAAATGTTTAGATCCTCCGTTCGTCTTCTCTATATAACCAGAATCAGTTCTCCTCTGCTTCGACGTTCATCATCGCGTCTTCCTCTGTTTTCATCGGCGAAACCTTTTCTCAATTCTCATCGGATCACCCTTACTTCTCTTCCAATCTTCGCAACGGGAGCTAAACTTTCTAGATCGGATCATTCCATGGCTGCTTCTTCCGAATCCAAATCTATTTACGATTTCACCGTCAAGGTTCGGTTTCTAATTGGTCCTTTATTTTTGATTCTCTCTTACGATTGAATTGATCAGGTTTGTTTCTCTGAGTTTAATTTTGTTTGAATCCGATTTTGACTTTTGAAATCAGGATGCTAAGGGAAACGATGTTGATCTGAACATCTACAAAGGGAAGGTTCTCTTGATTGTGAACGTTGCTTCTCAATGGTAACATTTTCAAAATTTTTTTTTGTAAAATTTGATTTTGTGATCTTTTAGGTTCATTGGTTTAGTTAGTGACTTAGTTTGTTTTCGTTTGCAGTGGATTGACTAATTCGAACTATACTGAGCTTGCACAGCTTTATGAGAAGTACAAAGACCAAGGTATATATATATAACTTTGTTACTAGTTAGTTAGTTAGTTAGTTAGTTAGTTAGTTAGTTTGTGATCATGGTTTTGATGATTGTGTTTGTTGTTGATGGTTACAATTTTGGATTTTAGGTTTTGAGATTCTTGCATTCCCCTGTAACCAGTTTGGGAATCAAGAGCCTGGTTCTAATGAAGAGATTGTTCAGTTTGCTTGTACCCGTTTCAAGGCTGAGTACCCCATTTTCGACAAGGTACACTAATAACTTCGTCTTGATTTCTGTTGTTATTTCAATAGGTCTAATTCAAGAAGTTAACTAGCCTCCTAATTGTGTACCATCTCAAACTCAAATTAGACATGAGATGTGAGAATGGTTGCAATCTTTTATAGTATCAGTGAAATCATTGTCAAATCATATTATTTCTCTACCTGGGACTTGATTCTACCTTTTGCATTAGGTTGATGTGAACGGTGAGAAAGCTGCACCAATCTACAAGTTTCTGAAAGCAAGCAAAGGCGGGCTTTTTGGAGACGGCATCAAGTGGAACTTTGCTAAGTTCTTGGTTGACAAAGATGGGAATGTGGTTGACCGTTACGCGCCAACTACTTCTCCTCTCAGCATTGAGGTAATGTCTCTGTCACTTTATCATCATCAAAATGACTCTATTTTGATTGAGTAGGCAGCCACAAAGTTTTCTAACTTGCTTTTAAAATTATTCATTGTTTTCGCAACTGCAGAAGGACCTGAAGAAGCTGTTGGGAGTTAAAGCTTAAGGAAGGAAAAAAGGCTTATTATTAGACAAATAAAAAAGCTCATTAGTATTGTTGTATAACCAATACTGTGTAGTAAGCTTGAGTTCGCGAGTGTCTCAAATGGTTATTTCCTCGGTACAACTATAGTCCGTTTTTCAGCGGGCAAACCATGTAATAATCGTACACCTAAATATTTGATTTACCTTTTCACCTATAAAATCGAAATAAAATCAGTAGCTTTTAGAGTAAATGGAAACCCTCCCATAAGGAAACCTATATTTTCGTAAAATTTTGATGTATTGGTAATTCTTACTTGAAGTGTCTGTCTATGACGACCCAATAACCCAAAAGAATTACTGAAATTTAGCAATGTGATTGTCAATAAATGGGAAATCCAACTTAAGGAAAGTGTCTACAATAACTCAAGGAAAAAGAAAACTAACATATTTTTAAAAATATATTTACTTGCCCTTAAAGAACTAAATAGTTATGCTTCTGAACTACGAAATTTGGAATGTGTACAAAAAAGTTAGGACTGACTTTTTTGTTTTTTGAGGGATTAAATTTAGGAGTTAGGCCTACACTTTCGTCATTGTGAATATGAAAACGTAAGAAATCACTCTTTTTTTTTGTTTGTTTATTTTTCTCAATAGATCTTCTTCAAGCTTTTACGTGGATTCAAAAATCTATCGATCTAAAATGCTTTTGTCTATCCTTTTTTTTTTTTTTTTCTTTAAATTTGTATGTAGTTTCAACGTGATGGTGAACGCTAACAGCTCAAGAGAAGATTCAGAATAGTCAACTCTGGATAAAAACATACTTGCCATTGTCTTCGATAAGCTCGACATAATGGACATTATCATGGGAGCTTCACGTGTATGCTTCTATTGGTTCCTTGCCTCTCACAACAAAATACTGTGGAACACCATCGACCTCACCAAGCTCAAACACAAGGGAAAAAACGTCCTCGACTACAAATACCGGGTCGATAAAGAAGCCCTAAGCTATAGTAATCTTTCAATTAAGATGAGCCGGTTCTTCTTTAACTTTTGTAGAGTAAGACACACAAAACTCAAGAATGTAATTGTTGAGATCACTAAGTTGAGCCGCACGGCTCCGTGTAATGTGTTCTTTAGCTTTAATTCCTATTTACAAAAGGAGGACCTCATGTTTGTTGCTAAGAGGTAATCTCATCTTAATAACTAAATAATAGAAATATATATATAGCTCATATGTATGTTTTTTTTTTTTGTTGTTTCCAGGATGCCAAACATAGAGAAACTTGCTTTACCAGTTTCATGGTCATTGTATAAAGAGCTGAACTCATTTAGGTTTGCGTTTAGTCAGTGGAAGAACCTTAAAACATTGATCATGGCTAATGACTTTACCTGGGGCTCATTCGAGATTCGAGTGTTGGGAGAGAGCTGTAGTAACCTCAACAACTTGAAACTTGTAGGTTTTTATATTTTGGGAAACGACGCTGCTGAAGGAATCGTGCATTACCTCCAGAGCCTCTCTAGGTTGAGTTTGCGATGCTCTTTGATCGATGTTGAAGTAGTTCTCCTGCTAATCAGAGGTCTTCGAAACCTCGCGATCCTTAACTTGACACAATACAAAATCTTGCGCTGGTATTTTATGATGAATGATGTTGTACAAGCTGCCACTCAGAATCTTGACAAACTTATCACATGTTCAGAATACGATTGCCAAGTTTGCAAAGATCGATCTCGCATGTTCCGGGAGCAGAAGTTTTACGAGAAGCATTGGCAAAACGACGAGATAAAGGAACTTGATTTCTGAAATTTTGAAAAGTTTTGTTGATGTGGTTTGAGAGAGTTATCGTATTCTATTTTCACAACCTTTATTATTCTTATATGTGTTGTTCTTCCATTTGATAGATCATAATATGCTTCATTCAATATGAACTGGAAATCATATATAGTTTTTCAGCGTTTGATTTAGGCAACATTGACATTATCACAGAGGAGTGTCACGGTGCCGTACAATTTTATCAACGACTTGTACTCTTTGCGCAAGTCTTCAAGAACAAAATCAACTTGATGCATTAAACCTAACGTAGAGACAACTCAAACATTGTGAAAGTTTTAACGAGGTGAAGAACAACTGTTAAATTGAATAATACCACATAGTTCACTACCATATATTTAACTATCATGAGCAAATCTACGTAATTAATACCATAGTTTGCGCGCGATGCTCTACTCTACCGTCACCAGAACAGCAATTTTATCACTAATCACAGGTCTTCGAAACCTCAGCATTCTTAATCTGTCACATTGACAAAATTTGGACTTCAATCCTAAAAAGATACATGATGAAAATCTTGTTCAAGCTGCCACTCAGAAGCTTTGAGAAATTTATCATATGTTCAGGTAACGATTGCAAGGTCTGCGAAGGTGGACCTAACATATTTGAGACAACACATTATTTTTTACGAAAAGAATTGGTGAAACGATGAGATTAAAGAGCTTGTATTTTGATAATCTTTTGTAAAAGCTTTGTTGATGTTTTATCCCGGATCCCTTCATTTCAAATATTATATTCATTCCATTTGGCCAGTGGAAATATTGTTATGCTTAAGATTCACTAAAAAACCGATAGATGGGTTACTGGATATTATATTAAAAGAAAACATTTCAAATACTATAGAGGAAAACCCTATAAAAAAACCATCAACGTGGCAAAGATTTTCAGTCTAAACCTCCAAACTATTATATTCCCAACTAAAACCATCAAAGTGTCAAATTTATTAAATCAAACTTTCAATATGGTATTTGTGTCGCGGGCCCACATTTATCACCGGAACAGTTAAATTCTGTTAAGGAAATAGTTCACCCCGTCAAGTGAATAATAATTCCAGTAGTTGAATAACCCACATGTAATTTTTAATATATTTTTCTATTAACAAAACAATTAAAATAATTAAAACAAAAATAATTAATACTATATAGTCTATAGGTATGATGAAAGCATGAAATTTAAGCGTCTTCCTTACAACAACCTAACACTCTCTACATAATCCGAAAAAACCATTGCTTTTGTCTCCCGATGCTTGAACTTGTAGTCTCCGTGTAAATTAACCTTGATTCCTCTAAGCCTATTCGTGTCTGGATTGTAAAGGAAAACATAAAACTCATTATAATAGCACCGTGGTGCCAAAATTAACTCACCTCTATGAGTTGTGCCTCTGATATCTCCCAAATCATAATGTTTCCACTTCATCCCAATTTTGATACTGAAACTTTCCTTCATCCATCCTAGAGTCTCGGCTTGCTGATCCAAAACCCACACTTCCCAATCCGTACTTGTGTTAGTGGCTAAAGCTACTTTCCCCTTGTAGCTAATCAAAGTTGAAAGATATAGAAACGCAGTTGGAAAGTCTGCGGATACACTAGTAAAAAGATCCAACGTTTCTGACCCCAAAACGAAACTCATTAAGCACAACTGCGACAAATTATCTCCCGTAAAAGCAAGATAATACAAAACTCCATCTATGCACACACTGTTAAGCACAGGACCATGAGGAGTTTTGTAATCAATCATTTTCCATACTTTGTTTTTATCTCCCAATGTGACTACTTGGTGTTCAGATGATAATTGTAATATTCGATCCTTCATGCATGCACAGCACCAATAGTTTGTACTCATCATTAACCGGATCGTACCCGAAAAAACTATGTGCGACCGTACTGCTGGTTTCGACTCTAGGTATAGCTATGAATGTACCAGTACTAGGGTTAGCTACGCATTTATCTAGACCATATCTTAGGTTTATCAAACCATTGACATAATGAGAATGGTAGACAGACTCTGGAAATGGACATGTAACACGTGATAGATAAGACGTTGATGATGATGTAGACAGCGAGAAGAAGTGCCAAACTTCGCAGTTCCGTTGTATATCGAAGTCAATAAACGCGACTAGTAGACGAGGCTGCATCATCGAAGAGTATCTAACCTGGAAAGACGTGATGAAATCTCGACTCCGTATCACTCCGGTCCAATACTTTGAGAGTAGGAGACACCTAGCTACGGATTTCAAAGGCAGTCTCATAAATATATCCATCGCTAGTTCCAAAGGAACATCATCGAAGTTCATCTCTTTCAAGATTTCAAGAGAATTGTTCTCAGTTTTACTCTTCTTCGATTGACTTGTCGCCATGATCCTGACCCCCACTCACTTTTGTTTAGAGAAACCCTAAATATCTCTAAGTCTCCCTTGATGTTCTAAGTTCTATATAAGTTGAAATAGAGAGGCAACAGGCCCATACAGTCCAATAAACTCGGAAGTGTGGGATATTTTTGGTATTTTAACTTAATTGAAAGAAAAAAAAACCCTAGTTAACTTTTTCACAAAACAAAATTTCCTCGTAGCCAGAACTCGCCACGAATATGACCTAAGAGCTAAGCAAGGTAGTTCTTCTACGTCTATCACCTTGCTATAGATGACTTATTACTACTATTTTTCTTTTTGGTTTGATTATAGTGTTTTTTTTTATGATGCTTTCGCTTTGGCAGGGTGCTCTGTTTGTTTATTGTTTTTTGTAGAAAAAGTTTTTAAAATACTTTTTCCTAAGTAGCTAGGTATTTTGCTTATAATTGAACCTCAAATCACAACCGAATAGTAAGTCTGTAAGTGCTTACAAGAAGAACTGACTATATATTCGAATCATTTTACCCTAACATAGCTTGTTTGGTTTTGTTTTTGTTTTTGTTTTTTTTCTTAAACACAAAATTAAATTAAAGATCGTGAAAGTAGAGTTGCAGTTTTGGTGTTGTAGGACACTATAATGTTTTGTTTCTATATGTTACCATATTCTTCTTTATGTAAATTCAAGAATCCATCTATCCACAATGATTTCAACATTTTTTCTTCTCCTTTTTTCCCTTTGTATGTAGTTGTAACGTGATGGAGAAGGTAGAGAGCTTAGGAGAAGTTTCAAAATGGGCAGATGTAAACAGAGACATACTTGAACTTATCTTCAATAGGCTCAACTTGATGGACATTACCATGAGAGCTTCACGTGTCTGCATCTCTTGGTTCCTTGCCTCTCACAAAAAGGAGCTTTGTGGAACACCGTCGACCTCACCAAGCTCCAAGAATTAGATGTTTCCAACAGTTTTGTCTTTAAGAGTAAAGTACGACCAATATTCTTTTACAAGCTTCAGGTTGACGACGATGGAGGCCTTCATAAGAATCTTTTGTCTAAAATCATCTCCAGGTTCTTTCATGACTTTTTTTGAAGTAGAAGGCGGGATAAGTCTCATGAATCTATTAATTGAGATCACCAGGTTGAGCCGCATGGCCCCGAAGAGTTTGTTCTTTCACTTCAATTCTTATATACAAGAAACAGGTCTCAAATTCGCTGCTGAGAGGT
Organism: Camelina sativa; assembly: GCF_000633955.1. Classification (NCBI taxonomy): domain Eukaryota; kingdom Viridiplantae; phylum Streptophyta; class Magnoliopsida; order Brassicales; family Brassicaceae; genus Camelina; species Camelina sativa. Next base: position 18,364,200 of record NC_025692.1, on the reverse strand, counting down.
AAATCTCATCAATCATCTAATCAGATTTTCTTGCATGTGCATGGTGTGCCTCTCATACGTTTTTATTTTTATTTCTTGTGATTTTGTTTCTCAGGATGCCGAATTTAGAGAAACTTGCTTTACCAATCTGGTCCTATCAAACCGAGAATTCATTGCGGTTTGCTTTCAGTCAATGGAAAAATCTGAAAACATTGATCAATCGCTCATGAACACACTTTCACCGGGATATTTAGGTTTCAAGCTGTGGGAGAGAGCTTTAGTATCCTAACCAACTTAAAATATTTGGGTTATTTGGCAGAATACAATACCAGGGAAATGGTGCGTTACCTCCAAAGCCTCAAGAGGTTGAGTTTGCGATGCTCTTTGGTTAGTATGGAGGTAGTTAAAAAGCTAATTACCGGCCTTCGAAACCTGACGATTCTTAACGTTTCACATTGCAAAAACTCGTTTAGTTTTCTTCCTATCGAAAAATCTACAGAAAATAATGTATTTCTAAATATAAAAGATTCACACTTTCAACGTAACACACGCCTTTCATACATGACGATCAAAATTATGTGTCATGTACATTTGTTACACACTTACACTTACGATATAACTTCTCATATACTAGGTTCGTACTCACAAACCTATTCATTTACTTCTCCTCAAATCGGATTAAAATGTTTCAGCGGGCTAACGCAGATATAACAATAATTGTTAAACTATCAATCCCTGTTTTTTGTTGACATTTTTAAACCGACAAACCTCGATCAATAGCCAAATTTCTACTATGTGGTATAACACGATTTAGTGCAGTCGAATTCTAGTGGGGAAGATGGAGTCAAGTGGACTTAACCAATGGACACATCCCCACTATCAATCCTTTAAATGTAATGTTTTTGTTTTCAAAAATTTTAATTGTAAGCTATATGAAAAAATCAAAATACTTTTTATTATATGAAGTATGTGATGATAGTTGTAAAAAAAAGATGCAGGAGAGCCCATAACATTGTCTTCGCTATGTGAAAAAGTGCTCTCAGGCATGGAATCCAAGATGACTAAAATGAGTTATGTTTTCAAATTGGAATAGATCTCACCCACCCTTTCTTTCCTTTTCAAGTAATGTTCAAAGTTTCCAATGGACAAAGCAGCGGTGCTCCCTGTCCCCCGACGAATTCACACGTCATTTCTGCTCCCCTTCTCACCCTTTTCTCATTGTCTAATCCTCCTCAAATACTTTCCTTCNAAACTTGCTTTACCAATCTGGTCCTATCAAACCGAGAATTCATTGCGGTTTGCTTTCAGTCAATGGAAAAATCTGAAAACATTGATCAATCGCTCATGAACACACTTTCACCGGGATATTTAGGTTTCAAGCTGTGGGAGAGAGCTTTAGTATCCTAACCAACTTAAAATATTTGGGTTATTTGGCAGAATACAATACCAGGGAAATGGTGCGTTACCTCCAAAGCCTCAAGAGGTTGAGTTTGCGATGCTCTTTGGTTAGTATGGAGGTAGTTAAAAAGCTAATTACCGGCCTTCGAAACCTGACGATTCTTAACGTTTCACATTGCAAAAACTCGTTTAGTTTTCTTCCTATCGAAAAATCTACAGAAAATAATGTATTTCTAAATATAAAAGATTCACACTTTCAACGTAACACACGCCTTTCATACATGACGATCAAAATTATGTGTCATGTACATTTGTTACACACTTACACTTACGATATAACTTCTCATATACTAGGTTCGTACTCACAAACCTATTCATTTACTTCTCCTCAAATCGGATTAAAATGTTTCAGCGGGCTAACGCAGATATAACAATAATTGTTAAACTATCAATCCCTGTTTTTTGTTGACATTTTTAAACCGACAAACCTCGATCAATAGCCAAATTTCTACTATGTGGTATAACACGATTTAGTGCAGTCGAATTCTAGTGGGGAAGATGGAGTCAAGTGGACTTAACCAATGGACACATCCCCACTATCAATCCTTTAAATGTAATGTTTTTGTTTTCAAAAATTTTAATTGTAAGCTATATGAAAAAATCAAAATACTTTTTATTATATGAAGTATGTGATGATAGTTGTAAAAAAAAGATGCAGGAGAGCCCATAACATTGTCTTCGCTATGTGAAAAAGTGCTCTCAGGCATGGAATCCAAGATGACTAAAATGAGTTATGTTTTCAAATTGGAATAGATCTCACCCACCCTTTCTTTCCTTTTCAAGTAATGTTCAAAGTTTCCAATGGACAAAGCAGCGGTGCTCCCTGTCCCCCGACGAATTCACACGTCATTTCTGCTCCCCTTCTCACCCTTTTCTCATTGTCTAATCCTCCTCAAATACTTTCCTTCTTGCGACTCTCCTTTCTTACGCCTTTGGATTTCTGCACCCTGCAATATTTTCAACATGTTTCTCTGTTCTTGCTGTGTATTCAAAAAGGTTATGTGGCTCTCTTTAGTGGCGATTCTTGTTCCATGCTTTCCCTCTTTGTTCACTCACTCAAGGAATGAAGAAATCTAACCGAAATGGTCAAGCCACTAGGGATACTACTTCCTTAGAAGATGATGAGTCAGTCCGACTCCCAGCTTTGGACAATGTGGATTTATATATAGATATCAAAATTTTATATATTATTATATAATAATAGTATGTAATCATAATCTATATATTTATATATAGATATCAAAATTTTATATATTATTATGTATATACTAAATTTATTAATGGCAGTATGTTTTGGTTGTCATAATAATATAATAGTGTATAGTATATATGTATACATGTTACTTTTCTTTTAATTATGTTTCTTACTATGCAGTGGTGGTCAATTTTAAGTAATATGATTGGACTAACTGGTCAAACAAAAGTTATAAATCAATTGAAAAATAAAAGCATATAATAAATTGAAACATAGTTAACCATACATTGATATTATCATTAATGTAAACACTGGAATAAATATTTAAAAGAAAATTGTAAGAAACACACTTTGTGTTCTATTATTGAGAATAGAGAATCAAAAACCGAAGGAAACAGTTACTATTCTAATAATCCCATAGGGATTGATGCTTCATCATAAGAATCAAACAGGAATTCATAAATTGTTCTTTAGTCATCATAGGATTTTGGAGCTTCAAGAAAATTTAAAAAGCAATTTCAAATTGAGGATCCTGTCTCTCACCAGTGAAATGAATAGCGGCATGTAATTATAACCACTTCTGTAACCCACTGATTGGATCTATTATCCAATGTGAACCATGTTAAGCCCTGAGGGAATACCCGACTTTCTTCAAAACGGTTTGAATGATTTAAAGCAAGCCAATCAGATAACCTAAAATCAGAATGAGTGTTTGATATTTTTTTAACAGCCATGTTGATGAAAACTATTTACTTTGAGGAATCAAACTTGAATTATATAATACTCTGATGAGTATCATGGCCGTATAAAATCTTCTGTCAATCTTAACAATTATGTTAATTAAAAATCACAATTTGTGATCTGGACAGATATGAAACTGATTATCCGCTAGTATATGCGAACTGAATCAATCTTATATTAACAATAAGGACTATTCCGGTAAAATTAGTTTTTGTAATTATGGTATCTTACTACGTATTAAGTAAAACGTCACTAATAACTAACTGTATGCCTTATTAACACATGATAGGTTTAAATATATAAAATATAAACTTCTATAATTTTAATACAATTACTCATAATGTTATATACAATTCTGCTTGTTTTAATAGATAACAACGTGGAAATAAGATAAGCAACATTTGAAGAAATCTATTTGCGAATCAGTAAAATAAAACGGCAAAATAAATTAAATCAATAAAATTGTTTTGGAAATATTTTCCAACGATTGTACGATATCATGACTACAAAGCAAAATATAATTAAACAAAAATCTAATCCATTCCGGAGATATCCAGATTCGGAAACACTTTAGAAATTCCGCCACAGTTTTGTATAATAAACATGTTTATACGACCATGCTTCCTAAAGTTAGCATCGAATTCAACTGCCGTTCTAGACAGCGCCTCACAATGCAGGATATCATTACTGGTGTAAAATATAATTCATTAAAGTGAGAATATAACAAATTGGAGAATTAAAGTGTATAAAAATAAGAGGGGGAAAAGTAAAGACATATGACTTACAATTTATCTTTCAAACAAAATGACAGACTTTCGATATTGGATTCTTTTTTCAACGTTCCAACAGAAAATAACTTACCTATCAAATCTACAAAAGAATTAATAATTTAAAGATAAATATCACTGATGTATTAAAAGAATAAGAATACCGTATAATATCAAAGTATGGGAATAAATATTTTATGATACTAACCGACCAAAACATCAGTGTTGACCGTATCCTCAATGATGTAGGCGAAAGGAGTATATTGATTGAAAGGAATATTACTCAATGGTAAAGAATTAGTCATCACAGTTTGAGGCAGAATTTTAATACCAAGAGGATGAGTTGTAGATCTGATAGGCTCGGGGTTTAGACAAACTTCAAAGGTTGTGAAGATTTTCCATTCACCCTCCTGAATCCATTTCTTGTATAATGCTGCATAGTCTGAAGGAATTATAGCCTCAATACGTGTTCCCTGTGTAACAAATATTCGGAAACATAATTACAAAAGAATACCGATGATTTAGGTGTGTAAATGACAACCGAAAACTTACACTGGAATCAACCAAAATTAGAGCAAATACAAACTTCGCAGATGATAAATAGATTTCATGAAGTCTAAGAACTTTAACACAAATACGCCAGCCAGTAATTTTTGGTGACAAAGAAGAAATCATGTGGAACTCATCCATTGCCGGTAATATTAAATTTGCGGAGTTTGTATAGTAAGTAAAAGGAAGATTACAGGAAAATTAACTTTCAGTGTAGGTGATTTATATATCTTTACAAACGACGCAATATATTGACAGCGTTCAATGTTAAATACAATGAATAGTTGCATAATTAAAACATTAGAGAAAATAGATGTACTTTATTAGGCCGAAACGTTTCAAACTAATCAAGAGTATATTTGTTTACCGAAAATCAATGATCTTGAACTAACAGATTGACTTAAATTAAGGGGAGATAGAATAATTATCATAAATTTCTGTAAAATGTGTAAATACTTATAATACCATAACTAATGTAAATAGTTATTAAAATCAACAATAATCACGACAATGTATTCGAATTTATTTGCGAGAAAACGACGGATTATAATGTCATAATCTGGAACTAAATAACTATATGATGAAAAAACACAGCTACAAAAAGATTGTAGTAAACAACAAAAAAATACAAACGAAGACAAAACACTATCTAACTAAATTTTGAAAAACCTCCTTAAACACCACATTAAGTGCCTGTCTCGCGATCTTACCATCTTTGTCGAGAATGATAACTTTTAAACCTTTTTTGGATGTAACCCTTGACAGAACAACATAAAGCTGACCATGTGAGAAGACCGATTTTGGTAAATACAATCCAACTTCACTTAGAGATTGACCTTGACTCTTGCTGATTGTCATTGCAAACGCAAGAGCAATAGGGAACTGTCTCCGCCTCATTTTGAAAGGAAGCTTCGTGTCTGACGGGGTAATAAGTACTTTAGGAATAAGTACAATATCTCCAATTCGATCACCAATAATGACAATTGCCTGCAATATATGATCAACCATTTGAGTAATTTGCTATCTTGTAACATTACACAAACCTCTTTTCGGATCTAAGTTTCTTAGCAACATGACAGGTGCTCCAATCTTCAACGTAAACAATGGTTTGGTAAGCCATATATGTTAATGGAATTTAAGAAGTCGGGTAAGAACACCGGGTTGGTATTTGAATATGAATCTGTGGGATCAAGAATATCAGCACTTAGGTAGACCACTTCTTGACCTAAACAATTTGGTATAAAGACGTGATCTGCTGTAAAAACTACATGTATTCCGACCTCATTTCGCTTGAAAAAGATAACTAAACTATGTTGAGTAGTGATAAGAAAAAAAAATGACAAACTAAGACATTTACCTTTGAATTTCTCAAGCATATATAGCTTCAACTTATTGACATCCTCATTCCTAGGAGCCAATATTGCTCTCTGTTGAAAGAATTTAGGGTCTTTTTCCTCATGCAAAAGGGCTGGATCTCCATAAATAGCCCTGACAATAGATTCAATTGGATTGTCCGCATCAGTAATAAGAAACTCTTCTGGGATATCAATCATAGCTTCACCATCATAAAGTTCGGCTATTTTTCCATCACCAATATTTAATAACCATTCCGAAAATTCCTTGATCTCTTCTGACTGGGCATAACTTAGTTTGCTATTGAGTAGCCGCATATTCTTGGTCAACGTTAACACTTTACAATGATCCCAAAGATAAGAAGAATTTAAAGAAGCCAAAACAATTTCAGCTCTCCCGGCACCCTGTATAATAGGTAATACTTGTCTGAAATCACCACCGAAAACAACAACTTTGCCACCAAAAGGTTTGCTTTCAGGGTTGCAAATAATATCATATAGACTCCAATCAAGAGATTCAAAAGAATATCTACTCATCATAGGAGCTTCATCCCATATAATAAGTGATGTTTCTTTAATCAAATCCGCTAATTCAGACCGAGGATCAATTGAGCAATACGTTGACTCATCAGGGTGAATAGGGATTCCAAACTTGGAATGAGTAATCCGACCACCAGGCAAAAGAAGAGAAGCTATACCACTTGATGCAACGCTTAAAACTATTTCACCTCTGCATCTAACAGCGGCAGACAATGTACTCCATAAGAATGTCTTCCCAGTACCTCTAAAACCATAAACAAAAAACACACCTCCTTGTCTATTGCACACGACATCCGTTATCTGATCATATATTAGTCTTTGTTCGTCAGTCAGCATCTTAATCCATGCATCATGGTCTTTTGCTTCTTCTGCACGGATGTATCTCCTTTCATCGGCTATTAGACAATTAGAGATAGCCATACCATCTCTGTTAGGTTGAGGCATTTCTTCGAAGGATGATAGGGAACTTCCATTTGATAGTAGTTTGAGCTCTATTTCTTGCAGTGTGAAATCCATCTTCTCTTCGGAAGTTAATTCTTGAACTATATACAGGATAAAACATATATATAAGAACAATAAAAACAATAAATAATTCAAAATATGAAAAATATGTAACCTGGATTGTTGACTTCTAATCTTTTTTTCCTCTCAATATCTTCAGATAATATTTCCAATGTTTCATCCCATACATGAGCAGGACTTGAAAGACTACCAGACAATAACAAAACCGCAAAGAAGTTCCGAAGGTAATCTCCAAAACACCCACTACAAGAAATATGGGCATTAATAGCAGAAAACTATAGCGCAGTTTTCGCAAGTGTTATCGTTGATAAATTTTTTAAAATGGAGCTCTATAATGGCGCTTTTAAAACGCTAAACATAAAAATATGTAAGAGCGAACCAAAAATCAGTATTTCCGCCAAAGACTTAGTAAAATGTAGTAAAAGTGACTCTTTTCCCACTCCACCCGCGAGACTTAATAAAATTTTACTTAAAACTTAGAATGAAAAAAAAAAGCCATTAGTCTCACTTCATCTCTCAGTTCATCTCTCACTTCATCGAGCTATCCGCCGACGAGTCGACGACGGTCAATCTAACCCCAGTTCACCGGATAATATCCACAATCATCTTCGCCAACGAAGCTCCTTTGTTAGTGAGTTCTTATCCGCCGACGAAGCTCCTCTGTTAACAATCTTCTGCGCCGACGAATCGCATTTCAGTCGGTTTGCTTCATTGGATTTTTCGATTCAGTATTTTCTCAATTAGGGTTCTTCTGATTTCAAGTTTAGATCTGTTTTATTTAGAGATTTCATAGTTAGGGTTCTGTCTTATTTAGAGATTTGAAGTTTAGATCTGTCTTATATCGAAATTTGTCAGTAATTTGGGTTCTCTATTTGCAGGTTTTGGTACTCGTGGTTTGGAGGAATTTCTTTCTGGATTTCACCCAATTTCAATAGGTTAGTCCCCGTTTAGAGCTTGATAAGTTTTGTGTTTAGTTAAGCAAAACTTTATTGTGAATTTGATTGTTTTGTGGATTGCACATGTACTATGTTTCTGCCTGAATCATGCTGGTTTTAATTACTGAATGGACGGTTCTCACTTCTCAATAAGGGTAGCATATAAAATGGTGGAGAAAAGATGGTTCATCTATGCAGGTAATTACTTTTTTCATAAATAAATTATAATGGTTAGTGGTTAATTTGTGCATGACTGATTTAGTTTGTTTTGTTTTCAATGGCATGAACTGAAAGACTGATCCTGCTTATGAGATTAGTGCTTTAAATTTTGTTATAGAGGTTACTGATGCTATAGGAGGATCTGATCAGTTGGTAATATGCCCATGTACGGACTGTCGCAATGTTGATCGACATTTAGGCAGTGTAGTAGTAGATCACCTAGTAAGTGTAACAACCCGTCCCATGGACCCCACTAGCCTCACTGCTAGCTGTCCCAACGGACCGTCTGCGGACCCCACTAGCCTCACTGCTAGTCGTCCCAACGGACCCCAAGCTGGCCCTGCAAGGCATCGATCCTAACCCATCACTGTGGATATCCCAATCCACCAGCACGTTATTGGTGCGCCAGGCGTTCCTCGAACCCTGGTCCTCACCTTTTATCAACCTTCCCACAGGACAAGATGCAAGCTTCGGCCTGATGAGGACCCAATAAAAACTCAAGGTTTAGGCCTCTGAGTAAAGGAAAGTCCAAAAGTCGAGAGCAAATAATGCCTAGAGCGTGAGTCTATCGTCTAGAGGTGACCTTTCATAGATCGGTCGGAGGAGTGCGGGCCGTGGAGACGGTTGCACGGGAGTCCTTGGCTGATGGTTGTTCGAGATTCGAGGATGAATCTATGTTGGTGGGGGAGAATTGTAACATCCGCGAACCAATTATTGGTTTTTGGGATGGGTGTCGATCGACACCAGTCGACACCAATATTCTCTGGTTCGACCAATTCGATTTAATTATCGATTTGGACCGGTTTGGTTTAGGGAAAACCATTGAACCAAGATTTTATAGGGAGAAAACGACCTAGGTCGTGTTTTGTTTTGTCTCACGCCGTTTTTGAGAAAACAAAAGAGAGAAAAGTGTTTTGAGGTTCTAGAGAGAGTTTGGGAGATTTCCTTGCTGTTGTTGAGAGATCCAAGGCTATGAAGGAGTTTGAAGCTTGCTAGGAAGGTTGGATTCGTTGTTGTTGGTCTGAATCTTCCTACAAAGAGGTGAGTGCATGACCATGGCTAATCTAAGCCTTTGATTTCATTGTTCTTGCTTGTTTGTTGTTGTTTTGTGTGTTTTTCTTGCTGGGATTGGTTGCTACAGGTTCCTATAGACGTATTTGGCTTGGGTTATGAGTATTGGGCGATTTGGAGGAGGTTGGGGGCGAGATTCGACTCTCGGCTTCGAGCGGATTGCGATTACAGAGAGAGTATCGATCGACACCAGCAAATTGGGCATCGATCGACACTGTGGGGTAGTGTCGGTCGACACCTCCCTTCCAGCTAGACGATGTTTGATTTCCTGGTTTGTATGTCTTGTTTGTTGATTGTTTTGATCATTGATATCATTGTTGCTTGTGTGTATAACCCAGTAGATGAGAGGATTGCCTCACTGAGTGTTTATCAAATACTCATGCATCTCAATATGTGTTTGTGGTGCAGGTAAAGGCAATGTGTGATCGTGGAATCAAGGCAATGAAGAGGAGGATGTTCTAGTGGTTCGCTTGGTTGTCTGGCTTATGCTAGGTGGCTAGAGTTGAGTCCTAGAATGTTGCTTAGGATTGCTGGTTCTCTGGTTTATGTTGTTTGGATCATTAGGTTATGATTTGGAATTAATGTTGGTTATTGGTTATTATTTATTGAATTATTTATTGGATATTGGTATTTGTTATTTTCGTTATTGGTTGTGTTTGTGGTTAGGTGGCTAGTGGGTATGGGACCACTAGCTGTAGTTATCTATTATTTATTAAATTAAAAAAAAAAAAAAACGGGTCGGGTCGTTTCAGTAAGTAAGGGAATGGATGAGGCTTACAAGATACAGAGGGAGTGGTATCATCATGGAGAAGTGNTGCGATTACAGAGAGAGTATCGATCGACACCAGCAAATTGGGCATCGATCGACACTGTGGGGTAGTGTCGGTCGACACCTCCCTTCCAGCTAGACGATGTTTGATTTCCTGGTTTGTATGTCTTGTTTGTTGATTGTTTTGATCATTGATATCATTGTTGCTTGTGTGTATAACCCAGTAGATGAGAGGATTGCCTCACTGAGTGTTTATCAAATACTCATGCATCTCAATATGTGTTTGTGGTGCAGGTAAAGGCAATGTGTGATCGTGGAATCAAGGCAATGAAGAGGAGGATGTTCTAGTGGTTCGCTTGGTTGTCTGGCTTATGCTAGGTGGCTAGAGTTGAGTCCTAGAATGTTGCTTAGGATTGCTGGTTCTCTGGTTTATGTTGTTTGGATCATTAGGTTATGATTTGGAATTAATGTTGGTTATTGGTTATTATTTATTGAATTATTTATTGGATATTGGTATTTGTTATTTTCGTTATTGGTTGTGTTTGTGGTTAGGTGGCTAGTGGGTATGGGACCACTAGCTGTAGTTATCTATTATTTATTAAATTAAAAAAAAAAAAAAACGGGTCGGGTCGTTTCAGTAAGTAAGGGAATGGATGAGGCTTACAAGATACAGAGGGAGTGGTATCATCATGGAGAAGTGGTTTCAGTAGACAGCAATGTTTGTCAGTGGAATGAAGAGGTTTTAGGGTTATATAGAGCTACTGAATACTTAGATGAAGAGTTAGCTGCTAAGGGTAAATTAGTGGATGATGCTGAGGGTGATGCCGATGACAAGAAAGAGGACGAGTTCCTTGCAAAACTAGCAGATGATGAAACCCCTTTATACCCTACGTGTGCAAATCATAGCAAATTACCAGCCATTGTTTCACTGTATAGAATCAAGACACAAAATGGCTGGTCAGACAAAAGCTTCAACGATCTTCTAGGGACTTTGCCAGACATGTTACCGGAGGAGAATGTTCTACATACATCAATGTATAAAGTGAAGAAGTTTCTCAANCTAGGTGGCTAGAGTTGAGTCCTAGAATGTTGCTTAGGATTGCTGGTTCTCTGGTTTATGTTGTTTGGATCATTAGGTTATGATTTGGAATTAATGTTGGTTATTGGTTATTATTTATTGAATTATTTATTGGATATTGGTATTTGTTATTTTCGTTATTGGTTGTGTTTGTGGTTAGGTGGCTAGTGGGTATGGGACCACTAGCTGTAGTTATCTATTATTTATTAAATTAAAAAAAAAAAAAAAACGGGTCGGGTCGTTTCAGTAAGTAAGGGAATGGATGAGGCTTACAAGATACAGAGGGAGTGGTATCATCATGGAGAAGTGGTTTCAGTAGACAGCAATGTTTGTCAGTGGAATGAAGAGGTTTTAGGGTTATATAGAGCTACTGAATACTTAGATGAAGAGTTAGCTGCTAAGGGTAAATTAGTGGATGATGCTGAGGGTGATGCCGATGACAAGAAAGAGGACGAGTTCCTTGCAAAACTAGCAGATGATGAAACCCCTTTATACCCTACGTGTGCAAATCATAGCAAATTACCAGCCATTGTTTCACTGTATAGAATCAAGACACAAAATGGCTGGTCAGACAAAAGCTTCAACGATCTTCTAGGGACTTTGCCAGACATGTTACCGGAGGAGAATGTTCTACATACATCAATGTATAAAGTGAAGAAGTTTCTCAAGTCTTTTGATATGGGTTAGCAGAAGATTCATGCTTGTGTTAATGACTGTTGTCTATTCAGGAAGAAGTTGAAGAAGCTTGACAATTTTCCTAAGTGTAAGGCGTCAAGATGGAAGGTAAACATGCACACTGGTCAAATAAAGAAAGGTGTCCCCCATAAAGTTTTAAGGTATTTTCCAATTATACTGCGCCTGAAGAGGATGTTTAGGTCTGAGCAACTTGCCAAGGACCTGCGGNTCGTTATTGGTTGTGTTTGTGGTTAGGTGGCTAGTGGGTATGGGACCACTAGCTGTAGTTATCTACTATTATTATTTANATCACCCTGTAGATTATGTTACATGGGATCAGATGAATGCCAAATATCCTGCGTTTGCTGCTAAACCAAGGAACATCCGTTTGGGACTTTCGACTGATGGATTTAACCCTTTCAACATGAAGAACAGCAGATACAATTGTTGGCCAGTTTTGCTAGTGAATTATAATATGGCTCCTGACCTATGTATGAAGAAGGAGAACATCATGCTTAGCTTGTTGATTCCTGGGCCGCAACAACCTCGTAATAGCAATTATGTTTACTTAGAACCTCTAATAGAGGATCTAAACCATTTGTGGAGTAAAGGAGAGATAGCCTACGATGCTTTCAGTAAGAGCACTTTCACACTAAAAGCAATGCTCTTATGGACTATTAGTGATTTCCCTGCATATGGAAATCTTGCTGGATGCAAAGTTAAAGGTAAGATGGGTTGTTCTTTATGGGGAAAAGACACTGACAGTATGTGGTTGAGTAATAGTAGGAAACATGTCTATATGTGCCATCGCAAAGGTCTATCACCAACACAAAGTTATCGGGGGAAGAAGACTTGGTTTGACGGAAAAGCTGAACATGGGAGGAAGGCTAGGATATTAACTGGTTGTAATATCTCTGTCCTCTTAAAAAATTTCAAAAATTATTTTGGGAATAAGAAAGAGAGTGGGAAGAAGAGAAAGCAGACTGCTGCTACTGAGTCATTCTCATCTGATGAGTATGATGACAGTGAGTCTGAGGAAGAGGAAAAAGACGAGGAGGAGTTATCCAGATGGAAAAAATGTCTATATTTTTCAAGTTGTCTTATTGCGAGGTATGTTTCTGTTTTTGCTCTAATTATGTAGTTTTCATAGCTAATCAATATATCATTAACTTGTATTTACTTTAATTGTGTAGGACCTCCCAGTAAGACATAATTTAGATGTGATGCATGTGGAGAGAAATGTGGCTGCAAGCATTGTGACGACATTGTTGCACTGTGGGAAATCAAAGGATGGCCGAAAGACTCGCAAAGATCTCCAACTTCTAGGCATTAGAAAGGATTTGCATCCTAAAGAAAGAGGTAAACGTATCTACCTTCCAGCGGCTCCTTGATCTCTATCGAAGGCAGAAAAGAAAGTAGTTTGTAAGCGGCTGTATAACTTCAAAGGTCCGGATGGATATTTTTCTAATATATCCAGTTGCATATCATTAGATGAGTGCAAGGTAATGAGTCTTAAGTCACATGATTATCATGATTATCATGTCTTGATGCAACAATTACTACCTGTTGCACTTAGACGTTTGCTGCCTAAAGGTCTAAGGTTTGTAATTTCACGCTTGTGCTCATTTTTCAACCATCTTTGCCAAAGAGTTGTTGATGTGGAGAAGATTGTAAGTATATAACCATCTTTGTGCGTAATGGTTTCTCTTTGTTCTTTATCTCTAATAGAGTCTGTCATATATTCAGAGAAAGGCAAACGAGCTTGCTGCTTCTGGGAGTCACTCATCAACATCAACAAACCCAAAAGAAGATATCCTATCACAGGTTTTAGGTCCTGATCAACCAGGACGACTGCGGGAAATGGGTAGAGGGATGAGTATGACTAAATTGGCTTGTTTCCAAGTCAAGAGCAAACACCTTGTTGATATGCAACAAAACCAAGTCAACTTAGAGAATCAAGTAAAGGTTTTGCAAGAACAAATTGTTAAAATAAATAACGAGGTATGATAGCCATGATTACTAATTTATGTAATTATTTTAATAGTCAACTGGTATTGATAATATATTAATAGGGAATTCTATTTCTGGTTTTGGTTTTGCTTTATTTCACAGAAAACAACTAAAGCTGAAGTAGCCGAAAACTCTGCTCAAAGAGTAAGTACTTGAAATTTGCTCATACCAGATATATTCTGTTTGCTGGTTTTAAATTTTGACTGCTATGCATATCACTTTGTAGAGTGTCACCAACAATGCAAAACCCAAATGTCTGTTGCATGATTTGTCTGGTAGTGATGCTAAAGTTGCGGAGCGACTAATCATGTCATCTGATCCTGATGACTACGTCATCGCTACTCGTTTAGGGACTAAGTTTTGTAAGGTGTTGCTGCAAACTGCTGTCATTCCAGATGCATGGCTTTGGAGACCTGCTTTTAAGATGAATATTGTTGGAGAAGCAGTTGGATCAATGATTGCATGGCCTCATAATTTTATTATTGTTATAAACGATGCGATACCAGAAGACATTGATTTAAAGGTACGTTTTGAGTTTCTTTCATATGTTTACCATTAATTTTACATTTCAGATAGCCATAATCAGCTTCTTCTCTGCGTATGTTTATTAGAGTCCAAGCCCATAATCTATCAACTACTGCAGACTACTACATTGGGGAACAAATGATGAAGAAGTTGTGGCAGAAGGTCGGTGGCAAAGCTGCGATAAGGACGCATTGGTTAATGGAGTTCCTATTGGACCAAAAGCTGTTAAAATATTCCTAGATGTTGTGCATGAACCTGACACATTTCTATGGAGGCCCAATTCTAAACTGACAATCCTTGAGGACTGTTTGAAGTATTTTATAGCATGGCCTGCACACAGGGTAATGTTCTGCGGAGTAAACAGTGAAACACCAGCACGTTCAATGTCTCCTTCTCAACCAGATTCTGCAGAAACACCCCCAGCTCCTTTGAAGAAACCTCAGAAGGATTCACAATCCTTTTCACAGTCTCCTACTCAACAAATTCAGGTAACATCTATCAGTTTTGTACAGAGATAAGTTAAGGTTAATTTTGATAGTTTTAAAGCAGTGACTAAGTACTTTTTTTTGGGAAAACATTGCAGCATAACAGTCCTACATACGGTGTTGTCAACGAAAATAAGAAGTGCATGTTGATGGATGTTACTGGAAATAGAAGGGTGGTTGCTGAAGGTAGATGGTCTTCAAACAATCCTGACGTAACAGTTCACTTTGTTCCTTTGGGCCCTGATGGAGTTCGTGTATGGGTAGGCGTAGTAAAGGTCATTGGTGCCGCTGTTTGGAGGCCTTCTTCTCAGATTGAGTGTATGGAAGATGCAATAGGTACCACCATAGCATGCCCAACAGAAAAAGTGATCATCGTCTAAGCTGCTGGAGTAAGAAGCACTATAACTTTCATCAAGAGTGATGATGATTTTTTTTTTCTAAGTGTAGTGTCGAGGAATGGAGGCACAGATCTAGGGTAGGTTTCTTTGTTTGTTGATTTTTTCGTTTTTTTTTTGTTGGCCAAATTTTGAATCATATCAAAACTTAAAGTGATACAAAAGCCTTTAAGGCCCAAACTAAATGACTAGTTTTAGGTTTTTTTTTGTCAACAATTAGATTTAGATTTTAAAATGACTAATTTAAAAAATTTTGTAAGTAAATAGTTTTTGAAAATATTAAATTATATGTATACACTAAATAGTTTTAGATATAGATTTTATTTTATACACATAATGGTTCTATTTTGGTTAAATGGTTTACAATTTAATTTCTATATGCTATGCATTATAAAAGTCTAAATTTAAGTTATAGGGTTTAAAGTACAGGGTTTGGGGTATAAGTTTATGATTTGGGGTTAAGCTTTGAATTTATGATTTATGAATTAATTTCTAAGATTTAGTATTTATGATTTACGTTTTGAAGTTTAGTTAAGGGTTTGGGGTTAAATTTTGAAAATTTTGATTTTCTTAATTAGCGACTGATATGTGACTTCTTAGCGACATTTCAATTGTTGAAACAGAAGATCAATCGGCCAAAATAACCAACTGGGTCAAAGAACTACCTTCCTGAAGCTACCTCCTTACTTAGATCGTTCGTTCCCCAATTAAAACTCGGGCAAAGTTGTCCCCAAATTCAAGTTGATTATGTTTCGCCTCTTACTCGGAACGATTTGTGTCAATAGATTAGTTCGATCCAAAACTTGAGATAATGGGTGTAATTCGGCCTCCGAACCGTACGTGGGACGAGTTTCTGCCTCATACAGCTCGGGCCGAAGACCAGGGGAAGCTTTCTGCGGCAGTTGTGGATTCGCTATACTGAAAACACTATGAGTCCCATATTAGTCGCTAAATTGGTGACTATTTAGCAACTACATATTTTGGTATACAATATAGTCGTAAAATAGTCGCTAAATTACGACTAAACTAAGGACTACGATATGTAGTCGTCAAAAAACGACGGATATACGACCAAATATATGTAGTCGTAAAATAGTTGCTAAATAGTTGCTACTTAGTCGCCAAAAATAACGACTACATATATAGTCGCCAACAGTAGTCGTAAAATCCATATTTTCTTGTAGTGAAATATATGAAGTAGTTAAGTGAACAAATGGAATAAATACCTCCGTATCTGACAGCTTTCCACATTTTGAAAAGACAAATTCTAACTCCATTGTTTAACTTGAATCTATTAAACATTTCATTCTCATAACATCCCGTGCCAAAGCAAGGCAGGACATTTCCCCCACGATTTGTAATAATCCAAATACATAATTTTCCTATTTGAGGTTATATAATTTGCAGTATTACGGAAAAAAAAGATTTGTAAATTAATACTTACTTAAGATATTTGATCGTGAACTGTATGTATCTATTATTCAAAGCCCACCGATTCACACTGTCCTCCGGTTCAAAGGTCCGGATGTCCCCCATATGAGTTATGATCCCAATCAAATTAACTTCAATAAAAATATATGATCAATATTACACGATGAACAACTTAAGAACATAATATAAAAATTTATTATGATCGAAAGATAGAAAACATACCATAAGGCCAACGACCATGGAAACGACCATCAAGAATCATATGAAAACTGGAGTTATTGAAAACTTTTTCAATTATCGGTGCTCTTGCATCACTGACTACTGTTTTATGAGTGAAGATAATCTTATATCCAAGATCTGTCTTCTGAATCTCTTCTTTATCTCCTTTCACTTTGAACATCTCTAAAACATATGTCTCGTTCTGATGCACAACATAATCATCAAAACCATGCAACTCAGAAGGAATTATTGCATGACAGTACTGTCCCTGGATAAGATATATATCATGTAAGATTAGCCAAAGGAAAAAGGTTTTATAATTTACTTGTAAGACTAAATGAGTACCTCTTCGTCAACCAAAATAAGTTCGGAAGATCTGATACTGAACCGGTCTTTCACCTCCCACTTCCGAAAAACCTTCACATGTATCATCCAATTTATTGTATATGGATTTAGCATTCGAAGAGTAGCAAATTTCACCATGGTTGTTTCTTGACTTTCGGAAACGGTGAGAGAGAGAGAAGTAGGAGTTGTAGAGAAAATGTAAACGGTTTTAAAGAATATAGAAAATGATAAGTATAAAAATAAAAAGATGTTGTGGTTTGTGTTTATCGACTTGATATACTCTATCAAGTTACATCTTATCAACAGTAAAATAGGAGCAGCTTTTTTACTATCCAAGAAATTTTGTTCATTGGTGTAGTTATGACCAAATATATTATCGTGAACGTAAATACAGTTAATACATTGAGGTTAATTGTATCGTCAATATAATTTGAATTTTGTCTTTCTAAAATTCAAAATTTAAATCTATCCGGGTTGTTTGTCAACCACTAACGTAAGTATAGGAAGGATAAATTTTGATGTATTAATTTTTCCACTATCAATGTTAATATCAAATATTCATTTTAACATCATATGTTGTAAAATCGTATTTAAAACTGAAAAGGTAAAATGTACGATAATGATTAAAATGTGGACCTTTATTATTCGTTTTATTCTGAAACAGAAGCAAATAGTGCAACTCGAATGATAGCATTATTGAATGATAAAAACTAGAAATAAAAACTTGGAATCGGAAACAAAAGAAGCAAGCATTATCCAATGAGAAACTACTTAATTAGGCTCAACCTTCACTCGAACCAGATTGGGCTTAAGCCCACGACGCTCAACAGGTCCGTTGGTGATAGTAACCTCTTCAATATTGTTCTTATCATCAATGAAACCTTCATCTTCAGCGGACACAACTGCATCAAAGTCACGTTTATCAATAGATACGTTCACCAGATCAGCCAACTTAGATGATTGCACACACTTTCTCTTTGTTATGGAAGACTGATCAAAGAGGTCTTCTTTCAAATCAAGATAACGTTTGGACGGAGGTGACAAATCATCTTGGCTACCATCGCTCAAAGAAGTGAACTCCAACCCCTAAGGATAGATAATAATATGATATGATGATAAAATCCAATGATAAACATAATATATAAACATCATAAATATAATAAACAGAAATTACCAAATTCTCCGAGTTAATCTTAGAATGACTCAAATTGTTATCAGATTCTTCAAGAGTGTGTTCTTCCGCCAACATTCCATGCTTAGACAAAACAGTAGAGACTTTGTAGGTTTCAAGACCATCCCACAAATTCTCTTTCTCAATACACACAAGAAATTGGAATGTCTTTCCTTTCAAAATTTTAAGTGCGTCTGGCAAGGTCTCAGGTTCATAAATCAACATTGTAAGATGGAATAATATCAAGTGATAGAAATAAGAATAATATGTATGTATCTAATAATATACCAATGTTTCAACTAATACCTCATCGAAGGAACCATTAAGAACCGTGTAGGCACTCTCAGAGACAACATCAGCAGCGGCAGTATCGAAAAACATGAGTTTAGTTTCACCTGTGTTATCCATGACTTTCACGTGAAGCTTGTACCTAAGAGTGGATTAAGAAAATTTAGTTAAAACTTCATATACACTTTATATGGTACGTTAATAAACTTTAATTACCTTGCGAGTACGTTGGTTACAACAGCCCTACATACATCACCCCAAAATTTCGGCGACTTCGCTTTGGTGGTAATTGCAGCATTGTTACATTGTGTTTGCACATGTGTGACCTTCTTGTTACATTTCTTGCAGCTGAAGTAATACCAAGCCCAGTCGGTGTCGTCACCATAAATAGTACACTTAATCTTAGCTTTTCCAACCTACATATAACAATCATAATTTTAAAAATTTGTTTAATAGAATTATAGTCTTTTATGAATTAACGTACTGAAATTAAAATCACATTACCTCAAAGGAGTCTTTTAACTCCTTAATCGTCTTTTGCTCAAATGCAAGAAGATTCTCAGGTCCTCTAGGGAAGTTAGCAGGTCTCTTTGGCTTACTCCCACGGAAGGTTAGCATCAGACCATCTTTTGGGATCATTAAAGGTTTGGATTTCAGCAAGTTCAGGATTCACTCGTAACTGAGTTACATCAAATGAGTTTGCGACAATGATAATATCTACAAAAAAACAAAAAAAATTATAACACACAATTAGATAAGTAGCATTCTTTTATTGGTTATCGTAATAAACCAAAAAATAGTGAATGTAATACCTTTAAACTCTTTTATCTTGGCAAAACGCAAAAGGCAAACAACGGTAACACTATTCTCATATGCATGTTCACATGAAGTGAAAAATTCCACCGCATATTTACCCCACAGCGTTACAGGTAATCTCACATCACTAACGTGTAGATTAGATTAACAGTTACGAAAAAAAAATTAATAGGTTTTGGCATATTATTACGTAACATCTCTGAGCTCGAAGTCAATCTTCTTAACTGGTTTATTGTTAACATCAAGGTCTTCAACATCACCAACATTAACAACTTGACCAATAACATCTGAAGAAAAAAATTATTTTTTGTATATAATTTAAATAAATAATGTTGGAAATAGGAATTTACATTTGAGATGATATGAACTTACCAACCAATATGCTGGTATTAACCTCGTGTGCAAGGATCCTTAGAAACTTTGAGAGGGATAAGAAAATCGACTCACTACCATTGTCACTCGCCCTAATGTTGGTACCGTTAAGGAAATTGATCTTGTAGACGTGTCCAGTGGGTCTGAAATGACCAGCAGCATTGGTTAGACTGAATGTCTCAATGAACCTCCATTGACCTTCCTGCAACTGATTAGCATGTCGAACAACCAAATCCTTCTTGACAGATGCGTGGATCTTTGTACCCTATTCGGAAAATTATAATGCTAATACGTAACGTTATTGTATAGAAATATGATAAATAAGTTGCTAAAACTACAGCTTACCGTGGAATCAGCTAAGATACACTCAAGTGTTTCACCAGCCGTAGGCGTATATTGACGCCATGAGTGAAGGATTTTGACTTGCACACGAAAGAAAGCAAATGAAGCAGCCATTTTTAGAATGTGTTTTTGCAGTGTGTGAGATGGTGTAGGTGAGGTAACGAATACGTACGTATTTATAGTCTCGAACAGGGGAAACGGAAAGTGAATTATTTTTTAAAAAAATAGAATAAGGAATAAAATCTTAATCAATCACCATTGTTAGCGGGGTTAATATACGATTTTATAGTTTAGATGTTCTCAAATAACAGATACACAACCGTATATTACGTGAAGTAGAGATAATGATAAGAGAGAATAAGAAATTAGTTTGGATATGTAACAGACTATACAAATCAATATCGTAATTATCTTCCGTAATGTTTGGAACGATGAATAAAAATTTGTGTTTTGATAATAAGAAATCACGAAATTAGTGGATTAGCATAAATTTCAAGTATGTGGATCTGATTGAGAGTATGCGAATCTAATTAGTGTAAATTGCAATTAATATATTCGAAAAGAATTCCTAAAAAATATGAAAAGATCCAAGTAAGCTCTGCGTCCCTCTATTCCATACCCGAATGACTTATTCTATACCTGAATACAGATTAATGAGCAAGAGACGTGTTTGTGAGAAAATTTGTGATTGTCTCGCCGATTTTACCCTTAATGAGAGATTTCCGAAAATTAATCTCAGTGGGACATTTCGTAAATAAGTGAGTAATTTTGGACATTTTAAAAATGTACTTCACTTTAATAATATATAGATAGCTACAAAATTTTGTGATTTTCTATAACTATAAGTTACTGATCTTAACAAATAGGGGTAGATAAAACGTAAAACTTAGTAGCAACTTGCGAACAATTAATTTGTTTCTAATTTGTAGCAATTTGCGACAATTTGTTATAGAAAAAGAACTTTGTAACGACAAAATAATTACAATTTTTTTTGTCTTAAATCTATAACAAATTTATTTTTGCTATGCATAACCGGTTGTAACTACACAATTTTTTGTAACTATACATTACAATTTTACTAGTGGACCACCAAAGAAATGGAATTACTGAAATTTAGCAATGTGATTGTCAATAAATGGAAAATCCAACTTAAAGAAAGTGTATACAATAACTAAAGGAAAAAGAAAACTAACAATTTTTTTTTTAAATATTTACTTGCCGTTAAACAACTAAAAAGTTGTGCTTCTGAACTTGGAAATTTGGAATGTCTACAAATTAAATAGTTAGGACTAGGTTCATTTTTTCGAGGGGTTAAATTTAGGAGTTAGGACTACAGTTACGTCCTTGTGAATATGCTAGCGTAAGAAATCACTCTCTTTTTTTTCTTTTTTCAATAGATCTTCTTCAAGCGCTAGCGTTTACTTGGATTCAAGAATCTATCAATCTAAAATGTCTTTTTATCTTTTTTCTCTATTTTTTTATACAGTATGTAGTTGCAACGTGATGAGGAAGGCAAACAGCTCAAGAGATGATTCAAAATGGTCAACTCTAGATAGAAACATACTTGCCACTATCTTCGATAAGCTTGACATTATGGACATTACCATGGGAGCTTCACGTGTATGCATCTATTGGTTCCTTGTCTCTCACAACAAAATACTGTGGGAAACCATCGACCTCACGAGACTCAAACACATGGGAAAAAATGTCCTCTACAAATACCGGGTCGACAAAGAAGTAAAAGAAGCCCTAAGCTTTTGGAATTTTTTCAATTAAGATGAGCCGGTTCTTCTTTAACTTTTGTAGAGTAAAACGCATAAAACTCAAGAATCTAATTGTTGAGATCACTAAGTTGAGCCGCACGGCTCCGCGTAATGTGTTCTTTAACTTTAGTTCCTATTTACAAAAGCAGGATCTCATGTTAGTTGTGTAAGTGAGATATGCAAGTTGGGTCAGACAACAGTCCAACAAGGAAGCCCAAATGTAAAGCCCAGTCAAAGCTCTCATGTCAAGACAAGGTTGACTGTACCTGCTGATCATACTCTCCTCCGTAACCGATTTGGAGCTCTGCAAAATAAGGATGACTAGTCTGTCACAGCTGTACCTAATGAGTCATCAAAGATCTAGATTGTTCTCTAGGTCTCTATATAAGTCATAATGTCTCAATGTGTAAAAGTATCTAGCTAAAATAATAAAGAGTAAAAGTTTTCACCAAAGTTCTATCTTTATCCTCGTGGTATCAGAGCCTTGTAAACCTTAACAGATTCTACAGTGGCGACCTCGTATCCATTTCCTGACAACATTCATGTCACGAGTACGGTTACAATCAAGCTGAACAATACCAACTATCTCCTATGGAAAACTCAGTTTGAGTCTCTTCTTTCATGTCAAAAGCTTATAGGGTTCGTGAATGGAGCCGTCACAGCACCATCTCGCACCACCTCAACGACAACCGACGTAGAAGTTCCCAATCCCCAATATGAAGCATGGTTCTGCACAGATCAACTCATTCGTTCTTGGCTATTTGGTACTTTGTCTGAAGAAGTTCTCGGGTATGTTCATAACATTACTACTTCTAGAGATGTTTGTTCATAGCTAGAGAATTTACTCTTCACCGTATTCTGTGGGTTCTAGAAAAGAAGGACATATCGTTTGCTGCTTATTGTCGTGAGTTTATCGCTATCTGTGACGCCTTGAGCTCTATTGGCAAACCCATCGATGAGTCTCTGAAGATATTTGGCTTTCTGAATGGGTTGGGTCGCGAGTATGATCCTATTGCAACTATCGTTTAGAGCTCACTGAGAAAAATGTCTCTCCTCCAAGCTTTGGTGATGTTGTGTCTGAAGTAGAGAGTTTTGACACCAAGCTTCGGTCTTACAGTTCTCCTGAGTCTATTACTCCACATCTCGCGTTTCAACCTCAACACAATGGGTATGAAAATCAGTCCAGAGGAGGCTACCGTGGCAGGGGACGCTCTTCAGGACAAAACAGAGGACGTGGAGGTTACTCCTCACGCGGTAGAGGCTTCTCTCAACACCAATCTAGCTCTCAAGTCTCTGGTGAACGTCCTGTCTGTCAAATTTGTGGGCGTACTGGTCATATTGTGGCTGACTGCTGGAACCGTTTTGATCATAACTACCAACGTCTTGATGTGGCTCAAGTGTTCTCTTCCCTGCAAGTCTCTGATGGTAACGACTGGGTCACAGATTCCGGTGCTACAGCCCATGTCACACCCTCTACTACTAATCTGCAGTCTGCCACGACATACAATGGGAATGACATAGTCTTGGTTGGAGATGGAACTTACCTTTCGATAACTCATGTAGGATCTACTACCATTGCTTCCACTTCAGGTAAACTCTCGTTAAACGATGCTCTTGTGTGTCGAGATATGCAAAAATTTCTAATTTCAGTGTCAAAACTGTGTGATGATCTGCCTTGTGGAGTTTGGTTTGATTCTAATAAGGTGTGTGTTATTGACATAACCACTCAGAAGGTGGTAGCAAAGGGTCCTCGAAGTAGGGGATTATATGTGTTGGGGAATCAAGAATTTGTTGCTATGTTCTCCAATCGTCAATGTGCAGCCTCTGAAGATATATGGCATCATAGGCTTGGGCATTCAAATTCTCAAGTTCTCCAACAACTTAAACACAGCAAGGAGATTATCTTGAATAAGAGCAGCACTACCTCCATTTGTGAGCCTTGCCAGATGGGGAAGAATAGTAAGCTTCAGTTTTTTTCTTCAGATTCTAGAGTTTTTTGTCCCCTAGATCGAATACATTGTGATCTTTGGGGACCATCACCGGTTGTATCAAATCAAGGGTTTAAATACTATGCTGTTTTTGTGGATGATTTCTCTCGGTTCACATGGTTCTATCCTATGCGTGCCAAATCTGAGTTTTTTGCTATCTTTAAAGTCTTTCAGCAAATGGTTGAGAATCAATTCAAGACCAAGATCAAAGTTTTTCAAAGTGATGGTGGTGGAGAGTTTACAAGCAATCTTCTTAAACAACATTTGTCAGAGAATGGAATCATTCATAGGATATCATGTCCTTACACTCCTCAACAAAATGGGATTGCTGAGAGAAAACATAGACATCTAGTGGAGCTTGATCTGTCAATGATGTTTCACAGCCATACTCCTCTCCATCACTGGGTAGAAGCCTTCTTCACTGCTAGTTTCATCACTAATCTTCTTCCCTTTGCAACATTAAAAAATTGCAGTCCCTATGAGCTACTGTTTAAACAAAAACCGAACTACAACATGTTGAGAGTGTTTGGATCTGCCTGTTATCCTTTTCTCAGGCCTATGGCAAGCCATAAATTCGATCCAAGGTCTTTACAATGTGTTTTTTTGGGGTACCACACTCAGTATAAAGGATACCAGTGTCTATATCCGCCAACGGGGAAGGTCTATATCTCTCGACATGTAGTGTTTGATGAAATTTGTTTTCCGTTCACTCAACAGTACAAAGCTCTAATTCTCACATATAACACACCACTCCTTCAAGCTTGGCAAGCAGCCTTGATCACTCCACCCGCTAACATCACTGCAGAAAGGTCACACTCTCAATCAGTTTATCCACATCACACAACGACACAGACAACAGTCCAACAAATGTCTGATCAGAACCCTCCTACAACAGTCCAACAAGACAACAATAATGTTATCAATGCAAGTGAGAGTTCTACAAATACTAAGACAGATCACTCTGCATCAGAGGAAGAACACTCTGCATCAGAGGAAGAAAACTCTGCATCAGAGGAAGAACATCACGAAGATCAAATCGAGCAACAAGAGCAACAAAACAACGACAACAACACACATTCCATGACTACAAGAGAAAAAGCGGGAATTCACAAACCAATCACGAGGTATGTTCTCCTTACATCTCGGTTTGCTCCTGAAGAACCAAAAAATATCACAAAGGCTTTACAACATCCTGGTTGGAACGATGCTGCTCATGATGAAATAACTAATATTCACATGTTGCATACTTGGGATTTAGTTGAGCCTACTGAAGAGATGAACATATTGGGGTGCAAGTGGGTTTTTAAAACCAAACTCAAACCGGATGGATCAGTTGATAAACTCAAGGCACGACTTGTTGCCAAGGGATTCAATCAAGAAGAAGGGCTTGATTATCTTGAGACCTTCAGCCCTGTTGTTCGAACTGCTACCATACGAATGGTTCTTGATGTTGCAACCACTAAAGATTGGGAGATAAAACAACTTGATGTATCAAATGCATTTCTTCATGGAGAGCTGCAAGAACCAGTATTCATGCTGCAACCTTGTGGTTTCGTTGATGCACAACGACCATCTCATGTTTGTCATCTTACGAAAGCTCTCAACGGACTTAAGCAAGCTCCGAGAGCCTGATTTGACACCTTCAGCAAATATCTGATTGCGTTTGGGTTCACCTGCTGCAAATCCGATCCCTCCTTGTTCACTTATCATAAAAATGGTCAATCATTGATGTTGCTAATGTATGTGGATGATATGCTTCTTACAGGGAATGATCCAAATCTCTTACAAGATTTGTTCATCACTCTGAACAAGCGGTTCTCAATGAAGGACTTGGGAGCTCCAAGCTATTTTCTTGGGATCGAAATTCAAAAATGCTCAACAAGCTTCTTCCTTCATCAGACAGCATATGCATCAAACATCCTTCATCAAGCTGCGATGTCTAACTGCAATCCTATGCCAACCCCACTTCCGCAGAATCTGGACAAGTTGAATCCTGAACCGTTCTCTGAGCCAACATATTTCAGAAGTCTGGCAGGAAAGCTACAATACCTAACAATTACCAGGCCTGACATACAATTTGCAGTCAACTTCATATGCCAAAGGATGCATGAACCAACTGTTTCCGACTTTGGCCTACTCAAACGCATTCTCAGATAAATCAAGGGAACTCTACATATGGGTCTATATATACGTAGAAGCTCTAACTTGTCACTTTCGGCCTACTGTGATAGTGACCATGCCATATGTAAGAAGACAAGACGTTCGACAACAGGTTTCTGTATCCTGTTTGGTCCTAATCTGATTAGTTGGTCAGCTAGAAGACAAGAAACAGTCTCAAATTCTTCAACAGAGGCAGAATACAGAGCTCTAACGTCTACGGCTCATAAGATTACCTGGCTTTTGTTTCTTCTTTGTGACTTGAGAATATCACAACAGTTCCCTACTTTGCTCCAATGCAACAACCTCTCTGCAGTGTACCTAAGCGCTAATCCAGCTCTACACAAACGGTCCAAACACTTCGACACTGACTTCCATTACATCAGGGAGCAAGTAGCTTTGGGACATATTGAAACACAGCATGTCCCTGCACAGCTCCAACTGGCCGATATATTCACTAAGTCTTTACCAAAGAGGGAGTTTGAGAATCTTATAGGCAAACATGGTGTTGGTGATTCACCCACCACAAGTTTGAGGGAGAATGTAAGTGAGATATGCAAGTTGGGTCAGACAACAGTCCAACAAGGAAGCCCAAATGTGAAGCCCAGTCAACACTCTCATGTCAAGACAAGGTTGATTGTACCTGCTGATCATACTCTCCTCCATAACCGATTTGGAGCTCTGCAAGATAAGGATGACTAGTCTGTCACAGCTGTACCTAATGAGTCATCAATGATCTAGATTGTTCTCTAGGTCTCTATATAAGTCATAATGTCTCAATGTGTAAAAGTATCTAGCTAAAATAATAAAGAGTAAAAGTTTTCGCCAAAGTTTTATCTTTATCCTCAAGTTGCTGAGAGGTAAATCTCATCTTTATAACTGAATAATAAAACATATATATTATATATATATATATATATATAGCTCATATGCATAATTTTTGTTTTCCAGGATGCCAAACATAGAGAAACTTGCTTTACCAGTTCCATTGTCATTGCGTAATGAAAAGAACTCATTTAGATTTGCGTTTAGTCAGTGGAAGAGTCTTAAAACACTGATCATGGCTTATAATGAATTTACCTGGTTCTCATTCGAGATTCGAATTGTGGGAGAGAGCTGCAGTAACCTCAGCAACTTGAAACTTATGGGTAATTTGGGAAACGACGATGCTGAAAATATCGTGCATTACCTCCAGAGCCTCACTAGGTTGAGTTTGCGATGCTCTTTCATCAATGTTGAAGGAGTTCTCCTACTAATCAGAGGTCTTCGAAACCTAGCGATCCTTAACTTGACACATTGCTTAATCTTGGGCTGGTATCTTATGATCAATGATGTTGTACAAGCTGCCACTCAGAATCTTGACAAACTTATCACATGTTCAGAAGATGATTGTCAAGTTTGCGAAAATCGACCTTCCGGGGAGCATAATTTTTACGGGAAGAATTGGCGAAACAACGAGATAAAAGAACTTGAATTCTGAAATTTTGAAAAAATTTCTTGATGTGTTTAATTTGTAAAAGTTATCGGATTCTATTTCTCAACCTCCATATATTTACTTATGTGTTGTTCTTCCATTTGATAGATCATATCATAATATGCTTCATTTAATATGAACTGGATCCTATAGTTTTTCAGCGTTTGATTTAGGCAACATTGACACACATAATCACAGACGAGTGTCACGGTGCCCTACAATTTATCAACGACTTGGTACTCTTTGGGCAAGTCTTCAAGAACGAAATCAACTTGATGCATTAAACGTAACGTAGAGAGAACTCTCAAACGTCGTGAAAGTATAAATGAGGAGAAGATCACTATTATATATATGTTTAACTATTATGAGCAAATCTACGTAATTAATACCATAGTTTGTGATGCTCTACCGTCACCATGACAGCAATTTTATCACTAATCACATGTCTGCAAAACCTCACCATTCTTAACCTGTCACATTTCAAAGATACATGATGAAAATCTTGTTCAAGTTGCTGCCACTCAAAAGCTTGAGAAATTTATCATATGCTCAGGAACCGATTGCAAGGTCTGCAAAGATGGACCTAACATATTTGAGACGGCACATTATTTTTTACGAAAAGAATTGGTGAAACGAGGAGATTAAAAAGCTTGAATTCATAATAATCTTTTGTAAAAGCTTTGTTGATGTTTTAAATTTATTTAAATACTATATAATAATCATTCCATTTGGCCAGTGGAAATATTGTTATGCTTAAGATTCACTAAAAAAACTGATAGATGAGTTACTGGATAGTTACACTCTCGTCTATAGGTATAATGAAAGCATGAAAGTGTCTTCCCTACAACAACCTAACACTCTCTACATAATCCGAAAAAACCATTGCTTTGGTCTCCGGATGCTTGGTCTCCGTGTAATTCAACTTTGGTCCTCTAAGCATATTCGTGTATGGATTGTAAAGGTAAACATAAAACTCATTATAATAGAACCGTGGTGCCAAAATTAGCTCATCTCTATGAGTTGTGCCTCTGATAATTCCCAAATCATATTGTTTCCACTTCTTCCCAATGTTGATACTAAAACTTTCCTTCAACCATCCTAGAGTCTTGGCTTGCTGATCCAAAACCCACACTTCCAAATCCATCCTTGTGTTAGTGGCTAAAGCTACTTTCCCCTTGTAGCTAATCAAAGTTGAAAAATATAGAAACGCAGTTGGAAAGTCGCCGGATACACTAGTAAAAAGATCCAACTTTTCCGACCCCAAATCGAATCTCATTAAGCTTAACTGAGACAAATCATCGCCCATATTAGCAAGATAAAACAAAACTCTATCTATGCACACACTGTTAAGCACAGGACCAAGATGAGTTCTATAATCAATCATTTTCCATAATTTGTTTTTATCTCCCAATGTGACTACTTTGTGTTCAGATGATAGTTGTAATACTTGAGTTCGATCCTTCATGCACAATTCCAATAGTTTGTATTCATCATTAATCAGATCGTACCCGAAAAAACTATGTCCGAGCGTACTGCTGGTTTCGACTCTAGGTATGGCTATGTCAATGGTTTATCAAATCATTGACATAATGAGAATGGTAGTTAGACTCTTGGCAATGGACATGTAACACTGATAGAATAGGAAACACAATAATAGAATTATTATTTTGCGATACCGTATCTTATGTAATTACTCTGATTGATTCTATTGTACAGCTATATATTGATGATGCCTTTGTTATCCAAATCTCCTTCCTACCTCCACCCACAAACTATCTCCTCGTTCCACTAAATGTGTTTTTCTAGGTTATCCTTCCAATCATAGTGGCTATCGTTGTTTGGATCTCAAAACCAAACGAATCATTTTATCTCGTCATGTTATCTTTGATGAAAACTCTTTCCCCTTTCAACATTCAGTTTCCGATACCTGCTCGTCAACACCGTCTTCCCAATTTTTTACTTATCCGCTTCTCCATTCTATTCCCCCGTCAATCCCTCCTCTACCACCGTCGAGCTCCACTGACCCTCCTCTCACCACTGTTCAACCGTCCACGACTCCATCTACTACAATTCCTCTTCCTCCTCCTCGTGATCTTCCTAGACCTCCTATATCGTCTTCCTCTTCTGCACCCCCTGCTCCTACTAATCCTTCTACCTCTGTTCAGCCATTATCAACGGTCCCGACAACAACATCCTTTTCTCAGCTCACTACCTCTCCTCGTCTTTCTCCCTCGGTTCCACCTTCGTTACCCAACGCGGCAGCAGCCCCTACTCCTCAACCTCAACCTCCTCATGTCATCCACACTCGTAGTCGCAGTGGCATAAGTAAAAAGAAATAGATTTTCTCTCTTCATACTGACACAATTTCTCCTTTACCTCTCTCTCATGTTCATGCTGCCAAAGATAAATACTGGAATGATGCTATGCAGGTTGAATATGATGCTCAAATTGCAGCCAGAACGTGGACACTAGTCCCACGGCCCTTAAACACTAATGTTGTGCGTTCTATGTGGCTTTTAAGACATAAGTTTAATGCAGGTGGTCAGCTCTCTCGATACATAGCTCGCCTCGTTGCAAATGGAAAATCACAGCAGATTGGCATCGATTGTGATGAGACCTTCAGTCAAGCCTGCCTCAATCCGTACCGTCCTTCACGTTGCTGTTTCTCTCAACTGGCATGCTCATCAATTAGACGTCAAAAACGCTTTCCTATACGGTGATCTGGACGAGACAGTTTATATGCATCAATCTCCAGGATTCGTTGATCCCACTCGACCTACCCATGTTTGTCTCCTCCGTAAATCTCTTTACGGCCTCAAACAAGCGCCTCGGGCTTGGTATCATCGTTTCGCCACCTTTGCCACCAAAATAGGATTCAACCAAAGCAAAGCCGATGCCTCATTATTTGTTCTCAAACGTGGGAAAGATTTAGCATACCTCCTTCTCTACGTTGATGACATCAGTCTCACCTCCTCTTCCACTTCCCTATTACGGTCGATTATAACATCACTTAATTCTGAATTTTCTATGACTGATCTAGGCAAACTTCACTATTTTCTTGGCATTGCTATTAACAGGGACAAACATGGGATGTTCTTGAGCCAACAAAACTATGCAGCGGGCATCATACATCGAACCGGGATGACTGGTTGCAACCCTACCACCACACCGGTTGATACATCTTCCAAACTTCCCGCTGCGGTTGGAACAACTGTTGCAGACCTAACACTCTATCGTGGCCTCGCTGGTGCTCTCCAATACCTCACGTTTACTCGCCCTGACATAGCCTATGCCGTTCAACAAGTGTGTCTCCATATGCATGATCCCCGTGAGCCTCATCTTCATGCCCTCAAGCGAATCATCCGATACCAAAAGGGGACCATCACAAACGGCATTCGACTGAAACCAACCTCTATCTCTACGATCACGGCTTACACGGACGCTGATTGGGCAGGCTGCACAACCACACGCCGTTCCACGTCTGGCTATTGCGTTTTCCTTGGTGATAACCTTGTCTCATGGTCGTCCAAATGACAGCCTACAGTATCCCGCTCTAGTGCAGAGGCTGAGTATCGCAAAGTCGCTAATGTGGTTGCCCAGACAAGCTGGCTACGCAACTTGCTCTTAGAACTACATTGTCCAGTCACTACCGCAACGATTGTCTATTGTGACAACGTAAGTGCGGTGTATCTCTCCACAAACCCTGTCCAACACCAACGTACCAAACACATTGAGATTGACATCCACTTTGTACGAGAACGTGTTGCTGTCGGCGACGTCCGTGTCCTCCACGTCCCCTCTCCTTACCAATATGCCGATATATTCACCAAGGGGCTCCCATCCTCACTCTTCACGTATTTTCGCTCCAGTCTAAGCGTCCAACCTCCTTACGCTACGACTGCGGGGGAGTGATAGAATAGGAAACACAATAATAGAATTATTATTTTGCGATACCGTATCTTATTTAATTACTCTGATTGATTCTATTGTACATCTATATATTGATAATGCAATACACAGAAGAGGGCACGGTTTGTGCTTCTCATCATTCAACAAACACGTGATAGATAAGACGTTGATGATGATGTAGACAGCGAGAAGAAGTGCCAAACTTCGTAGTTACGTTGTCTATCAAAGTCAATAAACGCGACTAGTAGACGAGGCTGCATCATCGAAGAGTACCTAACCTGGAAAGACGCGATGAAATCTCGACTCCGTATCACTCCGGTCCAAAACTTTGAGAGTAGGAGACACCTAGCTACGGATTTCAAAGGCAGTCTCATAAATATATCCATCGCTAGTTCCAAAGGAACATCATCGAAGTTCATCTCTTTCAAGATTTCAAGAGAATTGTTCTCAGTTTTACTCTTCTTTCGATTGACTTGTCGCCATGATCCTGACCCCCACTCACTCTTGTTTAGAGAAACCCTACATATCTCTAAGTCTCCTTTGATGTTCTTAAGTTCTATATAAGTTGAAATAGAGAGGCAACAGGCCCATACAGTCCAATAAACTCGGAAGTGTGGGATATTTTAGGTAATTTAACTTAATTGAAAAAAGAAACCCTAGTTAACTTTTTCACAAAACAAAATTTCCTCTTAACCAGAGCTCGCCACGAATATGACCTAAGAGCTAAGCAAGGTAGTTCTTCTACGTCTATCACCTTGCTATAGATTATGACTAATTATTACTACTTATCTATTTTTTTGTTTGATTATATTGTTTTTTTATGATGCTTTCGCTTTGTCTAGGTGCTCTGTTTGTTTAGTATTTTGCAGAACAATGTTTAAAAATACTTTTTAACTAAGTAGCTAGGTTTTTTGAATATAATTGAAACCTCAAATCACGACCGAATAGTAAGTGCTTACAAGAACTGACTATTCGAATCTTTTTACCCTAACATAGCTTGTTTTGGTTTCGTTTTTGTTTTTTTTCTTAAAAACGAAATTAAGTTAAAGATCGTGGAAGTAGAATTGCAGTTTTGATGTTGTAAATATGTTTTGTAAGACACTGCAATGTTTTGTTTCTATATGTTACCGTTGACATATTCTTCCTTTGTTTGATAATTAATAGTACAAGCAACAATGATTTCAACATTTTTTTCTTCTCCTTTTTTCCTTTTGTATGTAGTTGTAACGTGATGGAGAAGGTAGAGAGCTTAGGAGAAGTTTCAATATGGGCAGATGTAAACAGAGACATACTTGAACTTATCTTCAATAGGCTCAACTTGATGGACATTACCATGAGAGCTTCACGTGTCTGCATCTCTTGGTTCCTTGCCTCTCACAAAAGAGCTTTGTGGAACACCGTCGACCTCACCAAGCTCCAAGAATTAGATGTTTCCAACAGTTTTGTCTTTAAANACGACCAATCTTCTTTTACAAGCACCAGGTTCTTTCATGACTTTTTTGAAATAGAAGGCGGCATAAGTCTCATAAATCTATTAATTGAGATCACCAAGTTGAGCCGCATGGCCCCGAAGACTTTGTTCTTTCACTTCAATTCCTATATACAAGAAACAGGTCTCAAATTCGCTGCTGAGAGGTAAATCTCATCAATCATCTAATCAGATTTTCTTGCATGTGCATGGTGTGCCTCTCATACGTTTTTATTTTTATTTCTTGTGATTGTGTTTCTTAGGATGCCAAATTTAGAGAAACTTGCTTTACCAATCTGGTCCTACCAAACCGAGAATTCATTGCGGTTTGCTTTCACTCAATGGAAAAATCTGAAAACATTGATCATCGCTCATGAACTCTGAAGTGTTATGACTCAGATTCGACTACAAGGAATACTTAAGTGTGGAGAAGACTCTCGGTGTATGAGAGGGTTTCGATACAAGCTCTAGTTCACACGTGTGAGTGGTACGGATGAGAGTTGTTACAAACGACTGAGGATAGATCCTTCTTTTCTAGGTTACTCTGAAGTTTATCTTCTCTTAAGCTTGATCAGAAGTTTGTTAGATCTTGTTAAGAAGAGATTAAGAGAGAGAGAGTAATTGGTTGTGAAGAGAGAGAAGAGAGAGCCACTACAAGAAAACAAGCCATTTGCGACTCCAGTAATCGTTGCTTAATGGTCGCAAAATAGGGCTTTGCGACTCCTTCGCCACCATTTACGTTGGTCGCTAAAAAAAGGTCGCAAAATATGTTGGTCACAACAAGTTCGCTTATTTGCGACGGATTTCGGACTCTATAATATAGTCGTATATTAGCGACGTATATGTGAGCTCTTGTGGTAGTTGCATTTTTCCGATTAAACTGCAACGAAGTCTATTTGTGGACATTTTTGTGACTTTATAGAACAGTCCTATGCTTACGACGGTTTTGGGACTAATTTAAGAGTCTGGGTTTAGCGACTATTTTTGTAATTTGGATTTGTCACGAAGTGGTCACATTTTTTGAATTGGTTTGGTCACAAATTAGTCACATTTTTGAATTGGTTTGGTCACAAATTAGTCACGGTTTAGCAATCCTATATCTGATTAATTTTAGATTTTGAAATGATATTAATCAAAAGCAAGTTCATTAGAAAAAAAAAAGGAATTGGAAGTTCATTAGTTGGAAGCAGTGTTAGAGGAAGGGGAATTGGCTGCTGGACTGGAGGCTGGTGTGGTGCCTGGTGTGGTGCCTCCTTCAGTGGGTTGTGCATTGGTTGCAGGTGCGGTAGCTGGATGTGTGGTTGCAGGTGTGGATGATTCAGGAGGAGAAACCTCTTCAGCTCAGCTTGAGACTCTCGGTGTTCCTGATCACGTCGTGCATTGGAGCAGGAAGAACAGTCCAAACCTCAACCCGATCGAAGAGGATCTAAGGGCAGGAAGAACAACCCGAAGACCTATCCGAGGAGTAACCCGACCACATCCTCGAGCACCGCCTCGAGCAGATCCTTGGGCAGGACTGGGCAGCTAGGTTTAAAGGAGTTTATTGACAACAATGAATCGGTTTGTATTGCCTGCTTGGTCATGTTTCTATCACGAGAGTGTTTTAACAAGATTTTAGAGATTCATTGTCTAGGGAATTGCTTGAGGCATGTAGGACATCCATACTGGTCAGGAACACTTAGGAGTCGATTACCCCATCCTTAGGAGCTTTCGCTTCTTGTTTGTTTACGTTTTTATTCATAACTCGACCCTATACTCGAGCTGGTACACGATCACCATCTTCAAGTATACCTTCGAGCTGTTCATATTTATTTACTGTACCCGATCACTTCACCCGATCTTGTACTCGAATGTTTGCATCGAGTACTTAGGTCGAGTGGTTCTTGTTTATTTATTTTCTTTTAATTATTTTAGGATTGTTAGTTCAACCCCCTTTATTGCTTGTCTTGACTTGCATAGCTCTGATCATATCTCATCTGCTAGCATACCAACCATTTGGACTGATAACCCTTTGTACTACAACTGCATAGGGAATTAATACTCTGGGTGAAAATCCTGTTATCACCATGATATATTTTTTATTTATAGATTCTTTTTGGTGTTTTTAGAGTCTTTTTGAATCATTGCAGGTTTAGGTATGTCTCGAACTTATTTGTAGATTTTGGAGCATTTTGGAGCATCGGGAGGAACAACTCTGAGGAAAATTGGTGTGGTGCATCGAGCGACACGTCATTCTGACGGAAATTGAATTTTCCATCTTTTTGTAGTGCAAAAGATTTCTAAAGTTGGCCAGAAGTTCTCTTTATTTGCTATTAAGGCTCAATTCATGTTTTACAATTGGTACAAAGATTTTTGTGTCTATCCTAGCAGGTTCAATTAACCTTATGTAGTTGTAGTACTTAAAGTGTCAATCCAGTTGGGTACTTTGCTATCACTCAAGATGCAATCAAAGTATCACAAGTCAAGCCAATTTAAAGAGTGGATTTATATCTAACAATCCTAGAATGGTTGAAACACAAAACGGAAATGAACTACAAAATTAGAAACAAACATGCATGACAAGAAGCGAAAATGAATGAGTAAAAGCAATAACGATTCTAAGAATGAACTAGATAGCAAGAACAGAAGCGGTCTCAGGAATGCAATATCAATCAGAAAGATAGAAGTTCTAAGGATGGGAGTAATTGATGTCGGCGGAGTCTCCTAGTCTACAGAGTGTTTGACATGCCACAAGCAAACTATCCCTAGACAATGAACATCACGACTTAGTTAATCCAATCTCTTGGCCGAAGCTACTCAGACTCAAACACTTCCAAACCTAGCTCTTGCTAGAGAAACATGGTCAAGTAGGCATGACAAACACCTTAGACAACTAATCTTTTAGGCTAGGAATGTAAGTCTGTGGCACTAGTTGGTCAGACATTTCATCAAACACCTTTTGGGTGTAGAAAAGTCTAAGACCTAGTTCCAATTGATTAGAGAGAAACTAGTATTTCTAACTCTAGTCCAAAAGGAAATCATACGAATCTAAACTTAAACACCCTACATACTAAGATCCTCCACCTAATCTATCCCATCCTCAAGAACTCTAACACTACTCAGATCCAGAAATCATCATCAAGGATAAAAACTCATAAAACATTGAATCAAGCATCATCATATAGATAAAAATGAGATGAACAATTTTGTAGAAGAAATCCAATGCAAAAGCTAAATAAGTTCAAAGATATCTGGATTACAAAATCAGAAAACGTTTTAGGTGGCTAGGTAAACCTTAAGGAAAAACGACGAGATGTCTGAGTAAGGACTTAACAAAATGTATTTATAGTAAAACATGGATATCCCTAAAACATAAAACGATAAGATAGAGCGTCGGTTCGGGAATCGGGTTGGCTAAGTCGGAGCGTCTTTCTTCCTGACGTGTGCGGTCGAGTCGGTGCTTGTCGACTCGAGCTGGGTCGAGTGGAGGGTAGTCGACTCGAGCTGGGTCAAGTGGAGGGTAGTTGACTCGAGCTGGGTCGAGTGGAGGGTAGTCGACTCGAGCTGCATGATGTTGCTTATTCATGGGAGTGCGTCCAAGTCACGTGTCTGGCGTGGTCGGGTGAGTCGCACGTCGTGATCCTGGGAGTGGGTCGGTCGAGTCACGCGTCGTGAGTTCTGGGAGTGGGTCGGTCTAGTCGCGCATCGTGAGTCCTGGTAGTGGTGCTAAGGCTTCATTCAGCTTCAACAGTCTGGACATCTCCTAAGGGCATCTCCAACCCCACTCTATTTTAGAGCCAAATCTCTATTATTGAGCAACATTTGCTCCAATCATACTCTATATTTTACTCTAAAATAGAGAAAATGATAGGATTGCTCTATATATAGAGCAACTCTATTTTCACCTCTATTTTTTTTACACTAACTCTATTTTAGAGTTGAAAATAGAGTAATAAGCTAACAATAATGCAAAATAACGAGTTGTCCTAGCTAAATGCATGAATAAAACATGCTAAGAAGAGACAAAATATAGACATATCAACAATATATATATATATATATATATAGGATTTTTATGTCATTGTTTAGATTTACGCTTTATTTTTTGTAAAACGCTAAGATATTGTTATAGAGCTTTGGAGAGAAGAATCAAGACTTCTTCAGAGAAATTCAGAACTTATTTTCTTTTTCTTTTAATTTGTTAATGTTATCTATTTTATTTATGATTTGTGTTTCATTTATCATGTCTGAGTAGATCTGCTTGTTAGGTTTAGGGTTTCTCATTAGGGATTTCATGGATTGTTAGATTGATTTATTAATAGGATTCATTATCTTTCTTGTTATTCACCATAGGTTGTTCTTAAAGCTAGATTTTTGATTACTCATTTGGATTTATATCTTAGGATTAGTGATTCATATGAGAATATAACTTATTTTCATGACAAAATCTTTGTTGAGCAAAATTACTTTTTACAAAGAGATTTGATTTAGTAATTTTGTGAACAAACTAAACTTGTTTTCACAACCGGTTTCAGAGCTGGTTTTTAACTTGGATTTTGCAAAGAGATTTGGATTTTCGGGTTTTAAACTTAGATAATATTTGCAGTAAGAACTGATTTATTTTACAATTGTGTTTAGAGTTCAAGAATGGTGCTTAATTAATTGAATCATGTTTGATTGATTGATTTGATATTTCATGATTTCCTGAGAATTTCGTAGACCTAGCGTTTATTCCCATTGATTTACAACTCATTTATTTTCTGCTTTCACCTTGCAATTTAATTACAAATATTTTTGTTTAACATATTAAAAGACTATTAAATATATTGTGTAAATCTAGAGTCCTTATGGATTCGATTCCTAAATACTACAATTATCTCTTATTTTGAGAGAGTATCTCTAGGATAAATTTGAGCATATCAGAAGAAACAAGAATCATAACCAATTAGGTCAAAAAAACGAAAGAAGAAAACTTAGATCTCTTCGTGAACACGAATTGAAGAATCGCGAAGACGATAGAACCAATGAAATCAAAAATTACGAAGATACTTGAAAGAAATTAAATGAGGAAGACCTCTAACAATGAAGCGCTCATGATCAAGCTTGCTCTGATACCATATTAAGATCAAGGTAAGGAAGAAGATGAAGTTTGTTATTTCTCATTAATTGGGAAATGAATAGAATGTTTCTATTATATACATGTAAAATCACTTATGCTAATATAAGCTTAGTAAATTAAACTTATGCTAACATGTACTATTGATATGGTTAAAGTCTTCTAGGTCTAGGTATCATTTAGAAACTATGGCTAATTGATGATCAA
This sequence comes from Camelina sativa, assembly GCF_000633955.1. Taxonomy (NCBI): domain Eukaryota; kingdom Viridiplantae; phylum Streptophyta; class Magnoliopsida; order Brassicales; family Brassicaceae; genus Camelina; species Camelina sativa. Next base: position 18,325,890 of record NC_025692.1, on the reverse strand, counting down.
ATTGTACATATACATGTATGTGTCTTGTACATTTTTTACACATACGATCTAATTTCTCATATATGTACATCTATACTAGGTTCGTACTCACAAACCTTTTCATTTACTTTTCCTCAAATCGGATTAAACGCAGAAATAACAATAATTGTAAAATTATCATTTTTTGATTGACATCTTTAAATAAACAAAATCTCGATCCACAACCAAATACCTACTACATGGGGGATTCAAACTATGGTGGGGAAGATGGAGTCAAGTGGACATGTAACGCTCCGACAGTCATCTCTTAGTGGATCCTATGTCTAATCCCAGTCCATGGTGTACCTTTCTTAATGGGTCTCACGTCCTATCACTATGCCCGTGAGCCCATCCATATCGACAGCCGGTTTGCTATGTCCGGAAGGTTTTAAAGACTTGTTACAGTCCCTACAGATCATCACATGATATTTCCCTGTGTTTTGTCTCTACTCACACAGTTCCAACAGTCATTTCCCGGAAGGTTACCCATCATGAGACTACTCCAGCATAAACATGCTTAACTGTGGAGTTCTCTCAAAATTTTTGACCGAAAAAATAAATGCACTTTGGTGATATAGGTGGCCAAAATAATTCTTTTAAACCTCTGCGCAAATCGGAGTGTCACAGAACTTAACCACCAGACTAAACACACATCCCCACTATCAATCATCTGTATGTACTGTTTTCGTTTTCAAAAATTTGAATTGTATCATAAGTGAAAAAAAAAATCAAAATATTTTTTATTATATGAAATATGTGATGATAGCTGTCAAGAAGAAAAAAATGAAGTATGTGATGATTCAATTTCATAGCAGTGTATGATCGAACATGTGGGTGAAAACACAGGGAACATTTTATGATTTTTTGTTGTTGATATCAAATTTTACTTGAAGTTTTTTTTGTTTGTCGTCTTGATTTATTAAGTAATCTATATTATTATTTTTGAAGTACATTTTGTGTTATGCATTTGAAGTTTTGGTTATTTAATTTATTATTATTTACAACATTAACCCCTAACTATTTTCCTAAAATAACAATTCATGAAAACTCATTTAATGGAACTATTTAATCGACCTAATTTGATACATTTATTGCCATAAATAGCTTGACAACATCTATACATTTCGATTATTCCAAAAACAACTCTATACATTAAATTTGTAATCCCATAAAAATCTCCAAACCTATTTTAAAAGATTTTTAGAGACTGTATGATCTCTTAAATTTAAATGACATAGCCGACTTTGAGTAACAAATGATTACAATCGCAATAATTATTATAACGTTAATAAAGTTCATAAAAACGAGAACCCAACTTTAGAAACTCAATAATCGGGTATATTTAACTTAAGTATCAAGAAAAACAATTAATATAATATACCGTGTTAAGAAAATGAATATTATTCTGCGATAATGTTATCATCTCAAATAGGAATACACTAAAATCTCTCTTTTATTACTACGGATCGTAAATTCCTTGCTCATCAAGCATTTTCCATGTATAAATATCAATTTTACAAACGAAACACAACACACAACCAAAACCACTAATATGACGGTTTTGAAACACAGGTTAAACCACTAATATGACGATTTGTTGTTATATAGCGGGACATGTTATTAACATGACGGTTTGAATTAACATTAGTATAAATATAAAATATTATTAATTCGGTTTTGAAACATGGGTTAAATCTTCCTTTAATTTATTTGGTCAATACCACTAATATAATACTATTAGACATATTAAATCAGGGTAATTTAACTAAAATTTTGTAAAACGATTAAATGATTGGTAAAATTGTGACTTAATCCGACAATAGCTTATAAATTACATATTTATGTATTTATTTCCCCTATTATTGCTCTAATAATTGACAATCTAAACAAAATTATTATTTAATTAAACAAAACAAACTAAATAGAAAAAACAAAAAAAATTAAAATGTTATTATTTTTTAAAAAATTGTTTTGTGGTGTACCGCAGGTTAAAATCAAGTACAAATTATGAAAACTATTACATAGACGAATTTACGACAGATAATTCTTTATGACCCTATTAAATTCACATTCACAATATATTACATTTACTTCCTTGACAGACAACATTTCCTGTTCATGCGTATAATCATATTGAACAGCTCTATTTTTGCATTGTTAGAGATCTCTTTTAAACTTGGCTCCTTCCTTAATCTACAAATTCATTAATAAATTGCAGACAGTCAAACCTCATACCTTCAATCAATCCTTGAAGTTTCTATGACAACCCAAAAAAATGGAATTATTGAAATTTAGCGTGTCAATAGATGGAAAAGTCACACTTAGAAATTTTCTACATTAACTAAAAGAAATAAGAAATAACAAAGTAAAAATATATATATTTGGAATGTCTGTATACTGTATATATATTTTACTTGCCGTCAAAGAAACTAGAACGTATATAACCTATGCTTCTGAACTTGGAAATTTGGAATGTCTATGAAATATTAGGATTTAGGACTAAGTTTTTTTGTTTTTTTTGGTTAAATTTATGCGAACGTAAGAAATCACTCCTTTCGAAGGCTCTCTTCATAGATATTGCTTTTTGTCATATTTTATAGATTTTATTCTCTCTTCCGCTTGTTCAAGCTTTTACGTGGATTTAAGAATTGAAGCTATTTATCTAAAATGTTTTAAAGCTTTTTTTTTGTTGCTGTTTTATGTATGTATGTAGTTGCAACGTGATGAGGAAGGCAAACAGCTCAAGAGAAGATTCAAAATGGTCAACTCTAGATACAAACATACTTGCCACTATCTTCGATAAGCTTGACATTATGGACATTACCATGGGAGCTTCACGTGTATGCATCTATTGGTTCCTTGTCTCCCACAACAACAACACAACTCTGTGGAACACCATCGACCTCACCAAGCTAAAACACAAGGGAAAAAACGTCTTCTATAAATACCGGGTTGATGATGAAGTAGAAGAAGCCCTAAGCTTTAGTAATTTCTTAATTAAGATCAACAAGCTCTTCTTTAACTTTTATAAAGTTGATGGCATAAAACTCAGGGATCTATTGATTGAGATCACAAAGTTGAGCCGCACGTCCCCGCGGAATTTGTTCTTTAACTTTTACTCCTGTTTACAAAAGGAGGATCTCATGTTTGTTGCTGAGAGGTAAATCTCATCTTTATAAATAATTAAAACAAATATATATATAGCTCATATGTGTTTTTTTTTTGTTTTCCAGGATCCCAAACATAGAGAAACTTGCTTTACCAGTTTCATGGTCACTGTATAATGAGGTGGAGTCATTTAGGTTTGCGTTTGGTCAGTGGAAGAATCTTAACACACTGATCATGGTTCATAATGAATTTTTCTTGTTTTGCAAATTCCAATTTCGAGTTGTGGGAGAGAACTGCAATAACCTCAACAACTTGAAAATTATGGGTCGTTTGGGTAAGTACGATGCTGTGCAAATCGTGCGTTACCTCCAGAGCCTCAAGAGGTTGAGTTTACGATGCTCTGTGGTCTATGTTGAAGAAGTTATATCGCTAATCAGAGGTCTGGAAAACCTCACGACCCTTAACCTGACACATTGCCTATACTTGTGCAATAGTTATATCACGAGAAATCATGTTGTACAAGCTGCCACTCAGAAGCTTGAAAAAAATTTCATTTGTTCAGAAAACTGCAGAGTTTGCCAAAAAGATGCACCTAATTTTTTTGGGTGGCGTACATTTTACGAGAAGAATTGGCGAAACGATGAGATAAAAGAACTTGAATTTTGAAAAGTGCGAAAAGTTTTGTTAATGTGTTTTGATAAGTTATTGGATTCTATTTTCACAACATCTATCTTAAACATTGTTTCATTTGATATATGATATATGCTTCATTCGTTCAGTCTCTTTTTTTTTTTTAAGTCAAACTTTGTTTCCCTCTCTCTTTTTCCCATCTTTTCGTTTGTTATCCTCTCTGTTTTTCAGATGAATGTGACGTTTTATCATTGGAAATTAGGCAAATTTTAGCAATTGACATAATCGTGGATGAGTGTCACGGCCTTGAATTTGATTGCTGTCACGGTCGATGATTTTTTTTCATTGTAAGGCCTTAAATGTAATTATTAGTTGCTTTTGATATCCCTTGGGTCAATTCTTTCAGTTGGTGCTAGTTCAACTGTTTGATGTGTCCACGACATGATTTTGCATAAGTGGCAGAAAACATGAGTCTTACTTCACTGGCAGTGTTGGCGTGAGAGACAGGAGACTAAAGTGAAAGCGAAATTGCACCAAAGACGGAGATATAGATTAGATTGTCTTCAAGTTTTCAAAGAGCATAATTTGGAATTAAAGAAGTAGGGGAAAAAAGCTTTGTGAAGAGAGTAGACGAAAAACTATGGCTTAAGGTTTTTATGTCTCGGTAGTAGGTATCAATGCAATGCTCTTACACCATATATGATTTGTGTGAATGTACGTTTATACCATACACCAGATAGGATTTGTGCATTGAAATACTATTGAGTATAAAGATGACATGGCCTTCTAAAATGTGTAAGAGCATTTAAGGATAAAGATATAAAATAGTAGAGAGCTTTAACATCAAACGTTTAAACTGGTGGATGAGGACATGTGTACTATCAAACTTGTTTTCCAGTTTTGACTTTTTGGAGAATCTGCAAACAAAAAATCATCTCTTCGTCAAAGGACGACGACAAAGGATTAGGTTTGTGTAATTATAAATTTATGGGCATGCATATGATATGTTATGCGACTTATTATTGAACCTTTGGTACACATATTCAAACCTGCTTATTGTGTTATGTAGAAGTTTTGTCCATAAAGGTTTCTTCATATAAATTCATTGTTTTCTTCTTCTTTTTCTTTAGTCCTTCAAAACATCTAATAGTTTTTTTTTTTTTTTCATTTTCTTATAGAGGCATTGATATGGAGAGATTAGATGGTGCAAGAAGAATCCAGAGATGGACACTCTCTATGAAATCTGTCCTTAGTTCAATGTTTTTTTTCTTCCTCTATTTATGTTCTTCTATAAATTCAAGAATATACTAATTCATAGTCTATCTAGATAATTGTATTATTTTCTCTCACTTTTGTAGCTATCGTGTGATGTTCATGAGATCAGGAAAAGTTCCAAGCTGGGAGAATATGGATAGCGATATTTTAGCCAAGATTTTCGAGAAGCTCAATGTAGTGGATATTACCGTCGGAGCATCACGCGTCTGTGTCACTTGGTTCCTTGCCGCTCACCAAAAATCTCTATGGAAAACAATCAACCTCGCCAATCCCCAACTCGTCGAGTTCAAGCATCCTCGAGTAAAAAACTTGCGGCTCAAATCCCAATATGTAAACGTAGAAGAAGGTCTACACAATATTGGGAAGATTTTGATTAGAGTTACCAAATTCAGTGGTACAGTTCCGACAAATTTGTTCTTCAACTTCAATTTCTTTGTAGAAGATGAGGATCTCATCATTGCTTCTGAGAGGTAAATCTCATATACTCCTTGAATTTGAATACCAAGAAACCGAAAAGGGATCTGTCTCCTCTCTTTTTCTCATAATTCTTGATTTTTCAGGATGCCAAATATCAGAAAACTTGTCTTACCTCAGTGGTGCAATATACGTGAGAGTTCATATAAATTTGCATTCAGTCAATGGAAGAACCTATTGAATCAAGCACAAAGAATATTGAATCAAGGACAAAAGATTAACGAATGACTCTCGTTTATTGCCTTAGAAACTTCTCAAAACTAAAGCAATCTCAATCTCTCTAATCTCACAAGTGTTGTTACATCCCAACAACTCTTTATATATAGACCCTTTAATAATCTTGATTTAAAATAACAATTAGATAACTCCTAACTTGTTATAATCCTAATCTCTTTTGGAAACCATGACTTGGTGAGATTAGGATAACTTCTAACTAATCTATTCAAGTTTATCCTCAACAATCACCCCCTTAAGCTTGAAGTTCTTGTTTGACACAACATGAACACCAATGAAGTCCCTCATTTCCCCAAACCAAACTTGATTCTTCCAAGCGGTTTGGTCAAGATGTCATCCTTTTGCTCAGTACCGGGAACGTGTTCGACATCCACCTGCTCATTCTCCACACACTCACGAATAAAGTGATATTTCCTGTGGATATGTTTGCTACGACCGTGGAAGACTGGGTTTCAGGTGAGAGCTATTGCCGACTTATTGTCTATGCGAACCGTTACTTTCTTAAGAGCTTCTCCTGTAACTTCAGAAAGTAAGTCCTGCAACCAAATCGCCTGCTTTGCCGCTTCAGTAGCTTCCATAAACTCCGCCTCACAAGAAGACAACGCCACTGTCTCCTGCTTCTGTGAACACCAAGTGATCAGACAGCCATTGAGATAGAAAATGTGACCACTCGTACTCTTACAATCATCCTCGTCCACATTGTGACTACTGTCACTATATCCTACCAAGTCCGAACTGTCACCACGTTTGAATGTGAGACCATAACCCGTAGTTCCTTGTAAATACCTCAAAACATGTTTCAAAGCTTCTCCATGACACTTCTTCGAACTATGCATGTAGCGATTAAGAATTCCAACAGCAAATGCAAGGTCAGGCCGAGTATGAATTAAGTATCTCAGACAACCAATACCTCTCCTATACTCGTGTTCACAAAAAGACTGATCCGTAAGAGCTTTAGAGAGTTTTGTACCTGTATCCATCGGAACCTGTACAACATTGCACTCGCTCATCCCAGCTTCCTCGAGAATCTTTTCCGCATATCTCCCCTGCTTCAAAGTAATCCCACTTTGTTCTTGTAAAACCTCAATACCAAGGTAGTACGTCAGCGTCCCAAGGTCACTCATCTCAAACCTGGAAGACATCCCTTGTTTAAACTCGTAGATCAACTTCAAGCTACTATCGGTGACAAGAAGGTCATCAACATACACCGCAATGATCAACAACTGATCCTTTTCTTGTCTTCGATACAGAGCAGGCTCTTTAGCACAACGAACAAACCTTAACTCCAATAAAATTTTATTGAGCTTGTGGTTCCAGGCTCGCGGAGCTTGACGAAGTCCGTAGAGTGCTTTGTTCAGCTTATACACCAATCTTTCACTTCCTCTCTTCATAAAGCCTTCCGGTTGAGCAACAAATACTTCTTCCCTAAGTTCTCCGTGTAGGAAGGCAGTCTTGACATCCAAATGGTGCACTTCCCAACCTCTAGACACAGCCAAAGCAAGGATAAAACGAACTATTTCGAGTCGTGCCACCGGAGAAAACACCTCATCGAAGTCAACCCCGTGTTTCTGCACATATCCCTTCGCAACTAACCTTGCTTTGTACTTGTGGATGCTCCCATCTGAATTTCGTTTGATTTTAAACACCCATTTCAAACCTATTGGTTTAACACCTGTTGGTAATTCCACTAAGTTCCATACTTGATTCTTCTCAATGGAACTTAGTTACTCGTTACAAGCATCTCTCCATACTTCTAGCTCCTTTGCTTCATCATACTTTCTAGGTTCGTCATTCAACGACAATAAGAGTCGTTCTCCCTCTTCCTTTGCTAGAAGCACATATTCATTCATATAACTCGGCTTCACACTAGGTCGAGTTGATCTTCTTAACACAGGTTGAACTGGTTCCGATACTTGTTCATGAGTTTCTTCTAGCACCTCAAATCCATCCTCAACATCAGGAACTTGTTCGCAGTCTGCAATGTCTTCTCGTAGACCATTGTTACCAAAGTCTCCAAAACTTACAGTGAAGGACCCTGGAGCCTCTGTCTCTTCCTGTGATTCACCCCAATTCCACCGCTTAGTTTCGTCAAATATTACATCACGGCTCACTGTTATTCTTCTTGTTGAAGGGTTCAACAACCGATAAGCTTTACTTCCAGGCTCGGTTCCAAGATGTACCAATGCACGAGATCTGTCATCCAGCTTCTTTAGATGTTGTGACTCCACCTTAGCATAACCAACACAGCCAAAGACCCGTAAGTGCTCCAAATTTGGCTTCCTGCCTTTAAGTAACATGTCCGGACAGTTTGAGGCATAGTGGCCATGTTTATCACAGCGATAACAAACAATCATCGACTTATCTCTGCTCTGATAGTTGCCATGACCTCGCCCTCTTCCTCATCCTGTTAAACGTCCACCCCTTGCACCCCTACCTCTTCCTTGATCATAGTCTTCTTGGTAGTTATTTGCATACATAAGCTTCGTCTGATCCTCTTCCTGATCTTCCTCATCACGAATTCGTTCCTCGTATGTCTTAAGCCTACCGACTATATCCACAAAGCTAGTTTTGTTAAGATCAAGAACCTGCTCTAGGGCTGCAATAATGTGGATATACTTTTTCCTTGGCAAGCTGTTCAGAAACTTCTTGACCATCTTAGGCTCCTCAATACTCATGCCTAACGCTCCAGACTTTGATGCAAGTTCTGATAATTTACACACAAAATCATCGATTGTGTCCGTATCCGTAGCTTTCATCCTCATCCTCTCGAACTTCTACATAAGAGTCTGCAGTCTTGCCTCCTTGACTCTTTTTGCTCCAACAAAACGTGACTTGATTGCCTCCCATACCTCCTTAGTAGTAACTAAATTATCAACTTGCAAGGTTAGTGTTTCCAGGATAGATTGGAACAGAAGGGCTTTGGCTAGATCATTCTTGTCATCGTCCGCTACCTCCTCTGTTTCAATTGTCTCCCACACTTTGTTTACCTTCAGCACTATTGTCATCTTCATTGCCCACACCATATAGTTGGTGGTGGTGAGCATCGGACATTGAAGAGTCAAAGTACCGGTCTCCTTAGGTGTGGATGTCATAGCAACGATATCTCCCATGTCTCTTGATCGGAACAGATTTAGCTAGTCGCAAACAGATGTTTTGCTCTAGTAAAGAAGAAAAACAAAATTTATGCTTTTAATTCAATGATGCTCTGATACCAAATATTGAATCAAGCACAAAAGATTAACGAATGACTCTCGTTTATTGCCTTAGAAACTTCTCAAAACTAAAGCAATCTCAATCTCTCTAATCTCACAAGTGTTGTTACATCCCAACAACTCCTTATATATAGAGCCTTTAATAATCTTGATTTAAAATAACAATTAGATAACTCCTAACTTGTTATAATCCTAATCTCTTTTGGAAACCATGACTTGGTGAGATTAGGATAACTTCTAACTAANACCTGTTGGTAATTCCACTAAGTTCCATACTTGATTCTTCTCAATGGAACTTAGTTACTCGTTACAAGCATCTCTCCATACTTCTAGCTCCTTTGCTTCATCATACTTTCTAGGTTCGTCATTCAACGACAATAAGAGTCGTTCTCCCTCTTCCTTTGCTAGAAGCACATATTCATTCATATAACTCGGCTTCACACTAGGTCGAGTTGATCTTCTTAACACAGGTTGAACTGGTTCCGATACTTGTTCATGAGTTTCTTCTAGCACCTCAAATCCATCCTCAACATCAGGAACTTGTTCGCAGTCTGCAATGTCTTCTCGTAGACCATTGTTACCAAAGTCTCCAAAACTTACAGTGAAGGACCCTGGAGCCTCTGTCTCTTCCTGTGATTCACCCCAATTCCACCGCTTAGTTTCGTCAAATATTACATCACGGCTCACTGTTATTCTTCTTGTTGAAGGGTTCAACAACCGATAAGCTTTACTTCCAGGCTCGGTTCCAAGATGTACCAATGCACGAGATCTGTCATCCAGCTTCTTTAGATGTTGTGACTCCACCTTAGCATAACCAACACAGCCAAAGACCCGTAAGTGCTCCAAATTTGGCTTCCTGCCTTTAAGTAACATGTCCGGACAGTTTGAGGCATAGTGGCCATGTTTATCACAGCGATAACAAACAATCATCGACTTATCTCTGCTCTGATAGTTGCCATGACCTCGCCCTCTTCCTCATCCTGTTAAACGTCCACCCCTTGCACCCCTACCTCTTCCTTGATCATAGTCTTCTTGGTAGTTATTTGCATACATAAGCTTCGTCTGATCCTCTTCCTGATCTTCCTCATCACGAATTCGTTCCTCGTATGTCTTAAGCCTACCGACTATATCCACAAAGCTAGTTTTGTTAAGATCAAGAACCTGCTCTAGGGCTGCAATAATGTGGATATACTTTTTCCTTGGCAAGCTGTTCAGAAACTTCTTGACCATCTTAGGCTCCTCAATACTCATGCCTAACGCTCCAGACTTTGATGCAAGTTCTGATAATTTACACACAAAATCATCGATTGTGTCCGTATCCGTAGCTTTCATCCTCATCCTCTCGAACTTCTACATAAGAGTCTGCAGTCTTGCCTCCTTGACTCTTTTTGCTCCAACAAAACGTGACTTGATTGCCTCCCATACCTCCTTAGTAGTAACTAAATTATCAACTTGCAAGGTTAGTGTTTCCAGGATAGATTGGAACAGAAGGGCTTTGGCTAGATCATTCTTGTCATCGTCCGCTACCTCCTCTGTTTCAATTGTCTCCCACACTTTGTTTACCTTCAGCACTATTGTCATCTTCATTGCCCACACCATATAGTTGGTGGTGGTGAGCATCGGACATTGAAGAGTCAAAGTACCGGTCTCCTTAGGTGTGGATGTCATAGCAACGATATCTCCCATGTCTCTTGATCGGAACAGATTTAGCTAGTCGCAAACAGATGTTTTGCTCTAGTAAAGAAGAAAAACAAAATTTATGCTTTTAATTCAATGATGCTCTGATACCAAATATTGAATCAAGCACAAAAGATTAACGAATGACTCTCGTTTATTGCCTTAGAAACTTCTCAAAACTAAAGCAATCTCAATCTCTCTAATCTCACAAGTGTTGTTACATCCCAACAACTCCTTATATATAGAGAGACCCTTTAATAATCTTTATTTAAAATAACAATTAGATAACTCCTAACTTGTTATAATCCTAATCTCTTTTGGAAACCATGACTTGGTGAGATTAGGATAACTTCTAACTAAGCTATTCAAGCTTATCCTCAACAGAACCTTCACACATTAATCATCCCTACACACTTCTACATCAAGGGGATAGTCGAGTTTCGATTCATCGGGGAAAACTGTACAAACCTAACCAACCTAAAACTGTCGGGTCATGTCGATCGACCAATATATAGCTGAGGGAATTGTGTGTTACCTCCCAAAACTCAAGAGAGTGAGTATGAGATGTTGTGTCATCGATTCTATTCAAGAAGTTTCCTTACTCATCACACACCTCCAAAACCTAACGATCCTCAACCTCTCACATTGTATGTTCAAAACCTTATTGATGGATTCGTTATTTGAGGAGAGTTTCATAAAAACCGCCACTCAGAAGATTGACACATTAATCATGTGTTCGGAAGTCGGCTGTAGGTTATGCCAAGATCGATCTCGCATATTAGGTTCAGATGCTTTTTACCAGAAGCAGTGGCGTAATGATGAGATAAAAGAACTTGAATTCTGAGATTTTGAAAAGCCTTAGCTCATGTTTTCCCAAAACCAAAAAACTACTGGATTCTATTTCACAATCACGATTATGATTTATATATGTAATGTAGCTCTTATGATACTATACATAGAAAAAACACTGCCATTACAAGATGTGTGTTGTTACTATGTTTCATTTGATAAATCATGTTCATGTTCATGAAATCGGGACGTTAGTCTCTAAAATAAGGAGATTTTGAATATACAAAAATGTAAGTTTCCTAAGCTAAAATAAAGAAATATAAATTATACATTTACCAGTTTTAGGAAAATTTCCTAAATTATCATATTGACAATATCGACTTGTTTGGAGAAAAAGTAAGAGACTCTATGTGAACCAGAGGTTTCGAGAAGGCTTCGAAACGATTCAAAAGACTCTCTCTTCTTGGGGTTTTTCTCTTCTCCTTCTTCATGCTTACGCTGTGATTCTCGTTGTTGAGCTTAAGTGAATCATTGATCTGAATTGGGTTTGTAGGTTTTTTGAATTGGGTTAGATCTCATCATATCGCCGGATTGAAGCAAAACAAAAAAAAAAATCTCTGTTTTTTACTTCTTTTGGTTTCTTCTTGTTCGATTGATTATAAGATTGGGTGAGTTGAGCTGTTACTGAGTTGGGATTTTGAAATATACTCAGCCATAGAAACGTAACAAAAATCTAACCTTTGTGATTTTTTTTTTTTTGGTCTTGCATAGAAGGTGTTCGACAGATTGCTCATTAGAGATATTAATCTGTTTTGTAAAGTGGTTTGAGAGTTTTACATTTCAGAGTTTAGTTTTAAATGTTAGTTACGATGGAGAGGTCAGACGGTCTCAAGGGTCTACTTGAAAATTCGCTGCCTACTACAAATTCGACAACTTTTCTTTCTAGGAATTATGTTGTTCAACAATTTCCAAGGTTTGTTTAGGGTTCTTGACTTATTCTCATTTTGTTTCTACTGTATTCAATCTTTAATGTGAGTTCAAGAATCAATCTATCTGAAATGTGTTCAACCTTTTATTACTCTGCTTGTAGTTGTGAAGTGAAGGAGAAGGCAGACAGGTCAAGAGAAGTTCAAAAATGGGAAACTTTGCACAGAGACATACTTGCTGTTGTATTCGATAAGCTCGAATTGATGGACCTTACCGTGGGAGTTTCACGTGTATGTACTTCTTGGTTCCTTGCCTCTCACAACAAAACTCTGTGGAACACTGTCGACCTCACTAAGCTCAAACAAGTGGACTTCTCCTATTTTATGGAGTTTGAGGATCGAGTCCGACCAGTCATCTTCTTTGAGCACCGGGTTGATGAAGAAGAAGTAGCGAAAGGCCTAAGCTTTAGGAGTATTTTTATCAAGATTAGCAAATTCTTTTTTGACTATAGTGTCGTACACCTAACCCTTATGGAATTACTGGATGAGATAACCAAGTTGAGCCGCATGGCCCCGAAGAATTTGTTCTTTCACTTCAGTTCCTATGTAAGCGGAGGATCTCATGTTTGCTGCTGAGAGGTAAAGTCTCATCTTTTATGTAAATGAATCATAGTTGAAGTCATGTACAAAAAGGAGGATCTCATTTTTTTCTGTTTTGTTTTCCTTAGGATGCCAAACATAGAGAAACTTGTTTTACCGGTCTGGTGCTATAAAACTAAAGAGTCATTTCAGTTTGTCTTCAGTCGATGGAAGAATCTTAAAACACTAATCATTGCTCAAGATTATCAGCTTCGTATCGGGACATTCGACTTTCAAATCGTGGGAGAAAACTGCAGTAACCTTACACACTTCAAATATTTGGGTTTTTTGCAAGACAAGAGTGTTGAGCAAATCGTGCGGTACCTCCAAAACCTCAAGAGGTTGAGTTTACGATGCTCTTACGTCACAATTGATGGAGTTATATCGCTAATCACAGGCCTCCAAAACCTCACAGTTCTTAATCTCTCACATTGCATATACTTGGCTTTGGATCCTGACACGGTGCCTGATGACTATTTTGTACAAGCCCCCATTCAGAAGCTTGAAGAATTCATCAAATGTACTCCGGATTACAAGATTTGCAAACGTCACTACTCCTGGTCGTATCTCTCTGAGGATTGGCATAATGATGAGATAAAGGAATTTGAATTCTGAAATATTGAAAACCTGGTAGACGTTTTGCAACAAATGATCAGACTTTTAACATATATGATGAATGTTGTCTCACAAGTATAGATTGTGGCTGAATCTTATGTTGTTGCATAGTTCCTCCTCTGAGTCAGCTAGCTAAAATGTTCAAATCAAATGATACTATACAACATAAAGTAACGAGTATAGGTGTTAGTGTGTACACATTTGTATTCATCACAACATCACACAATAACAATCATGTAAAATGTAAAGATTAAAAGTGCAACTTTAAATTGAATCTCACTGAATCTTCGTCTCTATACTGTCATGATCTCCATTCGACTTCAGTCCCATAAACATGAAAGACTTTTACTTAGCATTACCCCACATTCTTTTATCTTTCTTTCGCTGCAGTAGATTTTAAAGTCAAAGAGCAGCTCGTTAGATGTCACATCTCCTTCAAACTCAAAGATGTACAAATGCTCAGTAAAAGAGTGAGGTAGGGAGTAGCCAATAGGTCTGCATGGAACAGAGCGCCAGGATTATGTTTTTCCATGATGAGATATGTTATTCTCATCTCTTTACTACCAGACACCTCCTTCTCCTTGTCACCACCTTCATCAACCAGCAAGATACAAGCCTTAAATCTCGAGGTTTTAGAAAGAGGCCTTTTATTCAAATTTACCACTACGGAACTTCCATTTTTAGCTCGGTAAGTGAAGTTTGCTGGCACTTCTTCACCAGGTAAGACCGTACATCGAGTACTGGTCTGAACGATGAGTTCCCTCGCTTCTTTATTCAGTTTGAAACAGTTAGTAAACTGAAGATAATTTGGATTGTGAAAGAAGCAATCGAGTCTCACTAATGACTCGCAACTTTCTGCCCTTAGATGATCTAAAGAATCCGGAAGCTGTGGGATTGACACTAGCTTATTGCATCCTATAAGTATAAGAGATTGAAGACGAGAGACTTTTTTAACCCACGGAGAGATCTCTTGCATTTCTTTATCTTCAAATACCAACTCTGTGATGATATCAAGAGCATGCGGGAACTCCTTGAGGTTTTCATTGAATGACATGCCCAAGGAAGAAAGGTTAGGCCAAGACTTTATCGACGAAGGCACTTCTTTTATGCAGTTCTAGCGAGATTTAGGATCCTAATATGTGTGGAGATCTCAGGAAAACTTTTCAGCATAAAACAATCACGGAAATTAACTTCGTCAAGAGATTCCAAGTTGATGTTGGTAGGAAGAACCTCTAGCTTTGAGCAACCTATTGCAATCAACTTTTGCAATTTATGAAGATTCCCAATAGAGGAGGGCAACTCTACCAGACTAGTGCACATATCAAGTTGCAATGTTTGGAGATTAGTGGCGTTTCCAATAGAGAACGGGAGTTCTACCAGACTTGAACATCCCATGAGATTTAACAAGGAAAGATTATTGGCATTTCCAATCCAGGACGGAAGCTCCACCAAACTTGAGCATTTAGAAATGTCCATTTTTTTAAGATTAGTGGCATTCAAGGACGGGAGCTCCACCAAACTTGAGCAGGAAGAAAGAAACATATGTTGAAGGTTAGTGGCGGTTGAGAGATCAGGTAGTTCCTTTAGGCTTTTGGAAAGACTCAAATTTACCCACTTGAGGTTACCAAGGGACTGTACAAATAAGCAAAGTAAACACATTAAATTACTAACAGAGTGCTATAGAGATCAGTCCTTTTTAAAACCTAACAAGTGTAAGAAAAAAAAACTTACCCGATCTCCTTCCCACAGCTTATGCAGTTGGCTGTCTACCATATATAATTCGACAAGGCACTCCGTACAAAAATTGGAAGGCAGACATGTCATTGGAAAGCGATCCCAATGTAGTAATCGTAGTTTTTGAGATAGATGGTTCAAACCTTGTGGTAAGCTCAAATTATGATTTTGATTACCATATATACACTTGAATCTTAAGAATTCAAGATTAGACATCCCTTCAAAAGCTCTTCCACTTATACTTAATTCGCCTGACAATCCAGATGAGTCAAAATGTATGCCTATAACATTTTTACTACCCTGAATACAGAGAACTGGTTAGTCATCAAAAATATTTTAATTTGGAGGGAGCAATCTAATGGAAGACTAAAACTAAAACTAACCGTGTCATTAGTGAGTACTTCACATATATCTCTAGCATCAACCAAAAACTGACGCTTCCCAGGTTTTAGAATGGATTGGTTCCCAAGCTCACGACGGACAATTTCTTTACCCAATTGTACTAGCAGATTGTGCATATATACACATCCATTTTCAACAGATATGAGAGATTTCTCAGATAAAATGCGAAACTGTTGCTTCACATCCAAGAAGCTCTTTCCGAGATGATCTTCCACTAGCTCAATCATTTGATAGTTGAAAAGACAAGCTATATGAACGAATAAATCTTTATCTTCATCACATAACGCATTGTAACTGAACATTAAAATGCTTTGAATGCTGGCATCGAGACGAGTTCTTAGCCTTGGTAGTGCATCTATCCACTCCTGCTTAGACATTCCTCGGAAATGGGATCCCATAACTCTTAATCCCAATGGTAGTTTACCCAACAGGTTTGTAACTTCCCATGAAAGCGCCTCTAAACCTTTTTTAGGGAACTTTTGACCAAAAGCATACATACAAAAGATGTGAGAAGCTTCGTATACTGACGGGAAATCCACCTTGTATATATGGTTGATGCCATGTGACTTCAAAAGTTTTTGGTCTTGAGTTGTGATGATGATCCGACTTCCGTGACCAAACCAGCTAGTCTCTTTTGCGATGGCATCTAACTGTATAGACTGATCAATGTTATCAAGAACAATCAACACTTTCTTGTCGTTCAACCTATCTTGTACAACTCCAAGATGAGGAATCTCAATATCCTTGTGGTTGAGTATCTGGGACAAAAACTGTTTCTGCAAGTACAACTTTGCGCTATAGTCATCAGAAGACACTCGCCTTGTAGACGTTAACTCTTTGATATCCTCCATAAAGACGCTCAAATCAAAACTGCTAGAGAGTTGACTATACAGGTATCTAGCTATAGTGGTCTTCCCAATTCCAGACGGACCCCAAATCCCAATCATCCTGACCTCATCCGATTCTACACTTAACATTGTTCTCATATTTTTCATATGAGCTCCCATTCCAACTAAACTGTTGAAATCTCTTGATGGTGTGGAGTTATTCAACTTATTTGAAACATCCATAGCTATTTTTTCTATCATGGCAGCTTCACTAACCCTATAACAACGAGAGAGTAATTTATTTAAACATATACGTTAATTACTCATAACAGTTTAATTCTCATACATGTGTAATTGCTACAAATAAACATATGTTTAATGTGTTTGTAAAATATGAATTAGTTAGCATAAGTAGGAGGAGTTAAGAGAGCTAACCAGTTGCGTGAATGCTCTCCGGCGATTGTGGCCACACCCTCCAAAGCAATTCTCCATCTCTTAATCTCCCTCCTTGGTTTACCTTTACAAGTCTTGTTGAATACTTTCCCAAAGGCTCCCATCTGTTTCTTGACGTCAGTTGGATCTACATCATAGAAAATGGTCATCACTATTTGACCCAACTCTTCTCTAGACTTCATGATCTCAACCAACTCATTCAGGCACCAGGACGAGGAAGCGTAGTTCCTAGAAAGCAAGACGATGGCGATCCTTGATCCTTTGATAGCTTCTATGAGCTCAGGACCAATTGACTTGCCCCTCTCGATATCGTTATCAATGTATGGATCGATTCCTTTTCCTCTTAACTCTTTAAGGATGTGAGTAAGAAATGTTTTTCGGACATCTTCCCCGTGGAAGCTCAGGAAGACATGGTGTTTCCAAGTTCGAGACAAAGACGATGGAGGAACTGATGAAGGAGAATCTATTTCTTTGTGATTGTGTTGGAACCTGAGTTTTCTGAAAAACGTGGAAAAGGAAAAAGAAGAATTCATTAGTAAGGTGAAGAGAGGATCTAGATCTAGAACATGATGGAGAAAGGATTAACAAAGAGGCATTTGTATATATTGCATACTGAACGTTGACTAGCTTTGTTGGTGAGTCTTCATTTTAATATTTTTTTTCTTCTAAAGGTGTCTGTCTATTAAAAACAAAAACAAAAAATGTTTATCTATTTAGGAGACGGGTTGGCGCCTAATGAATTATGCTAAAACTATTTATACCCCAGGGTCTAAACGACTAAATCTTCTAGTATATAGTTGGTACTAATTACTAAATATTTTTTCTTTTAAAATTATCTTTCAAGTCCTCTAGGTGTATCAAAGGTTTTGGTTCAAAACAAGCTGGAGTGGTGTTCACAGATTCACAGTCACAGGGTTTGACTTTGAAGCTAAACGGGACTAGCACTAAGCAGGGTTTGACCCGTAAAGCCATATAACAACATACCAAATCAGTGATCAGCTCCAGCCCCTTCTGCTCCCACGGTCTCTGAATCCTTGAAGCCCTGTTTCCACCACATAAAACCCTCGTTAATAACAAACAATTTCAAGGCATCTCGTATAATCCCCATTCCCCCCCACTGTGCTCTAGTCAATGTCCCGGTCACAAAAATTCTGAAATATATGCAAACAATTCATTACCATTCCTACTGCAACAGAAATATATGCTTTGGGCTATTGTAACGTCCTGCAAAACTCACCCGGAGCTGCACTCACTCTTTATAAGGTGTAATTTCCTCCTGTTCCTATTAAAACAGAATACTAATCAGTCCTCTCATTTCCACAATACGATCAAAGCAAAAGCAAATCCCAACGAACTAATATGATTAAACCGACCTATACGCTTAACATGAAGGGTGAATACGAATGCACACACTCGTACCTATACATAGACGACAATAGCAAATCTCCAAACCATCGGAATCGGTATACAATTTTGAGAAAACCAACAAAGGCAAACCAATTTCATGTTGATGCATAACTCTCTTCTTAACATGACTCAAAATCTCAAAAACTTGACGAATCAAATCAACACCCACTGAGATTTTAACTTCACAATGTTCGTCGCAAAGTCTCCTTAGCTTCTGATCGAGCATCCTCCAAATTCACCGACGGCCGACCGATTTGGAGACACGAAGATGAAGAACCTTCCATCGCTCTTCGGGTCACCCGCAAACCCGCAACCCGCGACAGACATGACCACTTGAACCCGCACACGGCACACCAAACGGATTATGTCCGCTAAACCCGCTGATTTTTTGGGCTTCAAAAACAAGGCCCGTATCCACCCCGCTATACTACCTAATGGGCTACCTCGTACAAACTTCAACAGCTCCAAGCAGAAATAAATAAGATATCGACACAGTTGTAAAGTAAAATAAAGTTACTCGTTAACGAAATCATAACACGTGTCAAATCGTAACACGTGTTATTTGTATCAATAAAATATAAACATGTGTACAATTTATTGCTTAATTTGATTGCGACATATATTATATCAACATCTTAGATTTTGACAAATGTCTAAGCTAATCACTACAAAAAAAAAGTTAAAAAAATATTTACAAAACAAAAAATCATTAATCCAAAAACAAAAAAGAAATATTTACCTATCACCATAAGGAAATGGAGCATATATCTTATTATATAAAGATAGATATTAAGTGGTATCTCATTAAGTATGCTAAAAATCATGAACAACAAAATGACAAATACAAACCATGAGATATCAGAAAACCTTGCTAGCAAAAGAAAATGGAATATCATGAGTGATAATTAGATTGCTATGATGGAAAAACACTTGCAAATGAACCTCATATAAGGCTGGATTTAACTATGTTTCATATATGGGTAGACAAACTAAGTCAATGTGTAAGTACAATATTTATACAATGCTACACATATATCTTCAACTACTTTCATCAACTACTTCCACCTATCTGACTATTTTCACATCTATGAATAATAGACATTGCATTATTTTAAAATTTTCATTGATTTTCATTGTCTAACATAGTTTACCAAAATATAGGGATCCAAATTACAACTTCGCAACTTAGATGATGATAAGGACTTTTATTCTATTTGCCTTATACAATTTTGGATACGAATCTATGTACTATCAATATTTGTTTATTTCTTTTTTAAAATATTTTAATTTAATTATGTTGTAGCATTTTCAGATTTTAGTTATATTATTTAGTTAAATTTGATTTCTTTCTTATTAGAAATTCGTGATTTTTAAAAATAAAATTTTCTATATTATTTTGAGTTTCTTTTTTAATTTTTCAGTTAAAGATATGTAAGATCTTTATTTATTTATTCCTTTTAAAATAAATATTTTAAATTTCTTATGTTGTAATATATTTAATTTTAAAATAAATTTTTTTAACTGTCTTTTAATTTCTCAAATTTTATTGTGTTGGTTATAAACTCATTGCAATTGTGTAGATATTTTTTCTCAGTTTTTCATCCAAAATATTTTTTGAGTAAACAATTTTAGTGGTTAAACAAACTATCACTACAAATTTTAGTGGTGAAAAAAACTACGTCAAAGTGAAAGTAAAGAGACAAAAATTGGTTTAATTTTTTCACATAAATATTTTATAGGCGGTGTCGTGGTGATAAATAACATATGTTAACAATAAAATATTTTACGGTGTAAGAACACATTATTAGTGGTAAAACGTAGAGTAAAATTGTATGTGAATGCTAATAATATGACGCTTTTATTGGTTGATTGCATGTAAAACATTTTGTGAATAAGTTGTTGAACGTTTTTAAAATTTGACAATAATAATGTTCGTAATGGTTAATGTTTGAAAAACATTTTGGTAGTCCATAATTAGCTTTAGGTTATTGTAAGAATTGTAATAATAATTTAAAATATAAAAATAGAAATTATTATATTAATTAAATTAAAAAGCTTCACTCTAACTAAAAATATTTATCTATTTATTTTCAAAAATTTATTTCTTTTACAAAAAAAATATTTCTATATTTTTAAAATATTTAATTTTATTAAATAATTTTAAAACCCGCAAATCTAGTACGTTTAAGAAATCTAACCTTTGTGTTTATTTTGTTTGGTCTGCATAGAAGGTGTTCGACAGATTGCTCATTAGAGAGATATTAATCAGTTTTGTAAGTGGTTTGAAAAGTTTACATTTCAGAGTTCAGTTTTTAATTTTAGGGTATGAATTTATGATGGAGATCAGGTCAGACGGTCTCAAGGTTCTACTTGAAAATTCGCTGTACACGACAAATTCCACAACTCTTCTTTCTAGGAATTACGTTGTTCAACAATTTGCAAGGTTTGTTTGTGCTTATTGACTTTATTCTTCTCTTGTTTCTATTCTGCAAGCTTCAATGTGAGTTCAAGAATCAATCTATCTAAATTGTGTTCCAAAATGGAAAACTTTGCACAGAGACATACTTGCCGTTATTTTCGATATTTCGACATGATGGACATTACCATGGGAGTTTCACGTCACGCGTATGTACTTCTTGGTTCCTTGCCTCTCACAACAAAACTCTGTGGAACACTGTGTTACTCAGTATATGTCAGTTGCCCCTTCTATTCATTAGAGGTTACACATATATACAAGTATAGGAGAGTGCTCTCCAAGTCTTAGCGATACATACATGGTAAGTGAATATTACATATTCCCTTATCTATCACACTGTCGACCTTACTAAGCTCCAACAAGTGGACTCTCCACAAACTCAAGAGGTTGAGTTTACGATGCTGTTTCTTCAGGACCAGAGGAATTTTATCTCTAATCTCAGGCCTCCAAAACCTAACAATTTTTTAATCTCTCACATTGCATATACTTGGGTATGGATCCTGACACGGTGCCTGATGACTATTTCGTACAAGCCCCACTCAGAAGCTTGAAGCATTCATCAAATGTTCTCAAGATTGCAAGATTTGCAAACGTATCTACTCCTGGTCATATCTCTCTGAGGATTGGCAGAACGATGAGATAAAGGAATTTGAATTCTGAAATATTGAAAAGCTTGGTAGACGTTTTGACAAATGATCAGACTTTAACATAACATATATGCTGAATGTTGTCTCATAAGTATAGATTGTGACTGAATCTTGTTTGTTGCCTAGCTAAAATGTTCAAATGTGGGGGACAAAAACAATAGAGTGTTTTACAATGCTCTAAAGGAACGTTTTTCCCAGAATTTGATTCATGAGATAACAGACCCACATGGGGCTTGTCTTACCGATATGGAGAGTATTAAAGCTGAGGGCATACGTTTTTTCTCCCATCAATTGACACATAAGCCTTTGGAGTTTACTGGTATCACTGTTGATGCTTTGCGACTGTTACTTCCGTTCCGGTGTTCAGTGCACGAGCAGAATCAGCTAATTATGCTTGTTACAGCCGATGAGGTGAAACAGGTTCTCTATTCCATGCCTCTGAACAAGTCTCCTGGCCCGGATGGTTACACGGTAGAGTTTTTTAAGAGTTGTTGGTCTATAGTCGGCTCAGATCTCACAAATGCTGTTCAATCTTTTTTCATGTTTGGTTTCCTCCCAAAAGGTCTCAATGCCACGATCCTTGCCCTTATCCCTAAGACAACTAACGCTCGGGAAATGAAGGACTACAGGCCTATCTCCTGTTGCAATGTCTTGTACAAGATCATCTCGAAGCTCCTGGCAAACCGTCTCAAATCCATATTACCAGGTTTTATTGCTCCAAACCAATCTGCCTTCATCAAGGACCGGTTGTTAATGGAGAACCTGCTTCTTGCAACAGAAATAGTTAAGGACTATCACCGGGATGACCTCTCTCCTTGCTGTGCCATGAAGATTGATATTTCAAAAGCTTTCGATTCAGTGCAATGGCCTTTCCTGTTCAATGTGTTGGAGGCTTTAAATCTCCCGGAACAGTTCATTCATTGGATTCGTTTGTGTGTATCCACGGCTTCTTTTTCGGTCCAAATCAATGGTGAACTGGCTGGTTATTTCAATAGTGAGAGGGGTTTACGGCAAGGTTGTTCTCTCTCGCCTTACCTCTTCGTGATTTGCATGAATGTCTTGTCCTCTCTTCTTGACCAGGCCGATGTGAATCGTCAGTTTGGTTATCATCCTCGTTGTAGGCACCGCAACTTACACATCTTTGCTTTACGGACGACATCATGGTTTTCTCAGATGGGCAAGCTTCCTCCTTAGCAGGCATACTCGAGGTTTTCAAAGATTTTGCGGCGATGTCCGGGCTTACTATTAGTCTAGAGAAGTCGACTTTGTTCCTGGCCGGAGTCTCAAATTCCTCTTGTGCAAAGCTCCTGGCTCAGTTTCCCTTCGCATCTGGCTCTCTACCTGTTCGTTACTTGGGCTTACCACTTTTAACAAGGCAAATGACTATTCATGATTGCCTTCCATTGATAGAAAAGATAAAGGCCCGCATTGGTTCATGGAAGCATAGATTTTTATCCTTTGCAGGACGGTTACAGTTGCTCAGCTTGGTGATTGCGAGTCTCACTAATTTTTGGATTTCAGCTTTCAGGCTGCCCAGTGCTTGTGTTCATGAGATTGAACGCCTTTGTGCAGCATTTCTTTGGTCTGGACCGGATCTCAATGGAAGAAAAAATAAACTTGCTTGGGAGGATGTGTGTAAGCCTAAGTCTGAAGGTGGTCTGGGTTTGAAGTCTATTGTTGAGGTCAACAAGGTTAGCTGTTTTAAATTAATTTGGCGGATAGTCTCAGCTTCGAACTCTCTTTGGGTCAACTGGATCAAGAGGGAGCTCCTGCGTTCATCTTCCTTTTGGTCAGTCAGGGAATCCACAACCTTGGGCTCGTGGATATGGAAGAAATTACTCAAGTACAGACCCTTGGCAAAGCCTTTTCACATGATGGACGTTCAGAACGGTCTTCACACATCGTTTTGGTATGACACTTGGTGCTCTCTTGGTTGTCTTTACGATCTCCTAGGGGACCAGGGGTTCATTACTCTTGGCATTCTTTCCACTGCTACAGTTGCGTCAGTTCTTCAGTCTCACCGGGGTCGCCGTCACCGCTCTGCTTTGCTCAACAATATTGAGTTGGAGATTGGTGAGCTCAGAGGTCGGGGACAGCGTGCCCAAGGTGACAATGCTCTGTGGCGACAGTCTAATGGGACATACATGCCTCGGTTTTCAACTTCAGAGACATGGCTACAACTAAGGCGAGTGGTTTCAACAGTGGGTTGGTATCCATGTGTTTGGTTTGCTGACTCTGTTCCAAAGTATTCTTTCATGCTCTGGCTTGCTGTGCGGCACCGGCTTGCTACCGGAGAACGCATGCTATCCTGGAACCGCGGTTTGAATCCCTCGTGTGTGTTCTGTCAGGCGCCAATCGAGACCCTTGGTCATCTTTTCTTTGCTTGCCCTTATTCGGTTCGAGTATGGAAAACCTCACCAGCCAACGCACTGCTACTCAACCTGTTTCACTCAGATTCTGTCTCTCCTTTCGAGTGCCACGATCACAGGTACAACGTGTTTCCTTCTACGCATTATCTTCCAAGCCGCTGTTCACTCGATTTGGTTGGAGCGTAACCGGCGACGTCATGGGGATAAGTCTACCACCTCTGCGCAATTAACCAAGTTCTTGGATAGACTGGTCCGTAACAAGCTCCTTTCGCTGCAGCAACACACGACCAAGTATGCTGATGGCCTGCAACTATGGCTTCCAACTCGACATTGACTCATTCTCCTCTTTTACTTTATTCCAATTTTTTAAAAATTTGTATAATTCTTTTGATTCAAGGACACATTTATTGTAAAAAGGAACTTTTTTTTGTTTTGAATATATTTTCACATTCATTCAAAAAAAAAAAAATGTTCAAATCAAATGATATTAACATATACAACACAAAAAGTAAAGAGTATAGGTATGATGAGTGTGTACATATTTGTATTCATCCCTCTTTTAACCTGTTCCAGTTATATACAGAAACTACAAAATTTTGCGAATTATGCAACATATACTGAATTCAATCGTTAGACAAATTACACATAACCCAACATCACACACTGATACACATAAATCAACATCTTAGCCAAGCCCTGCAACATATGAATCTCATTGTAAATTTCACTCGTTTGCCTCTATTCTTCGTCTCTACACTGTCATGATCTCCATCGACTTCAGCTCGACAGTTCCAGTGTTAATTTCGTAGCATTTATCTTCAGACTCATCGCCATCTCTCTCTCTCTCTCTTCATGTCCATAAATATGACAGACTTAGAGTTGGATTACCCCGCATCCTTTTATATTTATGTCGCTATGGTCGACTTTGAAGTCAATGAACAGCTCCTTCGATGCCACAGCCCCTTCAAACTCAAAGATGTACAAATGCTCAGTAACATAGCGAACTGGAGAGTAGCCCGTAGGTCTGCATGGAACAAAGACGCCAGGATTATGTTTTTCCATGATGAGATACCATATTCTTATATTTTTCCTAACAAACACCTGCTTCTCCTTGTCCTCTTTATTAGCCAGCAAGATACAAGCCTTAAACCTCGAGGTTTTAGAAAGAGGCCTTTTATTCAAGTTTACCATTACGGAACTTCCAGTAATAGCTCGATAAGTGAAGTTTTCAGGCACTTCTTCACCAGGTAACATTGCAAAGTGAGTTCCAGTCTGAATGATGAGTTCCCTTGCTTCTTTATTCAGTTTGAGGCAGTTAATAAGCAAAAGATTCTTTGTATTGTGAAAGGAGCAATCGAGTCTCACTAAAGAGTCGCAATCTTCTGCCCTTAAGAGAATTAAGGAATCCGGAAGCTGTGGGATTGATACTAGCTTCTTGCATCCAATGAGTACAAGTATTTGAAGACGAGTGAATTTCTTGACCGACGGAGAAATTTCTTGGATTTCTGTATCTTTACATACCAACTCTGTGATGATATCAAGAGCATGCGCGAATACCTCGAGGTTTTCACTGAATGACATGCCAAAGGAGGAAAGATGAGACCATGAGTTGATCGACGAAGGCACTTCTTTTATTGCGGTTTCCGGGATCTGTAGGAGCCTAATATTTGTGGAAATCTCAGGGAAACTTTTCAGCATCAAACAATCACATAAATGAAGTTCCTCAAGAGATTCCAAGTTGATGTTGGTAGGAATAACCTCTAGTTTTGAGCATCCATTTGCATTCAGTTTTCGCAATTTATGAAGATTTCCAATAGAGGAGGGCAGCTCTACCAGACTAGTGCACATATCAAGTTTCAATACTTGGAGATTAGTGGCATTACCTATAGAGGACGGGAGCTCCACCAGACTTGAACATCCCGTGAGATTCAAAAAGCAGAGATTCATGGCATTTCCAATCCAGGAAGGAAGCTCCACCAAACTTGAGCATTTAGAAATGTCCAAATCTTTTAGATTAGTGGCATTCAAGGACGGTAGCTCCACCAAACTTGAGCACGAAGAAAGATACATATATTGAAGGTTAGTGGCACTTGAGAGATCAGGTAATTCCTTTAGGTTTTTCGACATATTCAAATTTATATGCTTGAGGTTTCCAAGCGGCTGTACAAATAAGCAAAGAAAACACAAGAAAGCACATTAAATTACTATTTACTAGCAAGCAGAGAAAAATAATAAACTTCTAGACCTTAAGATTTACTTCAAATAATAAAGATGTATGCAAAAAAAAAAAGTGATCAGTCCTTTTTGAAACCTAACTGATGTATGCAAAAAAAAAAAAAAAGAAAAGAAAAAAAAATTATAAAGACAAAAAAAAAAAAAAAAAAAAAAAAAAAAAAAAAAAAAAAAAAAAA
>NC_025692.1:18273933-18298901 GCF_000633955.1 Camelina sativa | reverse complement strand
AATCAAACAAAAACTTTAAAATAGGCAAGAATTTAAACACATGAAAGTTCCTTACTCGATCTCCTTCCCATAGCTTATGAAGTTGGCTGTCTACCATATATAATTCGACTAGGCACTCCGTACCAAAATTGGAAGGCAGACATGTCATTGGAAAATGTTCCCAATATAGTAACCGTAGTTTTTGAGATAGATGATTCAAAGCTTCCGGAGAGCAGCATAACTTAGGACTCCCATTACAATACATACACTTGAATCTTAAGAATTTAAGGTTGGTCATCCCTTCAAAAGCCCTTTCACTTATACTCAATTTGTCTGTCAATCCAGATAACTCAAAGTGTATGCCTATAACACTTTTAGTACCCTGTAAATAGAACATAAAGAAAGGTATAGAACTAGAGATGGTTAGTCATCAAATATATTTAATTTTCAAAGAGTAATCTAATATATAGAAGACTAAAACTAAAACTAACCGTGTCATTAGTGAGTACTTCACATATATCTCTAGCATCAACCAAATATTGACGCTTCCCAGGTTCACGAATGGATTTGTTCCCGGTCTCATGACGAACAATTTCTTTACCCAGTTGTTCTAGCAGATTGTGCATATATACACGTCCATTTACAATAGAAATCAGAGATCTCTCACATAAAATGCGCAACTGTTGCCTTACATCCAAGAAGTTCTTTCCGAGATGATCTTCCACTCTCTCAACCATTTGATAGTTGAAAAGACAAGCTATATGAACGAATAAATCTTTATCTTCATCACATAAAGCATCGTAACTGAACATTAAAATGCTTTGAATGCTGGCATCAAGGCGAGTTCTTAGCCTTGGTAGTGCATCTATCCACTCTTGCTTAGACATTCCTCGGAAATGGGAGCCCATAACTCTTAAACCCAATGGCAGTTTACCCAAAAGGTTTGTAACTTCCCATGAAAGTGACTCAAAACCATTTTTGGGGAACTTTTGATCAAAAGCATACATACAAAAGATGAGAGAAGCTTCATATACTGACGGGAAATCCACCTTGTATATATTATTGATGCCATGTGACTTCAAAAGTTTTTGGTCTTGAGTTGTGATGATGATCCGACTTCCGTGACCAAACCAGCTAGTCTCTTTTGCGATGGCATCTAACTGTATAGACTGATCAATGTTATCAAGAACAATCAACACTTTCTTGTCATTCAACCTGTCTTGTACAACTCCAAGATGAGGGATCTCAATATCCTTGTGGTTGAGTATCTCGGACAGAAACTGTTTCTGTAAGTACAACTTTGCACTATAGTCATCAGAAGACACTCGCCTTGTAGAGGTTAACTCTTTGATATCCTCCATAAAGACGCTCAAATCGAAACTGCTAGAGAGTTGGTTATATAAATATCTAGCGATGGTGGTCTTCCCAATCCCAGATGGACCCCAAATCCCAATCATCCTGACCTCATCCGATTCTAGACCTAACATTGTTCCCATATTTTTCATATGAGCTCCCATTCCAACTAAACTATTGAAGTCTCTTGATGGTGTGGAATTATTCAACTTATTTGAAACATCCATAGCTATTTTTTCTATCATGTCAGCTTCACTAACCCTATGAAAAAACACCGAGAGCAATATGTTTGTAACATATCCGTTAATTATGTGTAATTGCTACAAAATACAAATAAACATATGTTTAATGTGTTTGCAAAATATGAATTAGTTAGCATAAGTAGGAGGAGTTAAGAGAGCTAACCAGTTGCGTGAATGCTCTCCGGCGATTGTGGCCACACCCTCCAAAGCTATTCTCCATCTCTTAATCTCATTTCTTGGTTTACCTTTACAAGTTTTGTTGAACACTTTCCCAAAGGCTCCCATCTGTTTCTTGACGTCAGTTGGATCTACATCATAGAAAATGGTCATCACTATTTGACTCAACTCTTCTCTAGACTTCATGATCTCCACCAACTCATTCAGGCACCAGGACGAGGAAGCGTAGTTCCTAGAAAGCAAGACGATGGCGATCCTTGATCCTTTGATAGCTTCTATGAGCTCAGGACCAATTGACTTGCCCCTCTCGATATCGTTATCAATGTATGGATCGATTCCTTTTCCTCTTAACTCTTTAAGGATGTGAGTAAGAAATGTTTTTCGGACATCTTCCCCGTGGAAGCTCAGGAAGACATGGTGTTTCCAAGTTCTTGACAAAGACGATGGAGGAACTGATGAAGAAGAAGATGAGGGAGAATCTACTTCTTTGCTGTTTTGGTGGAATCTGAGTTTTCTAAAAAGCGTGGAAATGGAAAAAGAAGAATTCATTAGTAAGGTGAAGAGAGGGTCGAGATCTAGAACATGATGGAGAAAGGATTAACAAAGATTGTATAGAACTAACTATATTGCATACTAAGCGTTGACTGACTTTGTTCTTGAGTCTTCGTTTAATATTAAAAGGAAAAACAAAAACTGTTTATTGAGGACACGGTTTGTCGGAAAAAAAAAAAGAGAGAGAGAGAACTAAATAGTTTTCAAAAGTAGAAAATATGTAATTTTGTTTTACAATTTGAACAATGGGTAACTTTTACTTATTCCACAACCAGTAAGGCAGTAACTTAATTGGATTATTTGACAGAATAGACTGCTGAGAAAATCGTGTGTTACCTCAAGAGGTTGAGTTTGCAATGATCAACGCCGCTACTCCTGGTCGTATCTCTCTGAGGATTGGCGTAATGATGAAACAAAGGAATACGAATTCTGAAATGTTCAAAAAGATGTTTTGGAACAAATGATCAGACTTCAACATATATGATGAATGTTATCTCACAAGTATACAACATTAAAACTAAGTAGGAACTAAGTATATGTATGAGTGTACATTTATATTTATCCCTCGTTTAAACTTGTTCCAATTATACACAGAAACTAAAACATGTTGTGAATTACACGAGGAAGAATCCAAATCTCATAAGACTGTACAATATAACAGAAGATCACTTCCATCAGAAGATATCATCAACTGCTACAGCTGACGAAGGCCGCTCATGCTCATCTTCCTTTTCCATCTCCAATTCCGGTTCGAATTCCGTCAAATCCGTATCTGCAAGTTTCTTCAAATCAATAATCGATAACTCGTCTAGTCTTCTTACCACCAGCTCAGCTGCACCAAGCTCATAAATCGGGTGTTTACTAGCCACAGCCACACACTTCATCCTCCCATCATGAGCAGCTTCAATGGTCTGATTCGAGTTTCCAAACACAATGCAACGTTCCGGTATGAAATCAAGAAGCTGTGCTGCGTAAATGAACATCTCAGGATCCGGTTTACCTCTGTAAACATCTTCAGACGCAACTATCACACTGAAGAACTTCCGTATACCTACAGATCCAACAGCATTCTCTAATGTCTCCCGAGGACGAGTCGATACCAAAGCCATTGGGATCTTATTATTCATCAAGACATTCACAAACTCCTGTGACCCGTCTCTTAGTCTATACACTCCTCCATGTAAAGCTTTAAAGATCTCTTCTTTACGCTTAGCCATCCTTCTCACTTGAACAGGATCTCTCGACCAACACAGAACCTCTGAAATCGCCTGCTCGTTTTTCATCCCTTCGACACGTCTGAGCATAAAAGCAGGAGGAGGAGACTTGCCTTCTTCCTGAGCCAAAGTAAGCCATGACTTGTTATCAAGATCAGGATTATCTTCAATCAACACTCCTTCCCACTCAAATATCGCACCTAACCAACCACAACCCATACGTTCTTGCCTAAGTAAAGGATTATGCAATGAAGGCTTATCAGCTTTGTTCTCAGGAGGCCACACACCGGGTTTATCATCCGCACCGGAGTCAAGATAGTTCCAAGTTTTAGGTAACCTCTCGTCTTTCTTCTTCTTATACGCAGGCATCTCTTTCGTCAGTTCCATCGCAACAGCCCTGATCGGTACCACAGACCACATTCGACTCTGTTTCACACTCTGCATCACCAGATGATTCGCACTAACATCTAGCTTCACCGGAAAGCGAACTACGTTCTGTGATCTCTGAGTTTTCGATTCGTTCTTAACCGAAACCCTCACAATCGAAGGTCGATGACCGACCAAAGACACAGCTCCAATAGCATCCACCATGATTAACAGAACCAAGAAACTCAAATTCAATTCCAAATCTCTACCAACCTATGATTATCAAACCCCACAACCTGTGAGAAAGCTGCAAGAGACCTTAATCAAAGATAGAATCCAAGAATCCAAAAACAGCTTTCCCACCGCTAGAGAACACAAACCCAAATCCAATCACTTCACCAAAGTATCCATTTAGAAAAGAGAGAAACTTTAGAAGTAAGAAACCCTAAAAGATTAAAACTTTACACAAGACCCAGATGAAGAAACTTGAAGATCCGATCTATGTACACAAACACAAGAAACCCAAGATCAAAATCAGAAAATTTCAAAAGAGGGAATTTTCGATTGAAACCTGTAAAATGGAAACAACCGAGAGAGATGAATAAAAACCAAATCTTTTTTTTTTTTTCTTGAATTGAAGGTTTAATTGTGATTCTCTTTAAATTTCAATATTTTTATTATTTTGTTCTTGAATTTTATATTTGTTTTTGTGGTATATAATAATTCACACATAATCCAGATATTTCTCATTTTTTATTTTGACGGTGCGTAAGATATCCACGTGGCAGTAATCGGTGGTGTCTACGAAAAAGTTTATTCTACGTTGGAAAATAGCGGTACAAGAGAGGAGATTACTGTTTTGCCACGTCTCTTCAAACTTTTAAGTCACGTGTCTATTAACACAACATGTATCAGTTTTTTTTGACAATGCAGACTGCAGAGTCTAGGGCCCAGTGTCGTTCAGGCCCATTTAAAAAACGATACAACTCGATTTTAAAATTTTAGAGTGCAGAGAGATTCTCAAATGTTCAAAAACTCAAATTTGATAAAGTTAGTGGATAAAAACTTGAGGTTAGAGTTAGAATCCATCGACGCTTTCCTTTATAAACTTCTTTCATTTACAACTTTAAAAACATATTTTACAGAGGTATCATGCAATGCGAATGAGTTAATTTGTCGATAATAACAAGACGAATCTCTCTCTAGAATCTCTCTCTCCCTCTTTCCTTGGTTCCCGACGCCGGCCTCACGCTGGTTGTCGGAAATTTCTTCCCTGGATGACAAAGAAAAAAAGGAAACCTTTTAGGGGAGTCGTTCCTGGCTCATCTAAGTTTATCACCGTCTACGCCCGCGCTTCATCTTCCCTCTCCAGTAGGCTGCGAGTAGGTAACTCCTCTAGCGGGGGCATCGATGGCGGTGGACACTCTGAGGGATCTGTTATGATATCCTGCGCGGAATCCCCCGTCCCACACCCTCCCTTCGGCTTAGATCTGAAATCGCGAGCTACCTTGGGAACTGCGCCAATCCCAGATCCAAGCCCAGCGGCAAATCCCCTGCCTGCCTCCACTGTTGAGACTCCCGTCTCCGGTGTTGAGTCAACAATAACCCAAGACCATGAGTCGCCTTCTATAAATAATGCCCAATTGACGGTCCCTGCGACTGTCTTGGCCATTCCGGGTCAGCAAAACCCTCCTGTCACCACCGATACAGCTACAAAGACTCCTCCTAAATCTGTTACTGCGGTTTCTGAGCTCTGGGTTGATCGGGTGAAGGGATCTTCAAAACGCCTCTCCAAGACAGACGATGGCTTCACTCTCCCGTCTGGAGAATTATGTGTTAGCATCCCTAACGAAGTCATCGAGAGGAACATACGCACTTGGGACTTCTTCATTCTTGGTCAGTTCTATTCTGATCCACCCTCTCAAGGGACCATCCACAACATTGCAAATGGTATCTGGAGCAGAAATTACAGAGACATCACTGTCTCGAAGTTGGAAGGAAACGCCTACCTGTTCAGGATTCCTAACTCCCACACCCGACATCGAGATCTCACCCAAAGATTGTGGCAGATCGAGGGTCAAACCATGTTCGTTGCTAAGTGGGAACCAGGGTTCACCCCTGAGAAACCCGAACTATCCTCTGCCCCAATTTGGATTGAATTGAGGGATGTGCCGCTGCAGTTCTTCCATGAGGAAGGTCTGCAACGCATTGCCAGCCTCGTGGGAGATCCTAAGAGTCTCCATCCCGCAACAGCAAACAAAACCAACCTGGACGTGGCTAAGGTGCTCACTGTCATTGATCCGAGAAAACTGCTACCGGAAGCTGTAAACGTGCAGTTTGAATCCGGCCAAATCAGTAGGATACTGGTCTCTAGCCCTTGGATGCCACCAGTGTGTACTCATTGCAAAGAAATTGGACACAGCATCAAACGATGCAGGTTAGCGCCCATCACATGTACATCCTGGTCCTCTTCATCCCACACCACTGCAGCTTGCCCGAAATCCAAATCTGCACCTTCGAAGCACCGACGGAAACAGCGAAGGAAGAGATCAAAGACTCCCGACTCTCGTATTCAGACAGAACAGAGTGGCATAGAACAGCGCTGGCAGATAAAACCAGCTCCGACAGAGCCTAGCTTACAATCACATGCTTGCGTTGTCAACACCGTCATGCGTCAAACAAAAGATCTGGTAGTGGTGTCTAATGGGCCTCCTGCTCAGAGTTTAGTTGCAGGGACATCTTACAAGCCCATTGTTGCCAGTTCATCTGCCGCGACTCAACCTGTTCCATCAGAGGATGCGGTATATGCGGACTCTTCTGACATCCCTTCATCGGACTCGGAGGAGGAAAAGTTTATCAAAGTGCTTTCTAAGCAGAAGCAAAAACTCCTAAGGGGAAACGGCCTCAATCTCTCTCTTTAAATATGTGTACAAAGGAAATTTTTTGTTGGAATGTCCGGGGATTTAATATAGTATTTCACCGGAGCGGATTTAAGAAGTGGTATAGGGCAAATAAGCCTATTTTTGGTGGTCTAGTAGAGACACACGTCAAGCAGCCAAAGGAAACGAAGTTCATTTCGAAGCTTCTTCCTGGCTGGTCTCTGGATTCTAATTATGCCTTCTCTGAGTTAGGGAAGATTTGGGTTGTCTGGGATCCTGCGGTCCAGGTTGTGATTGTTGCCAAATCCTTGCAAATGATTACGTGCGAGGTTCTTCTACCGGGTTCATGTAGATGGATTGTCGTCTCGATTGTCTACGCGGCGAATGAAGAGGACAAACGGAACGAGCTATGGACTGAGATTGTTGATTTGGGTGATTCTCAGGTTGTTGGTGATCGACCTTGGCTTGTACTCGGAGACTTTAACCAAACGCTTCATCCTCAGGAGCACTCCCAGCTGACATCTCTAAATGTTGATCGCAGAACAAGAAACCTCCGAACCTATTTGCTTTCTGCAGAGTTGTCGGACCTGGTGTACAAAGGGAATAAGTTTACCTGGTGGAATAAAAGCAAAACTAGGCCAGTGGCAAAGAAGTTGGACCGTATTCTGGTCAACGAAAGTTGGTGTATAGAGTTTCCATCCTCATTGGGGATTTTTGGTGAACCTGATTTTTCTGATCATGCCTCTTGCGCAGTGGTACTGGAAAAGGANCTCAATCTCTCTCTTTAAATATGTGTACAAAGGAAATTTTTTGTTGGAATGTCCGGGGATTTAATATAGCATCTCACCGGAGCGGATTTAAGAAGTGGTATAGGGCAAATAAGCCTCTTTTTGGTGGTCTAATAGAGACACACGTCAAGCAGCCAAAGGAAACGAAGTTCATTTCGAAGCTTCTTCCTGGCTGGTCTCTGGATTCTAATTATGCCTTCTCTGAGTTAGGGAAGATTTGGGTTGTCTGGGATCCTGCGGTCCAGGTTGTGATTGTTGCCAAATCCTTGCAAATGATTACGTGCGAGGTTCTTCTACCGGGTTCATGTAGATGGATTGTCGTCTCGATTGTCTACGCGGCGAATGAAGAGGACAAACGGAACGAGCTATGGACTGAGATTGTTGATTTGGGTGATTCTCAGGTTGTTGGTGATCGACCTTGGCTTGTACTCGGAGACTTTAACCAAACGCTTCATCCTCAGGAGCACTCCCAGCTGACATCTCTAAATGTTGATCGCAGAACAAGAAACCTCCGAACCTATTTGCTTTCTGCAGAGTTGTCGGACCTGGTGTACAAAGGGAATAAGTTTACCTGGTGGAATAAAAGCAAAACTAGGCCAGTGGCAAAGAAGTTGGACCGTATTCTGGTCAACGAAAGTTGGTGTATAGAGTTTCCATCCTCATTGGGGATTTTTGGTGAACCTGATTTTTCTGATCATGCCTCTTGCGCAGTGGTACTGGAAAAGGAGAAAAGACCCTTTAAGTTCTTCAACATCCTCGTCCAGAACCCAGATTTCCTAAATTTGGTTAGTGATAGGTTGTATTCGCTTAATGTTGTTGGCTCTGCCATGTACAGAGTTTCCAAGAAGCTGAAAGCCCTCAAAAAGCCGATCAAGGAGTTTAGTAGACTTAACTATTCCGGAATAGAGAAGCGCACTAAGGAGGCTCATGAACTGCTTTTGAGCTACCAAAACCTCACTCTAGCCGATCCCTCCATTACAAACGCAGAACTAGAATTGGAAGCACAGCGTAAGTGGAGCCTTCTTTCCACTGCTGAGGAGAGCTTTCTCCTACAAAAATCTAGAGTGCTATGGTTCACAGAAGGTGATGGAAACTCAGCCTATTTTCACAGAATGGCATAATCCAGGAAAGTTATAAACACGATTCATACTCTGTACGACGGTCAAGGAGTGAAGATTGAAACGCAAAAAGGGATCACTGACCATTGTGTGAAGTACTATGAGCAACTGCTTGGAGCTGAGGTAGGTCCTTGCCTACTCGAACAGGATGACATGAACCTGTTGTTGTCGTATCGCTGCTCTCCTCTCCAAATCAAAGATTTAGAACGTCTTTTCACAAAGAAGGAAGTCAAGGAAGCATTTTTCTCCCTGCCAAGGAATAAATCGTGCGGACCTGATGGCTACTCTGCTGAGTTTTTCAAAGCCTCGTGGAGCGTCATTGGTGCTGAAGTCACTGAAGCCATTGAAGAGTTCCTTAGCTCAGGAAGACTGTTAAAGCAATGGAATGCGACTACTATTGTCCTCATCCCGAAGACCTTGAATGCCTCAACAACCGCTGACTATAGACGTATCTCGTGTCTAAACACACTTTATAAGGTTATAGCAATGTTACTTACAGGAAGACTTCAAAAGCTGCTTACCCTTGTCATATCTCCGGAGCAGTCTGCTTTCCTTCAAGGTAGGTCACTTGCTGAAAATTTCCTTCTAGCAACGGAGATGGTCCACGGATACAACTGGAGAAACATATCTCCCAGGGGAATGCTCAAGGTCGACCTGCGCAAAGCATTTGACACTGTACGTTGGGATTTTGTAATAGCTGCCTTGCGCGCCCTCGCTATCCCCAAAAAGTTTATAAACTGGATTCATCAGTGCATATCCACATCAACTTTCTCAGTCGCAGTAAATGGCTGCAACGGAGGTTTCTTTAAGAGCTCCCAAGGTTTAAGACAGGGAGACCCTCTTTCACCGTACCTGTTCGTTCTTGCAATGGAGGTCTTCTCAAAGTTACTTCAATCTAGATTTGACAGTGGTTATGTTCACTATCATCCCAAAGCTATTGATCTTACCATCTCCCATCTCATGTTCGCCGATGACATTATGATCTTCTTCGATGGTGGTTGCTCCTCCCAACATGGCATTTGTGAAACTTTAGACGACTTTGCTTCTTGGTCGGGGTTGAGAGTCAATAAGGATAAAAGTCAGTTATTTCTTGCGGGACAAGACCAAATAGAAGCATATGTTGCTAACTCCTATGGCTTCCCGCTAGGCTCCTTACCAATCAGATACCTTGGACTCCCTCTAATGTGTAGAAAGCTTCGCATAGCGGAATACGAGCCTCTGCTTGACAAGATCACTAGAAGATTCCAATCCTGGTCCATCAAAGCCCTGTCCTTTGCGGGTCGGGTCCAGTTGATCTCCTCTGTCATATTTGGTTCCATAAATTTCTGGATGTCCACTTTTATCCTCCCAAAAGTTTGCATCAAGAGAATAGAGCGCCTTTGCCAGAATTTCCTTTAGTCCGGAAATATTGATGAAGGCAAAGTTGCGAAGGTGGCTTGGGTATCATTATGCTTGCCTAAGGATGAAGGCGGTCTTGGTTTTAGGAGCCTCACAGATTGGAATAAGACCCTTCTGCTCAGGCTCATCTGGAGGTTGTTTGAGAATAATGGATCGATCTGGGCAGCTTGGCACCATCACCACCATATAAAGAATAGCTCCTTCTGGGAAATCTCCATTAAAGCTTCTGACACTTATTCCTGGAAGACGCTGCTAGGATTAAGGCCTCTCGCGGAACATTTCATCAAAGCACAAGTAGGTAACGGCTTAAAAGCTTCCTATTGGTTTGACAGTTGGACTTCCCTTGGTCCCTTGTTGAAGAAACTTGGTAATTTTGGCCCTCGACACTTGCGAATCCCGCTAGATGCACGAGTTGCAGACGGATACAGAGATGGTGACTGGATAATCCCCTTATCTAGATCAGCAGCGGCTACTGCTATTCATGATCATATATCCTCCCTCCCTGCCCCGTCCCTTGATTCTCNTTATTTCTTGCGGGACAAGACCAAATAGAAGCATATGTTGCTAACTCCTATGGCTTCCCGCTAGGCTCCTTACCAATCAGATACCTTGGACTCCCTCTAATGTGTAGAAAGCTTCGCATAGCGGAATACGAGCCTCTGCTTGACAAGATCACTAGAAGATTCCAATCCTGGTCCATCAAAGCCCTGTCCTTTGCGGGTCGGGTCCAGTTGATCTCCTCTGTCATATTTGGTTCCATAAATTTCTGGATGTCCACTTTTATCCTCCCAAAAGTTTGCATCAAGAGAATAGAGCGCCTTTGCCAGAATTTCCTTTAGTCCGGAAATATTGATGAAGGCAAAGTTGCGAAGGTGGCTTGGGTATCATTATGCTTGCCTAAGGATGAAGGCGGTCTTGGTTTTAGGAGCCTCACAGATTGGAATAAGACCCTTCTGCTCAGGCTCATCTGGAGGTTGTTTGAGAATAATGGATCGATCTGGGCAGCTTGGCACCATCACCACCATATAAAGAATAGCTCCTTCTGGGAAATCTCCATTAAAGCTTCTGACACTTATTCCTGGAAGACGCTGCTAGGATTAAGGCCTCTCGCGGAACATTTCATCAAAGCACAAGTAGGTAACGGCTTAAAAGCTTCCTATTGGTTTGACAGTTGGACTTCCCTTGGTCCCTTGTTGAAGAAACTTGGTAATTTTGGCCCTCGACACTTGCGAATCCCGCTAGATGCACGAGTTGCAGACGGATACAGAGATGGTGACTGGATAATCCCCTTATCTAGATCAGCAGCGGCTACTGCTATTCATGACCATATATCCTCCCTCCCTGCCCCGTCCCTTGATTCTCCAAATGACTTTTTTGTTTGGTCTGTTAATGATGTGGTTTGCCAGGGTTTTTCTTCAGCAATGACTTGGGAAGCACTCAGGCCTAAGGTATCGCCGAAGGACTGGGTCCCCTCTGTGTTGTTTAAGGGTGCAATACCTCGGTTTGCTTTCCAAATGTGGATTGCTACACTTGACAGACTACCCACCCGTCAACGCCTCGCAACATGGGGACAACTGAGATCGTCTGAGTGTTGTCTATGTACGATCAAGACGGAGTCAAGGGATCACTTAATGCTCGTGTGTGAGTTCTCAGCCCANAAATTTCTGGATGTCCACTTTTATCCTCCCAAAAGTTTGCATCAAGAGAATAGAGCGCCTTTGCCAGAATTTCCTTTAGTCCGGAAATATTGATGAAGGCAAAGTTGCGAAGGTGGCTTGGGTATCATTATGCTTGCCTAAGGATGAAGGCGGTCTTGGTTTTAGGAGCCTCACAGATTGGAATAAGACCCTTCTGCTCAGGCTCATCTGGAGGTTGTTTGAGAATAATGGATCGATCTGGGCAGCTTGGCACCATCACCACCATATAAAGAATAGCTCCTTCTGGGAAATCTCCATTAAAGCTTCTGACACTTATTCCTGGAAGACGCTGCTAGGATTAAGGCCTCTCGCGGAACATTTCATCAAAGCACAAGTAGGTAACGGCTTAAAAGCTTCCTATTGGTTTGACAGTTGGACTTCCCTTGGTCCCTTGTTGAAGAAACTTGGTAATTTTGGCCCTCGACACTTGCGAATCCCGCTAGATGCACGAGTTGCAGACGGATACAAAGATGGTGACTGGATAATCCCCTTATCTAGATCAGCAGCGGCTACTGCTATTCATGATCATATATCCTCCCTCCCTGCCCCGTCCCTTGATTCTCCAGATGACTTTTTTGTTTGGTCTGTTAATGATGTGGTTTGTCAGGGTTTTTCTTCACCAATGACTTGGGAAGCACTCAGGCCTAAGGTATCGCCGAAGGACTGGGTCCCCTCTGTGTTGTTTAAGGGTGCAATACCTCGGTTTGCTTTCCAAATGTGGATTGCTACACTTGACAGACTACCCACCCGTCAACGCCTCGCAACATGGGGACAACTGAGATCGTCTGAGTGTTGTCTATGTACGATCAAGACGGAGTCAAGGGATCACTTAATGCTCGTGTGTGAGTTCTCAGCCCAACTTTGGAGGATGATCTTCAGCAGACTGTGCCCCCGTCAACGGCTATTCTGTTCATGGAACGAACTCCTCTCCTAGACCAGACAATCTTCAAACTCCGCCCCGGCTCTGTTACGCAAAGTGGTCGCACATGCATCTATCTATAACATTTGGAGGCAAAGGAACAACCTTCTCCATAACTCTTGCAGGCTCGCCCCGTCCATCATCTTCAAGATACTCGACATGGAGGTACGCAACATCATCACAGCAAGAAGACTAAGGAAACATTGGCGAAACCTAATGCTTCTTTGGATCCGTTAACAACCCAAATCTTTGTAACTCTATAGCAGCTTTGTTTTATTTTTTTGCCTAAGCTGCTGTTGTGTAGGTATTACCTTTTGTAAAACCTTTATTCATTACTAATGATATTTACATGTTTAGCAAAAAAAAAAAAAACAAGACAAAAAAAATAATTACTTTTCTCGAACAAGATCTACTTGTTAATGAATTATTAAAAAAAATATATATGTTTAACAGTAGAATTCATATTGATGCAACAAATTTTAGGATCAGAATTTTACTGATTCAAGTGAGCGACCATTTTTTAATTCAACTAATAGAAATAACCTATTACCTACATATCTATTTTGTAATATTTATGTGCCGATATTTATGGTCTATTAATTAGCATACAAATTCATGAAAATTTTATTTATGGTTATAATTAATTCGTTCCTAAAAAAAAAGTTATAATTAATTCATAAATTCGTGTGAAAACTATCAATATTTTTTTTTTCTGCGACGACTTGAACTCATTCGGTGGAGCTACAAACCTCAAACCAAATGAGTTACAAGTTCATGCGAGAATTACCAATATTTTTGGCGATAAATCATAAATGTACTATATTTTGCTTGAATTTTTGATCTTGATATTTTTATAAATATGTTTTTTTTGTCATGATGATCTTTATCGTTCAAAAGATGATGATCTTGCAAATAACATGAATCGTTTGGAATTCCTTTATGAAATATCCAAATTACATTAGTGAGGTAATAAAACTCTGCTAATAACATTTCTAAAATCAACTATATCAATCAAAACCAAAATTTTAAAACTCACCTGAGAGAGGCAAAACAAATGGCAGGTTGAAATTGCAAGATAAGAGAAAATGAAGTTACTCATAGTCTAATATATGCGACTACAAAAACATATAAAACAAGAACAAAAAATAATCAAAATCTTAGTTAGATTGTTAGTTGTTATAAGATCTTTTGCCAATATGAGAATTCAATTGCATAGTCTTGTTGATTTTATCAAAAATATGGAAGATGATTCAACTCAGTTCAAATCTTCTTTGAATTGGTATAGAGAAATCATGACAATTGAACCAAAATTTCGATTAAGAAAATTTGAAGTTTTTGGAGTAATCACTCGTAAAATTGCATTCTTTTTTATTTATTTTTTGTCACAGTTATGAATCGTTTCTGAAGTCGCCTTCATGACTCTCCTTGGAACTTATTCCATAAGATTTTTGAAGTTTTTGCCTTATATCTCACTATAAGCATAATTTATTAGTTATTACTGACAACATGCATTATGCAAATCAAATATATATATCACAAAAAAAAAATTAACACATATCATTAAACTATGTTATGGTCCTAATAGAAATTGGTGTAATATAAGTACAAACCTTCAATTTTTTTATCTCGAATTTGAAGAAGTGACCTACATAAGTTACCATTGTCATATCTGAATTTACCACAATGAATCATTATTATTATCCATGAATGTCCTAAGGAAATAGATTTACTATAATTACATTTTTTCTATGTATTGAGTGATGACTGGTAAGTAATATACAAATATACCACATGAATATTTAAACCTTTCTTGATCCACACATGATAAAAACATAAATCCATACTACTATTTTTGAAGTATATTTTGAAATAAATCATTATTTTCAAAATAATTACAATCTATGTTATTACTTATATCTATATCCAAACAATTTTACGATTATTTCTTTCTACTATCCATATAACCAATAATAATTAGAAGATATTAACATTAATTATAAAATTATAAATATATATATATATATATATATATATATAGTGTTCCACAATTAATAGTGTATATGTAGAATATTTTGTCAATATTTAAAATTATGATTCTCCTATTATCTTTGTTTGATTTTTTGGTTGTGGATCATCGTATAATACATTAATTTAATAATTTTTTTTAAAGATTTATGAATATATTGCTATTATTTTTTATTTTTAAATAATGATACATATTACTCAGTTAATATAAAAAAGTGTGTGTTAAAGTCCCACATGGACTAAAATGTATAGAGAATGATTCAAAGTCATAATACAAATATGATCAAAATAAATCCAAAACTGAATGAGCATGAAGTTTCACTTAATAAATATCCTTTTTTTTTCTTTTTTTTTTTTTTTTTTTTTTTTNTTTTTCAAACAAATGTTATCATTCCATTAAGATAGAAAGTAACATACAAAGTAGGAAGTGTTTTCAGGATACAACATAAAGGGAACAACAAAGAGACATAAGTAGATAGAAACAATCGATAGTAAAAGCTTGAGAGCTATGAACCGCATGCTAGGAAGCAAACTGAGACTTGTGAGATCAAGGCAAATCGATTTTAACTCCATGAGCAGTCAATGGAGGAAGAGGTGGCCATTGTCTTGGGTTATAAGAATCAATAATTACCTCTCATAAGCTCATCTTGCAACTCTAATTCAGAAAGCATCTGTTGAATGGTTGAGACTCCTCTTTCATTGATATTAATTCAATCGTGTAATCTGTCAAACAACTTCTGCATGAATCTAAAACTCTTCCACTTGTGCTGAAGGCAGATTCTTAAGCTACCGATGACACTTGCATAGCAAGTATATCCTTAGCTATTAGAGATAGAACCAGAAACTTTTCATTATTGACTTTCCACCATGATAGCAAATCATACTCTACGCCACTTATAAGATTTGGTTTCTCCACATTTTCTTTCAAGTAAATCTCCAACTCATTAGCTGAATTGTGAATTCCTGTTTTCATAACAATCTCATTCTATACACTGTCCATTGTTTCATAGCCAACACGATTACCAAGAACTGTTCTCTCAGTGAATCCACTTCCAACTTGCTCTTAAGACTGATATGCTCCTAGTCCTTGTTGTGATTGAGAAGATGATCCACTAGTAGTTCTAATCACGGAACTGCTATACTCATCATAGCGATCCTTCAAGATCATGTTGACTGAATCATAAAGATGAGTAGCCTCTGCAGTCTTTTCGCCGTAGAGTGTATCAAAACAGAGCTTCAAATAACTCATCTTCTTTCTAGGATCAAAAACATTAGCCA
Source organism: Camelina sativa (assembly GCF_000633955.1). Classification (NCBI taxonomy): domain Eukaryota; kingdom Viridiplantae; phylum Streptophyta; class Magnoliopsida; order Brassicales; family Brassicaceae; genus Camelina; species Camelina sativa. The sequence goes on along the minus strand of NC_025692.1, from coordinate 18,282,916 downwards.
CTATCAACAGTTTGTTCATTTCCATCTTATCCCCAAATGGATCCCAATACTTCCCTAACTTATCTAACATAGCTGAAGCTTTCGTCTGCAGTTCTTCCTCAACTCCAGAACTAACACTTAACGCCGTAATGGTTTTAGTAATGGTGACTATCTCATTGTAGATTTTATGAGAGGCAACACTAGTTGAAGCTGAAAGAACCAATGTAGGCTTGTAAAAAATGATAAGAATCTAAACCAACCTCTCAACTTCATCCTAATGATCTCTAATTGGTGGTCCAATCCTTTTCTTTCCATCCACCTTTTCCTAAAAATAATCATTGTAGGGTTTATCTTCAGCCTCCATCTTCTCAAATGCCAGTCTGAACTTTAGAGCTTGTTCTAACATGAGGTAAGTTGAATTCCATCTTGTCTTCACATCTAAAGGGAGGCTTCCTCTTTTGATCTTTCCTGTGTCAACTCGGAAGTCAAACGACTTGAGTCTGTTTGTTGAAGACCTCACATATTGAATACCATTCCGAATTGCAGACACACTGCTATCTATCTCTTGCAGACCCTCCTTCACAATCAAATTCAGAATATGAGTAGCACATCTCAAATGCAAATATTCACCTTTCAAGACCATTGAATCATCTCCAATCTGCTTCATTGCTTCCTTGAATTTCCTCATCGCTGAACTATTAGCTGTAGCATTGTCCACAGTGATGCAAAAAACTCTCTTTATATCCCACTCAACCAAACACTCAAGCAGAACCTTAGCAATCGTTTTACCTTTATGATCATCAACACTCTTGAATCCTATGATCATCTTCCTTAACCTCCACATAACATCAACAAAATGGGTTGTTATTACCATGTAGCTTGATCCAGTAGTCGGAGCAACCCAAATATCTGTCGTCAGTGACAATCTCTGCTTGTTCTGTCTAAAATCTTCTTCATAGCTACTTTCTTTGTGACATACATCTCATATATGTCGCTTGTGGCTGTTCTCCGAGAATGAGGCTTATACAAATGAACCTTAGAGCAAAAATGTCGAAAAGCTAAACTCTCTACAAAAGACAATGGTAATTCCCCTATAACCAACATCTCATTAACAGCCTCTCTAAAGATTGATTCACAAACCTTACTAACAATTAAACTGCCACCAACACTATCATGAGTAAACACAGTTTGAGTTTTGTCTTGATTAGCACTCTCCCATACCTTGTATGCTTTGCAGGTTTTTCTAATATGATTCTTCAGAGTGCAGGTTCCAGACTTGGTTGGACAAGCCATTTCTTTCTTACAGTGATTGCAGTTGCACTTGTCCGGATTTGCTGCCTGTCTGGTGAAGTGTTCCCAAACCCAAGATCTTGTCTTCTTTATTAACTTAGAACCACTACCTCCTTCTCCTTCACCCTCAATTTCTTTATCTTTCCCCTTTCTTGTCTTTCTAGAGATAGGCGTTTGAACATCATCATCATCATTTGTTGCATCTATCATCGGATCATCATTGTTTGCTTGATTATCACAAGAAGCCATCTGCATCAACATGAAAATCACTGACATTAATATGTGGAACTAGAACAGTAGAAGTTTTAAATAAAACATTACAAGGCACAAAACGTTAAGTTAGAACTAGAATAGTACAAGTTATAAGACAAAATGAAAATCAGAGACATTAATCTGTAGAACTAGAAGTCTAGAACAGCAAAGCAAAGTTTAAAAGAAAACACAGTCACAAGACAGAAAGATTTTGTGTCACAAAGTCACAAACTAATGAATCAAAGTCTCCACATTTGAGTATTTGAGTATTTTTGATTTTTGAGTTTTGAAAACAAAATGAGGAAAAATCGAGAATCAAACAAGTTAGACACTTAGACTACAACATCTAATTCTAATATGAGACAAGACCATACAGATTACAGAATGTCAGAATCCAGTACCCAGAAATCCAACATCTAATTCTAACATGTTTCAGTACCCAAAAATCAATATATAAAACTCGATTAAGACTAAAGTCATCAGTAATCAATGATTAAATTTGGTTTGAATCACAAATAGAAAAATGAAAAACAATAAGAGACGGTGGTGGTGGAATTTACCTCCGATTGGTTTCTTGACAAGGCGGAAGGTGGAGAAGTGACCTCCGGAGATTGAATGGTTTGAGTTAGGGTTTCCAGGTTTGCGTTTGATAATATATTGACCATAGACATAAAGAAAGGCAACAAAAAATTCGATAATCGAGACTAGAAGGAAACTCAATCAAACAATCCTGCCTAACCCTAATTCCTCATGCTCTCATTCTCATAGGCTCATATACAGCGGTGCCGCCCAACCTTAATAGCCGTATAGATCCTATATGCTATATGGTTAACATACGTACGAGCCACTCTTACTAAAACTGGTTTGTGGTCGGAACCCGCAAAATCCAAAAACTCTGCTTCAGAGTTAGGAAAAGAAGCAGACCATTCAGTATTAATCATCACCCGATCCAAACAGCACTTTATCGTATGATCATATCGTTGTTCAACCCAAGAGAATCTATCCCCTCTTGATCTAAGATCGTGTTAGTCACAAGTGGAAACAATATTTCTAAAGTCTCTCAAACTTCCTTCACATATTTCTGGTCCCCCTATTTTTTCACTATTAGATAAGATTTCATTGAATTCACCTATTAACATCCACGCATCATGACGAGTAGTTGAGATTCGTTGAAGATGTTCCCAAAATATATGTCTTAGGCTTTGATTTGGATCACCATAAACACAGGATAAGTAGAAAGAAACATCTTCATAATTAATAAGTACATCAATGAGGCGTTCATCTTGATAGTTATGGGACACCGAAACGGTGTTCTTCCACATCAAAGCTAAATCCCCACTTCTCCCTATCGGAGGTTGTGTTATTACATTAGGAAATCCTAAAACACACGCTAAATCACGAACAACATCACACCTATTTAGAGTTTCTATTAAAAACAACACATCACACTTAGTTATACTACATAAACGAACTAAACGAGAATGAGTCAGCGGCACACCAATGCCCTGACAGTTCCAGAAGACGACTCTCATGTTGGTTTTGGGGGTACCGAGCCCCCCACGCCACTGTCGAATCCCTTGGTGATAGGGCAAGAGCCATCAGATTCTGCAGACTTCTCTCTTTTGCGGATTCGACTTAGGACCGCGAAATCCTCTGCTGCTTCATTAGTTGGTACAGTTCTTCATATGCCATAGGTTTCCTCTTGGAAATCTGACTTGATCTTGTGCTAGTTGTGGTATCAGACAACACAACATTCCTATTGTTCTGTGCCATTCCCACGAGTTTGGTGTGAAGGTATCGTAGTCTCTCTGCAGTGAGTTCTGTATACTTAAAGAAACTTGGAAGGCTCAACGATCCCTGATGGAGAGTGAGATGGTGCTTTTGAATTAGAGGCCAAACAACAATCAAGCATGGCAGCGTCTAGTTGCAGAGGTTGATGAACAACATCACTTGGTTCCCCTGGAGGAGTGTTAATGTTATGGTCATGGGGATTGTAGCCTTCATCATCGTCATCATCACTGGACTCCAGAGGAGGATCATCAAAGTTGATAGCACATTCCTTGATATCGTGTTTTAGAGATCCACACTAGGTGCAAAACTTCCTTAGTCTCTCAAAGTGGAACTTGATAATGGTGTTCTCATCAATCCCAAATTGAAAGTTCCTGCAAAAACGAAGTGGAGAGTCAATATCGCAATCAATTTTAACACGCACCTTATCAGCAGCCGGTGCATTTTTATTGAAATCAACTGTCGTAACATGTCCCAACTGACTCCCAACACTCATAGCCATATCATTGGAAAGATACAACAAAGGGATCCCAATAATTTGGACCTAGAACAGGATGATTCTCATTTCTGCCTGAGAGATGTTAGGGTACGAACGATGAACCGTCACCATCCAATCGTTAAACGCCCAAGGACCACGGCGAAGCACTAGATTCATTGCTTCCTCCGTTTGGAAAATGAAAAAGGCCTTCCCATTCCCAAGTAGTATTCCAAAACATTGGGTAGTGAAGCCCCAAATCTAAAACTTGCATCGATTTCCGCAGATTGTCACTTATTGTTATGGTAATTCCTTGAACTGGCTTTGTGGTAGAGGATGATTGTAGAAAAGAGATGATCTTCCTCGCTTTAAATAGGTTAGGCCATGGCGGTTTCTTATGGTAGTTTTTCTCCGTAGGACACGGAGACAAGGAACTGCCATTCGGTTGAGAAAGCAGAAAGAAACCGCCGTATTTGATCACATAAACACGGACCAAATTGGTCGGAAAAATTCTTTATTGGAGAAATTAGAAATTGGATGTTGAAAAACCCAGAATCGCACTCGGGATCGCCCTGAGAGAGAACAGATGCCATTCGGAACATGTTATATATATATATATATATTTTTTTTTTTTTTTCAATAAATACTTTAGAAAAAATTATAATCTTAGTAACCACACCTACATAGTTGTCCACATAAATTTTATTAATGATTTTATCTCATAAAAGAAATAAAATTTAAATTTTATACATGTGTAAGAAAATATTTTTAGAAAAGTTATCCATATATCCTTAATTTCTATATAAGAAAGTTAATATTTATTGTGCAAAGATAATATAAGCTAATTGAAGTATACTAAAGAAAATTAAGTTAAATTAGAAATGTGTTTTTACATAAAACTTGGAAAAAATCTCCAAATTTTAGGATTTCATTTATCTAATCTATTAGTAAAAATTAAAAAACCTCTAAAGTCCAAACTTAAGTAAACTAATTTATCAAGTAGTCATTATAAATAGGCAACAGAGGAACCATGCTATTTCAGTATTTCTCATTACCTCAATCTGAAAGTAATAAAATTAAAAAAAAAATATAAACATTAAATAAAAAAATCTAATTTTTTGTATAAATTTACTAATTTTTTATTTTTCCGATTTCTCGAAGAAGAAAACGATGGTGTTGTCTCGGCGATTCGCTCAAGTGTCGAGTGATGAAGACGACGATGTACCGATCACTAGGTCTAAGGGAAGGAACTCGACGAGTTCTGAGGAGATTTTGGGGAAACGGAAGAAGCGTAAGACGGTGAAGCTCTACGAAGAGATAGAAGAGAAGGAATCGGAGAGGAAGAGGAAGAGAAAGGGGAAGAAAGGGGATGACGGTGACGAGGATATGATGAGGGAGGAAGAGGAGGAAGAAACGCCTCCGGAGGCTGAAGAAGAAGAGCAAGAAGAAGAAGAAGAAGAAGAAGAGAAGCCTGATGATGCGAGTCCTGTTGGTGATTCGGTTAAGGTTACGGGTAAAGGAAAAGGGAAAAGAACTCATTTTTTGCAATTTGAGTATGATGGCAACAAATATGATGTGGTGAGTTTGTTGCGTTTTTATCTCTAGGGTTTCTGATTTTGATTGGTTTTAGATTGATGTGCTCAAATTGAGCTTGTGGGTTTTGTTGTACATGTTCTGATCCAATTTTGTAGATTTGGAATTGAGGGTTGGTTGAGATTTTTTCCCCCAATTGGGTCTGTTTTGCTGGCTGTTGTTACATTGTTGTGGACATTGAAATCTAGGGTTTTAAGGAATTTTGATGTCTGTATGACATTAGAATGTGTTAGCCGCTTTTGGTTTACTGGGAACCTCAGATGATGTAGAGTGTCAGCAATAGATGCTTTTGTTAAAAACTGGCCTTGTACGCTTATGGTTGTTGTCATTTGTTGGGCACTCATCGATGTGTCACTGTGTCTCGGTTTTTGGTGTTTTCTGACTGCATAGTCTAGAGACTCTTGAGATTTTACTTTCACATCATGTTTTTTCTTGCACCTGAATGGTTAGGATTGGATACACGTTTGTCATGAGTGTTCATATATTTTCTGGCTGATTTAATGCTCGGGACCTTTGGGACATTTGCTTCTAGTCTCGCTTACACTCCCTTTTTGTGTAGGAGGATCCGGTGTTGTTGGTTCCTGAGGACAAAAGTCAAAAACCATATGTTGCAATTATCAAGGTACTGGTGTGTTAAAATTTATATTCGGTTTTTTAGTTTTTGTTGTATCATCCACTTGGAAATAAAGCTCCGGTTTTTTGACAGGATATTACGCAAACTAAAGATGGAAGCATGATGATTCTGGGACAGTGGTTTTATCGCCCAGAAGAGGCAGAGAAAAAGGGTGGTGGAAACTGGCAATCGAGTGATACACGAGAGCTGTTCTACAGTTTCCATCGTGATGAAGTGCCAGCAGAGTCTGTGATGCACAGATGTGTTGTTTACTTTGTCCCGGCCCATAAACAACTTCCGAAGCGCAAAAATAACCCTGGATTTATTGTACGGAAGGTCTATGATACTGTTGAAAAGAAGCTGTGGAAGCTGACTGACAAAGACTATGAAGACTCAAAACAACATGAAATCGACCTTCTTGTCCAAAAGACGATGTCGCAATTGGGTGATCTTCCAGACCTTGAATCTGAGGAAATTCTTTTTGACCAGGAGAATATGTTGAAGGCGAAAAGATCTTTTCGGAAAGCCAATATAAGTCCTGTCGATGTTAGAAGGGAGGAAGACTCCTCTCTAAAGGCTGAAACTCCTGGAAGTGGTGCGGGTATATCATCAGAGCATTATGCTATCTTAGAAAAGTTTGATTCACTAACAGGTGATGCTCATCGTGACAAGTGTTTGGGGAAGCTTCTGGAGGCAGTCCAACACGTATGTTATATTCCTCAGAACAAACCAGCTGGCGACGATGCAAAGATGGGTTCAAATGGATCCCATCTTGAACATGATGAGAAAGATACAAAGGCTGAAAATGGAAAGGTATTAACTAAACGTTTCAATCATTTTGATCACCCTATATATTCTCCCTCTTCATACAGTCACCTTTCACATTCTTTCCTACCAGAATTGACCAAATTACATATTAAGGATTCAGTAATTGCTGGAATAACTCTTTCGTTTAAACTGATTGGCAGGATGAGAATTTTCTCTGGCCAGATGCTGCTGTTCCTCCAGTGTGTGCTCTTGAGAATGCTTCACATGCTTCTCTTGCATCGGATTATCAGAAATACAACCAAAAGATGAGGACACTGGTTTTCAATCTCAAGGTTAGAATCTGCATTGCCATTTCATTACTTTTTCTCCCCCAACTGACCGTACTGGAATATTTGTACATGTATGCTCCTTATTCGTGAAAGTTGATAAATGAGTTTAATATGACATGGTAAAATATCAATATGTAATGATTGGTTGATTACTGGACTTCTCATCCGAACAGTAATATGTATGTTCATATTTGAGTCTTTGTGGAGGTTCTCAATTTGCTGCCTTAAACATCACTTTTGCGTTTCTTCTACGTATTTAATAGTAAAATTTGATTTTGTTTTGTCTGCAGAACACCGCACTGCTGGCTAGACGACTGCTCAATGGGGAGTTAGAGCCTGCAAAGATTTTGAACATGTCACCCACGGAGTTAAAGGTTACAGACTTTTTCTGTTACATATATGCACACATATTATTATCTGATCTCCCCCTTTTGTCTTCAGCTTCCTTTCTTAATTTCACTGGCATAGGTTTTAATTTCAGATCTCTTCTGAATGATGTTACTCTGTTCCATAGTAAGAAAGCATTAGTGAGTATATCTTACATCTTAAAATGACTAAAAAGTGAGTTTTTCTGCGATTCAGGAGGGTCTAACTGCTGACGAAACAACAAAGAAGGAGCCTGATGAGGCGGATCGCATGCAGGTCTTTTATTTTTCTGAAAATTTAGTTTTCAAATTGGTTTGCTGGATTTAAGTTTGGAATTGTCTATGACTATAATATCATGTGTTTGTTTCGGATACAGATGACTGATGCAAGATGCTCGAGATGCAATCAATTGACAGTGGGCCTGCGGGATATTATCCAAGCTGGGCATGGAGACCGCTATCAGGTTCTTATGCTTTTCCATATTACGCAGTCTATATCCTTGGATAAAAGACAATTTGCTAAACCTATAAGCCAGGGACATCATATACCATGATCTTCTTCTCTTACTGTACCCTAATAATCACATTCTGCTTCTGTTTTGCATCTAGCTGGAGTGTGTTGACTGTGGCTATTCTTGGTACGCCTCAAGGGATGAGGTTTCAACTCTGACAATAGGCATAGAAAAACCTGCCCAAGGCACAGAGAAAGAGGATACTGAGAAGAATTTGACCAGTCCTCGTGAAACTGAGAAACCAAAAGACGAAGCCTTGAAGACCAATGACTCAAATGCTGACAACAATCCAGAAGCCTCCAAGAAACCAGAGTAAAGGTGTTCCAACTTTCAATCGTATGTTTAGAGTTTCAGATGTGAATTCGAACTGGGTTTCACTTTTAACAGTTGGTTAACCGTACAGATAAGTCGGATAATAAAGCTTATTATGACAACAGAACTAAGACTGGTTACGGGCATATATCAATTGTCACTTAGCTTTATTTTCTTGTAGTTTTTTCAACAGTTGTCTATCTTATAGAACTTTATTTCCTTGCAACATCTTTCTCATTAACTGTCTCTTTGTCTTTGTCGACGATCGTTCCATGTTTGTCGACCATACACAGTCCGATGCGGGGAAGTAGATAGAGAGACGCAAGTTAGTGTCACCCATAATGTATTGTCTCTTTATTGTGCTCAAAGCTTTACTTATAACCATACGATGACCGTCCCAATACGACTGTAACTAACATCTTTAACTTCACCTTGCATTTGATCTTGAACACCACTTCATCTTGTTCTGAAGATTTTGATTACCTTTTGACTGCAATATAAGTTTAAATGACGGTGAAGAAATTTTTGAAATCATTGAAGAAGACGACATTGTGTTCATGAAACGAGGTTGTTCTTAATCAAAAGCTTTAGCAGATAAATCTAGTTAGGGTGCTCGGGTTTGTCTCAAATACATCAACAAGTTTCCCCCCAAAAAAAACTTATATTGATTGGTTCCTATATGGTTTTTTTTTTTTTTTTTTTTCCAA
>NC_025692.1:18236655-18273862 GCF_000633955.1 Camelina sativa | reverse complement strand
TTTTTTTTTTTTTTTTTTGACAATCAGTTCCTATATGGTTTAGAAATTTGTTTTCATTGTTTTTTCTTTAGATGATACGAGTCTATGTCATATTCTTACTAATGGTATAGTTTTTTTTTTTGCTAAGATACTAATGGTATAGTTATAGTACATGAATGTTAATGCAGACATTGCAATGAAAGCGTACATCTATATTGGGCTGATACGGTACAAGTTCATCGAAGTGAACTAAACTTCTAAAAACATTTTCCCTATTAATATATAGGGGATATATTTTTCGGATAGATCGCTTTAATCATAAAGATAAAAAGATCAGTTATGCTGCCTGACTGGAGGAGAAAGAGACTTGGAAGGAGTATTACTTTATAACTTTTCCAAATCTTAGATTCAACTTTTTCTTCTTCATTCTTGAACATGGAATCTGAGGGAATGTCACTATCGTTGATCCACGAGCATATTATGATGCCTTTGAATGATCTGCGGAAAGGTGATTGCTGTGGACGCTTTGGATTTAACAGTGGTGGCTAATACTGCCAAAGCTGCGACTTCTTTGTTCACAGGAAATGTGTTGACGAGTCCTCTAAATATATTGTACATCCATCTCACGCTCTTCACACTCTTAAGCTTCAAAGTAAACCACACCATTTATGTAATGTATGTTACAGGAGCATCGTGAATCTATTCTATCGTTGTGAGATCTGTGACTTCGATGTAGATCTATACTGTGCCAAGTACCCACCACCAGAGGTTATTGATATTTCGGGCACGCATCGCCACAAGCTCACCCTATTCAAGAAGCGGACCAAGTTCAACTGTGATGTTTCCTTACAAATGCCATGAATGTGATCTAGCATTCCCTGTGGATTGCGTATGGAATCCGTCGGAGGCAAAACACCCCTCAGAGGTAAACCACACTTACCACCACTTACACCCTCTTAAGCTACACATAGGTCAACCACCAGACTACTCGGATGGTAAATGTCGTCTTTGCGCAAGATAGATTAATGATAGATTGTTTTATCATTGTTCTTCTTGTAACTTCAGCTTGGATATCAGATGTGTTTTTAACCCACCACTGCAATCTATTATGGATTTGAAAGTTCATGCTCACCAACTCACTCTTCTCCCAAGACTAGACTCTTTTACATGTAATGCTTGCGGGCTGAAGGGAGATCGAAGCCCTTACATATGTTTTCAATGTGGTTTCATGGTCCACCAAGATTGTCGTTCCCTTATACGCCTCATAAACATCAATCGGCATGATCTCCGTGTTTCTCGCACTTCTGTTCTTGGTGTTGTGAACTCTGTATGTGGAGTTTGTCGTCAGAAGGTGGATTGGACTTGGGGCGGGTACTCTTGTCATAGGTGTCCTCAATATGTCGTTCATTCGAAATGTGCTACCAGAAAGGACGTGTGAAACGGGAAAGAACTCGAAGGAGTTCCTGAAGAGACAGAAGATATAGAGCCATATATGGTAATAGATGACAACACAATACAACATTTCAGCCACAAAGAGCATTACCTAAGATTTCACGTTAATGGTCTTCTCTGCGAGGAAAGCAAGCAGTGCAGAGCTTGCACCCATCCCATTTGTCTGCAAGCCTTCTATGGTTGTATCGATTGTGATTTCACCCTTCACCAAACCTGCGCTGAATCTCCTAAAAAGAAATGGCATGTGCTGCATAATGAACGTCTTACTTTATTTACAAGAAAGGCCAAATTCTTTTGGTGTGAAGCTTGTAACAGAATGTCCAATGGTTACATGTATGGATGTACCAGTGTGGAGATATGAAGTTAGATGTTCTGTGTGGTTCAATTTCAGAGCCTTTTGTCCATCCAAGCCATCCCCATCATCCTTTACATTACATTCCACCTGTGGAAAAAAAACTATGCAATGGTTGCAACAGTTGGGCATTTATAGTTCTTACGTGCTTTGAAAATGGTTGCGGATTTGTCTTAGGCTTCGATTGCGCCACTTTACCACTTCTGGTAAAGCATAGAGTAGAAGATCATCCTCTCTCACTATGCTATGGCGAAAAGGCAAGTGGCAAATACTGGTGTGACATTTGAGAGAAAGAAACGAACCCAAAAACATGGTTCTACACATGTAAAGATCACCAAGCTAGTTTGCATACGAAGTGCGTGCTGGGAGACTTTTCAGGGCTCATGCCAAGAAGCACCATAAACTATTACGACATATCATATGAGGTAGTGCTCAGTAATAGCCTATCTCGTCCATTTTGTATGGTGTGTGAGTTGCGTTGCATGTTCCCAATCTTCTTGAAGATGCTTGGAACCACAGATCTATACATTTGCTCTTTAGACTGCGTAGATCTGTGCAGGTTTCAGAAGAAGTTAATGAGCATAGTGAAGATGTAGATTGTTAAAACCCAAAAATGAATATATATTCGTTAAAAAATTTATTTCCACTATTAGTTGCTTTCTTTTAATAGAGTCATTTGGTTTCGTTAGAGTCATTTAGTTCATTTAGTCATAAAATAGAGAACTAATAAAGCAAGAGAAGATGTTGATATTTTCATTACAGTTCCAGTACATATTATTTTTGAAAACCATTGGTTAACGAGGCTCTAAATCTGTGATGGATACATCATTGATAGAACCGGGAGTAGACATGCTTGTGGTTTGTTCACTCCTGTTTGAGAGGCAAAAGCCGGGTGCTCGAGGCACAAGTAAAGTGGCTGTGTTACTAGTGAGCATCATGATTATTCCTGGCAACGTTGGTCGATCAGCGGGATCTTCTTGAACACATAAAAGTGCCATATGGATGCATCTAGTAGCCTCAATACAATTATAGCTTTCTCCTATGGCTGGATCCACCAGTTCTAAATGTGACCCGTTTCTCCAAAGCCTCCAAGCCTAAAACAAGTGATAAATTCAAATAATATATTTTGGCTTATTTATATACACTCATGTGGCTGAAAAGATTATACTCACATGTGTGACCAAATTGCCACCAGAATCATCAATGTGGCAGAAGCTGCGGATCATTTTGCCACTTATAATCTCCAGGATCAATATTCCAAAGCTATAGACATCAGATTTCATGGAGAAATAACCGTGCATTGCATACTCTGGTGACATGTAACCACTGCAAAATAAAGAAACACTCTTTAGCTAGCCTACTTGAATTATTCAACAGTTTTTTTTTCTAGTTATTTTTTGATAGAGATTTTACTAAGTTCCAACGATTCTTCTTGTGCTGGCTTGACTCTGATCAACTCCAAATATCCTTGCCATACCAAAATCTGCGATTTTGGGATTCATATCGGCATCTAAGAGAATGTTACTCGCTTTGAGATCACGGTGTATGATTGTAAGCCGTGAATCTTGATGAAGATATAGAATTCCCCGAGCAATGCCTCCAATAATGTTGTACCGTCTTGTCCAGTCTAGTTTTCCTTGCTTTTCAAGATCTATAAATTGCATAGATAGAAATCATTAGCTACAGAAAGACTACTCGAAACTTGCAAATATCAATTTAGCTCATATCATACCGAACAAGAAATAGTCGAGGCTTTTGTTTGGTACAAACTCGTAGACGAGAATCTTTTCGTCTCCTTCCAAACAAAATCCAAGAAGCCTAACCAGATTCCTATGCTGAAGCTTCGTTACAAGAACAGCCTCGTTCTTGAACTCTTGTGCGCCTTGTCCTGATGTTTTTGACAGTCTCTTTACCGCTACTTCAGTTCCATCCAAAAGTGTTCCCTAAAACAATTAAGATGAATCAAACATCATATCCGCTTTACTTTAACAATGTATTTGTTCAACTTCATACAGAGTAGTTGCAAACCAGAGAAAATAAAAACTTATTTTTTTGAATAAAAAGTAAAAACTTATTACCTTGTAAACTTTACCAAATCCACCTTGTCCGATCATATTACTTTCCACAAAGTTATCAGTTGCATCTTGAATTGTCTTAAAACTGAATTGCATTGAGTGTGTGCTGGTGATCTGGTCACCAGCTGCATAAAGAAAGTGAAATCATCAAATTTTCTTCCACAATTTGTAGCTAAAAAAAAGGAAGAGTAACCAACCTTGAACTTCAACTGTTTGGTATGATTTTTTTCTCCTGCAAACTGCAAATCCCACAAGAAGCAGTACCAAGATTACAACCGTAGAGATAGTAACTGCCACAATAATCCCCGTCGAATTTTTCTTTTTGTCTGAAACCATCAACAATCATTGCAAACATGTGACTTAGTTTCAGTTTTCAATAGATTCTTTACTAAGAATTATTATAGTACAAAGGCGATATTACCTTTTCCAGTTGTATTTGTGCGACCGCTTACCGGTGGCTGAGGTAAAACCGGCGGTGACAATGTAACATTTTCAAAAGCACCAGCAAAAGGATACAAATCCCACCGGATAAAGCAAAATGGTCTTACAAAAGCACCACCCTTATTACCGCGACAACATTTCTTGTAATCAACAACAGTTTTCTTCAGACAATACTCACAATCCCCTGAAGAAACGTCTGGCGTACATTGCACCATTGCGTATATGGTTTGGAAAGTTGTCAATGAAGCAACGTCAGATGCATAGTACTTATGCCCAAATGATGATGATTCATGAGTGATCGAAGAAGCTGCTGTTATCGTACGGGACATTAACTCTTCCCAGACTCTATCAAATAGTGTCAAATCAACATCGATAGGTGCAGGATTGGACACCGATTTAGAGGGTTCCATAATGAGTGATCCTGATCCAGAGAAGGAAATGTTGGAATAACGTACCATACAACAATCTGGCCATACATAACCAACTGTTTGGTTAGGACAGCTTCGTAACAAGCCGTCTGATGAGCCTTTGATACATTTTGAACAAGCCTCTGGCTCAGTTCCAGGGATACACATGCCAATGATGAAGAGTTGGTTAGGATTCTGGCCGATGGAGGTGTTATAGAAGCCGTTGTGAGTTGTGACATTAGAAGCAATATTTGAGAGAACTCGACGACGGTTTAGGTCAAAAGTACTATTGGGTTCAAAGTATCCATTGAAGCAAGTTTGTGCAGAAAGGGTGTCTAAGTTTATGAGGAAAAACAAGAATATTGGTAAAAATAGAGTCTTGAGCTTCATTCTTTCAAGATCAGATGATAGAATCAAGAATGTCTTTTTTTTTTTTTTTTTTTTTTTTTNTCAAGAAGTTAAATTAAGCTTTCAAAAGTTAAGAAGTTATATTAAGTTAAATCAATAATTAAGAATGCCTTTTTTTCTTTCAAAATTTCGAATTTTCAAGTCCATTGAATTTTTCATGTTCAATGAAATACCGTGTGTATTGAATTTTCCAAATCCTAAAAGACGCCAAAGACAGACTTTACTCTGAATGATGGACCCATACACTCTCAATGGATCTCATCAAGAACTTGAAAGAGATGGTTGAGGAAAAGTAAGCAAAATCAGATTGTGAAACGACGTATCGTTTGAAAATACAAAACAAGACAAAAACCAAAAAAAAAAAACAGAGGAAAAGACTTAGACTCGTTAGCAGAGTAAACAATATTAAGTTTGGCATCAATGGTAAACAAACAAACTTTTGAACCCTAAGCATACGTTTACTTAGTTTTCAGTTCATACAAAATAACCTCAAATTGATTTCAAATATAGCGAAAAGCAACCTTAAATCGCACAGTTCTCTTCTCTATAAATAGGCCTGGGCATAAAAACCGTACCCGAATACCCAACCCAGAACCCGACCCAAAAAAGCAGGTTCGGGTTGGGTACGGGTTTGCCTATAAAACCCTATTGGGTTCTATTTTCTAATATCCGTGGGTTCGGGTTAGGGTCAGGTAATATTTGGTACCCGTTTGGGTACCCATTAAATCCGAACATATAAACATATTTATAATATTTATCATTAATATAATGCAATTATCCCAAAATTATGATTATAATTTTGAATATTTTATTTAGTTTTATACCTAAATATCAAAAATAATCAAAATATCTAAAATATTTTGTTATGTAAGTCAAAATTTAACTAAATTAATTTAAATTTAATTGCATTTATTTCGGGTACCCGGTAGTTCGGGTACTAATCGGGTTCTAAAATTTGTAACCCAAACCGACCCGAACCCGATAGTACCCAAACCGAACCGAACCCATATATCTAAAAATACCCAATGAGTTCTATTTTTCTAAACCCGTTTACCCGAACCCGAATGGGTAATACCCGAACCCGAACGGGTTACCCGAATGCCCAGCCCTATCTATAAAGTGTCAAATTATCTCTAATATTATTTTAAACTTTCAAAAATTTTAATTCATTATGTCAAAGTACTCCCTTTGTTCCAAAATATAAGAGTTTTTGGCTAAAAAACACAAAGATTAAAAACAAGAAATATTGTATTATTTAACAAAGATCAACAAATTGAAAAAAATACTACAAAATTTAAATAATTAAAGGTATTAAATGAATATAAAAAGTAAATAGAAACTTAAAAACATCTTATAAAAAATAACAAACAAAAAAAACTAAAAGATCTTATATATTGGAACAGAGGGAGTATAATTAAACGGTTCAATTAGAAAATCGTATTAAACATGTATATATTTTTATATTTTGATGTTTATTAAGATAATCTTATATTTAGATTTTGATTTAATTTGATATTATTTAACCAATATAGGACACTGAACACATAGTTGTTGCTTTATTAATTAAGTAATACATGTTTATTTTAAAATTTGAATCACAACAAATGCAGAAAATTCAGATTATTATTGAAGTTTCTAAATTGAATCCAAAGCTTCATCAATCTTTTATTTTTCAAATTTAATTTACTTCGAAAAATGAATTTTAATAAAATGAGTTTGATCGTTAGATCAAAACACAAAACATGATCTAATACCATGTAAATGGATAGTATTGTATTATTGAGTGGAAAGGGTACAACATATAATCATTTAACATAATTGAAAAGATTACACAGAATAATATAATTAATATATACTAGAGTGATTGAATAATCATAGGTGATATGATGATATACTTTCTTTAATAGATGGTGACGAAGGCGGTGGCGATGTAACATTTTCAAAAGCTCCAGCAAAAGGATACAAATCCCACCGGATAAAGCAAAATGGTCTTACAAAAGCACCACCCTTGTTACCACGACAACATTTCTTATAATCAACAACAGTTTTCTTCAGACAAAACTCACAATCCCCTGAAGAAACGTCTGGTGTACATTGTACCATCGCGTATATGGTTTGGAAAGTTGTCAATGAAGCAACCTCAGCTGCATAGTACATATGCTTAAATGATGATGATTTATGAGTGCTCGAAGCTGCAGTTATCGTACGAGACATTAACTCTTCCCAGATTCTATCAAACAATTTCAAATCAACACCGATAGGTGCGGGATCAGACACTGGTTGAGACGGTTCCATAATGAGCGATCCAGAGAAGGAAATGTTGGAATAACGTACCATACAACAATCTGGCCACACATAACCAACTGTTTGGTTAGGACAACTTCGTAACAAGCCGTCTGTTGAACCTTTGATGCAATCTGAACAAGTCTCTGGTTTAGTTCCAGGGATACACATGCCAATAATCAAGAGTTGATTAGGATTTTGGCTGATGGAGGTGCTGTAGAAGCCGTTGTGAGCTGTGACCTTAGAAGCAAGAGTAGAGAGAATTAGACGACGGTTTATGTCAAAAGTACTATTGGGCTTAAAGTATCCATTGAAACACGTTTGTGCAGAAACAGAATCTAAGGTTATGAGGCAAAACAAGAAAATTTGTAAAAGTAAAGTGTTGATCAGCTCCATTCTCTCAAGGTTAGAAGCTAGAAGCTAAGCATCAAATACCGTGTATATCCTCTTTGAAGAAAATATGAAATTTTATTGACAGTTTCGTTGAATTTTCCATACACCCAAACGTGACAAGAACAGTTTGAAAGAGATGGTTGGGAAAAATTAAGCAAGTTGAATGTGAAATGGTCTGAAAAATCCGTGTTATGTTACTATCGTCTCTACAAAATCAAACAAATTAAAATTTTGGAGTTAACAATATCTAAAATTTGGATTCAATAGCAGCCGCAAATGCAGAAAAATAGTTTCTCTGGACATATGTCACATATATATAAGTTATAACTAAAAGTATTAAATTTACATTATAAAAATATACTATAGAACAGTTTTATATTATAGATTTCTAATTGAACCAGTTTGATTTGATATGTCCAATATTATTAGGGTTAAACAAAAGAAAGAATTACTCAGATATACTTCAAAAATTTGTTTAATCCTGATATTTTTTTTTTTAAATTACTTATATGTTTAGTGTTTTGGGTGTAATTAAAATTTACCCTTTGGGTTTATTTTTTTTTCGATTTTGATTAAAAAAATAAAAAATACACATCATCAAATTAAAATACACATCATTTTCCATAATCCACGTCACTAGACAGTTTTTTTCCAGAATCGACAATTTATTTTTCTTGTTTATATCAAAAGAGAGGGAAACTGAAAGGGTTACTGTTCACAACTCGAGAAAAAATAACTCTCTCTCTCGTCGCCGAACCCTAATTCCGCCGGCGATACTCTGTCTTTCTCTACTTTCTCGTCGTCATCTCTTGCCATCCTTGCTCGATATCCTCTTTCACTCTCTTCGTCGTCGTTGTCGTGTTCGTTTCCGTCTAAGCTGCCCTCGTTTTCAAGTTCCGTATGTGACGGCTGAGTTATAGCATTTACGGAAAAACGAAAGGTCTCGTTGATTCATATGACGACTGAGTTATAATGCTTTGAGGCTGAGTTATCACAAGAAATAATCTGAAAGCAAACGGCTCATTTATATGACTTGACGGCTGAGTTATTGTATTTACGCGAAAAAAAAAGGTCTCGTCGATTCATATGATGGCTGAGTTATAATGCTTTGGGGCTGAGTTATCACAAGAACAATGTGGAAGGAAAGACGTTTCGTATTTCCGGAGAAAATGATGACATGGAATGCTGACATGGATGATGCGTTCGATGTGGCAAGTCAGCCACCAAACAAACATGTAAATCAGCCCAATTAAATCAACCGTCGAACAAATTATAACTCAGCCGCAACATGAATACTATTACAGTAATTAAAAAGCAAAAACATGGTTGCCAAATTGAAACAACCCGACCTTTTTTTTTAATAAATAATAAATAATAATAATAATAATAGTAATAATAATAATAAATACGATGCGTCTGTATTTTATAGGTTTTAACCATAGTTTTTAGGTTTGTTTTGAGTCTTTTATCCGGTCAACGTGTGCTTTTAGAGTATTTTTAGTCTTTTGTGATTTTGTACAGGTTCTAGGTTACTTTGGATGAAACTGAGTGTTTTGGGAATGAAGACAAGCATCTGAAGCCAATTTGGTGAAGACTGATCGAAATAGCAAGCAGATGAAGAAAACACAGATAAAGCATCTAGGATCGGCTGATCCGCATTTGGGATCGACCAGTCCCGTACCCGAGTCAAGTTTTCCTTTTTCGTTTTAAACCGACTTTTAGGATCTCTAATCCTTCTTGACACTTTGGAGAAGATTTCTAAACCCTATTTTCTATTCTTTTGCAATTCAATTATGCTTTCTTCATCTTTAATTTGCTGTTTCTGTTTTTCCATGTCTGACTAGTTTCTTAATTGGGTTTAGGGTTTCAGAAGGGTTTCTATGATTAATTGATGCTAGGTTTGTTAGATTTGGGATTGATCTTATTATTCTTCATCTATTGTTGTTCTTAATGCTTAAGCTAGATTGATCACCAAGATTAAGATCTTAGGTTTAATTCATCGTGGCACCAAAAGTGTTGTTGAGTTACTGGAAAAGAACATAGTTGATCAAAGTGGACCTTAGCCAACAGAAGTTGAAGTTGAGGCACCTTGTGAACTAATCAAACCTGAACCTATTAATGCTTGCTTGATTTGCTGGATTCAAACGGAAGTTTAGGATTTAGTAAATTCATTGCTTAGATAGTTATCGCTGCGGAAGTAGGATAACTTTACAAACGTGATTTGAGTTCAAGAATTGTGTTTAATGCATCCCTATCTAATCATCTAAATTCGTGATCATAATCCCTAATGATTCCCTGCACCCAATGTTATCTCTTTTGATTTAAAAAACTTTTTTTATTTACTGCTTTGTTAGTGACTTTCAAACACAAACTTCTTTTGACTTAGCTATATTTGATCTTGATAATTTCATAGTGCAATTGCTTGGTCTATGTGGATTCGATCCTGAAGTGTTACAACGATACCACTAGATCGTGGTGGAGTACACATTGGGTTTTAATTGACGTTTGATCAAAATATTTTACAACTAGTGGTCCCATACCCACTAGCCACTTAACCATATTCACACAATAGTGGATAACATAAACCATAACATTAAACCAATAATATCCAATAATTAATTAACCAATATAAGTATAGCAAATATCCAATAACCAAACAGCAGGAAACATACAACCAGCAACCTAACAATGTTCTAATGACCCAACTCTAGCAACCTAGCAATGCCAGACAACAACCAATCGAGTCCCTAGAACATCCTCCTCTTCATTTCATTGCCTTGATTCCACGATCACAATTTGCCTTTACCTCCACCACAAACACAAATTGAGATGCATGAGTATTTGATAAACACTCAGTGAGGTAATCATCCCATCTACTGGGCTATACACACAAGCAATTGAGACATTCTAACCATCAAACAACAATCACTAAACAAACCAGGGACTGCATCGACCGACACCAAACATGCATCGACCGACATGAGCTTGTATCGATCAATGCAAGACTATCCTGTATCGACCAACCCACTGTATTGACCGACGCATGCTCGACATTGCATGAAATCCCTAATTGCGTCGACCGACACCTCCACATGGCATCGACTGACGCGCCTTGGTCAAACGCACCGTCCTCGCAATGCATCGACCAACGCACAAAATGCATCGACCGACACACGTGCCGAACATCGTTTTCCCCGAAGCTTCTCGCTGGATCTCCGTTCTTACAACCATCAAACTCGATCCCTAGCCACAAGAAAGTTTCCCAAAGCCTTAAACAACGTTCTAACAAGCCATAAAACACATAAACAAGCAGATCAGAGAAATCTCATGCTTAGAGAAGCCATGGTCCTGCACTTACCTTTACCAAGATGATTCTGAACCTCAAACAAGCAAAATAATGCTCCTAGGAAGCTCCTACAAAGATCCCAGCTACAAATCTTTACAGGAACAGCCTCAAACTCCCAAAATCCTCAAGAACACCCACAAACACTTTTTCTCCCTTTCTTTTCTCTCAATAGCGGCCAAAAATGACTAATGAGGCAAAAGCTCGAGTTAAGGGTTTTTCCCTAACCCAAAATGCAACGCTTAAATTAAAACTCGTCCAAGAAAACCAGCTATGCATCAACGAATGCACATGTTGCATCGACGGATGCACATAGTGCATCGACGGATGCATCCCCTAAACCGGGATTTTGGTTCGCGGATGTTACAATTCTCCCTCACCAACATAGATTCGTCCTCAATCTCGAACAACCATCAGCCAAGGGCTCCCGTGCAACCATCTCCACGGCCTGCACTCCTCCGACCGATCTACGAAGGTCACCTCTAGGCGATAGACTCACGTTCCAAGCATTATTTGCTCTCGACTTTTGGACTTTCCATTACTCATAGGCCTTAAGCTTGAGTTTTATTGGCCCCTCATCAGTCCCTAAGCCTGCATGCCATAATGTTAGCTCCTCATCGGGCCTAAGCCCGCATGCCAAAAATATATAGGGAAGTCCAATATTTGTCTCTCGGGTTACCACCCTACAGCGCGCCCGAGCAAATAATTCTGAACACGTCTGAGTCCTATCCCTAGCCATGAACCCTTCCCGTGGCTCGCATAAAACAACACAATGTCCTACCAACCACATATCCCCTCATTATACATGCCACACGGGTCGCCACAAAGGCCAAACAAATGTCCTAAACTAGACCGCCACCAAGGCCAAACAAATGTCCTAAACATGACCGCCACCAAGGCCAAACAAATGTCCTAAACAGGACCGCCACCAAGGCCAAACAAATGTCCTCAACAGGACTGTCACAAATACCACTTGTCCCAAAGGACCGTCACAAAGACCACTTGTCTCGAAGGACCATCACGAAGACCATCCATCCTTTAGGACCGTCACGAAGACCACTCATCCCAAAGGATCGCCTTAACAGGCCACAGGTCTCGAAGGACCGTCACGAAGACCACACATCTCAAACGACCGCCTAAATAGGCACATTGGCTAAACATCCCGCCACAAAGGCCACACAAATGGCTAAACAGCCCACCACAAAGGCCACACAATTGGCTGAACAGCTCGCCACAAAGGCCACAAAATGTGTCAAAAGACCGTCTCACATGGCACAATGACTCAAAATTCCGCCACGAAGGCCACACAAGCCCTACCAAGGCTCATAATCACGAAAATGGACAATTCTAACTCACATAAAACTTTCCATTTTAGAACTTTCTACTTTTGGAAACTTTCCTCTTTTAGAAACACCTATTTTAGGAAACTTTCCCCCTTTAACCACACCTCACGGAAATTTCGTACTCCGAACACCACCTCATCTTGTTGCTTAGTCGCACAACCAACCACCCCTAAGCGACCAAGTAAACAAGAAAGATGGGCTAGAATACTCCATTCCCGCTCTAGCCACGGACTACACCTGGGACCAGGCTAGACAAGTTCAAGTTGCGACCTGCTTCTCAAACCTCTTCTTGAACCTTGCCTTCATCCTCGCCTCTGACTCCCAAGTCTGCTCCTCAACACCATCACAGTCCCAAAGGACTCTCATCAAAGGAATCTTTTTCCTCTGAAGTTCCTTGATCCTCCTCTCAAGAACCCTCACTGGTCTCGCCTCCAAAGTCATATTAGGCTGAAGATCCTCAGGAATCTTAGCCAGCAACTGGTCATCTTCCCGGACACACTTCTGCAACATAGACACATGGAAAACTTGTGGAACGTACGCATAACCTCAGAAAACTCCAGCCTATATGCTACCGGTCCCACCCGCTCAACCACTCTGAATGGACCCATAATTGTGCCTGAAGCTTCAGCTCATAATTGATGAGTTTTTCATGAATGGCGGGCATGGAGGGAGGAGTATCACGTCCCTCGATCTGATCAATAAGAGGCTTATAATCCTCCAGAAGACCACCGAGCAGGTACTCGATCTGTTCTTCATGTTCATACGACTTGCCAAGGGTAACAAGTTGATCAAAATGAACAACCAAACCCTGAATGTATTCATCAACAATGTGGGAACCTTTTCGCCATTTCTTGATCTGTTCCTGAAGTTGTTTGATGTGTCGCCACGTTGGCTTAGCATACGTAGAGGAAAGAAGGCTCGAGATCTCTGCCGACGTGGAAGCCTTGGAGAGCATGGGTTGGATCTCGATCGAGATCGCACCGAGAAGGCTAGCAACAATGAGTTGATCTTGCCTTTTCAAAAGGTTATACTCTGGATTTGGAATAGTGGTCTCACCCTGGTGTACAATAGCGTCTGGTGCAACCGTGGTTCCATCAAGATACCCCGCAAGACCATAGCCAGCAAGCAAGGCACGAACTTGAAGGTTGCACATTAAGTAATTTGAAGCAATGAGCTTGGTAATGTTGGACATATTGATGTTATGAAGCTGGGATGCGGAAGCAGGATTGATAACATCTGATGGAGAAGCCGCCATGGTGAACTAGAGAGCGAGGGAGCAAAAGAGAGAAAGAAGGAAGAGAAGCGACGGAGAGGAGAAAAAAATATTTAAGGTCTAGGCTGTTACTGCTCTGATACCATGTAAGGAAAGCTTGTTTTATACATATGACAGTGTTACAATATATATACAGGGATCAGTAATAGGGTTTAGCAGTCACTAATTACAACATTAGGCCTTAATATATATCTCTCTTCTATAAGAAACTTCTAACTTACTCCACAGCACAACGCCACAGGCATTAACATTTCACGAGTATATTCTTTTACTAGAAGTAGACACGCGCGATGCAAGAGATAACTTTATAATAATTTTAACATATTTTAAATTTAATAAAATATTGAAAATTTTATATTTTGTGTTTCGATAAATTATCTTATGTTTTTTATTTGTTTTATTTTTAAATAAGTATTCTCATTCACTTAAAATGAATGACTATTGATTAGTTAAGCACTAAACTGAATTTTTTTGTGTAATATGAAAGGTTACTTTAAAATATTTAGTTTGTATAAACATTTTTTACATTGGGAAAAAGAACATTGATTACGTATAAAATAAAGTGCGGCTGAGCATGGATATTATGTGTTAGTTTGTCTGCTTTTATCATAATCTATAAAACATCAATATCTTCTAAAACCAGACACCTCCATAAAGGGCGAGACAGTATTGATATACAAAATAGGCATTTGAAACAACATTTACCAACATTTACAAGTGAGAATGTGTTATGTGCCTAAGACTTTCTTCATCTAAATTTTTCTAATGAATAACCACATTTCACATGTTCACTTCTATATATGCTCCAAAATTTTGACTCAACTTATTTATTTCAAAACCTACAAATGTCATATGAAGAAAAAAGTTAAATATTAGTATGAGAGGTTTAACAGTTTTTTTTTTGTCAAACATCATGGGACTTATGGTTACATTTCAAAATATACTATAGGTTTTGTCTTTGATTTTTTTGTAAAACACAAATTGTATTGCAGTTAATACATTAAAGTGTATTCATATGATGAAAGATTTGTTTTTCAATTTTTTCAAACTTCATGGGAGTTACATTTGAAAGAATTAATATGCAATAAATTATGTTAATGATTACTATTAAAGAAAAATAAAATATTGTATTGTTTTATATCTTTAAATTATTTTAGAATAAATTGATTTGATATTTTGGCACAAAAACTGTGGAAAAAATATTATGATTTTTTTGTCAACAAATAATAAATATAATATTATAATATTTTTATAGCTTGAGATTAGTAAAGAATTTAATAACCATCACATTATAATGTTCCAAAATTATGTTATTAATATTTAAATCTTTAATTATTGGAAATTTCTTTTTTTCCAAAATTATAAAATAAATATTTAATTCTTGCTTATTTGAGAAATTATAATGTTATGGTAATTATATAAAATATTGATAAATGATATCTTTATATAATTACAAAAAGGACATTACATATATAAATGTCAGTATATTTTTTAGTATAAAAATATCATTTAATTTAGTAAATATGAAAAATAATATATGTAATTTGAGAAAAATGAATTAAAAGAATTTAATAATTAAGGAGTGAAGACAGGTTTCAAAAATATAAGCTATGATTTATCTCTTGTCCCAAACCTCTCCATTTAAACTCAGTTCATCGGAACAAAACCGGCTTGGGTTCCGTGTTCTGCTATTAACTTGTGGTATCGCACCTGTGAACTAGGCTGGAATGTATTTCTTTGAAGATAAAGAAACAGAAGACTATACGCCACTCCATGGCTTACACCACTAGTGAAGTTTAAATGGCTATGTTACATTTTGAAGTTTCTGGGAACTGAACAACGAGACTCAGTTCGCTTTTTCCTTCGACAGCCAATCCGATATTTTCATCTTGCAACTAATACGGGTATATGCTGAGGCTGTCATTAAAACATCTTCCTCAGAAAACCCTGATCGGCTAGTATATGCTCTAGTATTATTGATTATCACCAAAGAGGAAATAATCGAGACTCTTGTTGGCAACAAACTCAATCTTTTCTTCTCCTTGCAGAGAGAACCCGAGAAGCCTAACGGGATTCCTATGCTGAAGCTTTGATACAAGAAGCACCTCGTTCTTGAACTCCAGTACTTCACCTTGATCTGAAGTTATTGATAGACTTTTGACTGCAACTTCAGTTTCATTTGAGAATGTCTTCTGCATATTACAACTAAATCTAACTGATATGATCATGAGACCATCCAAGAAGATTCGTGAGCTTTTTTCAACACGAACAAAGTTGAAGATCAATTCTTCCAGCCTAACAACCATTTGCGATACATTCCATTTGCCAAAGGAGGTTAATCTAGTTGTTCACTTGAAGAGTTTTAGGTCCAACTGTTTTAAGAGCTTCCAGAATTATGTATGGCAACCATGTGTTGTTTCTACTAAGCCAAAAGTGAAGAAATGGTACAGCCCATGTTGTTTCTCATCAGCAAAATTGGACCAAGGAGTGAAAGAGAGAGAAGTTCAAGGATGCACTTATTGGGCTAATTCAAGAGATTATGGGCAAGGAGAGCATAGGAAATTCTATTGGGGATGTTTTCTACCAAATCCAGTCCATTTTGATCCTAATTCAAGTCCAAGAAAACCCAAAATAATCAATTTATTTGTGGTCAAAGAGGGGTGACGAAAATAGAGTTCAACTCACCTTGGGAAGGACACCTTGGAAAGGCAAACTTTAAGAGTTGGGTCTTCATTCAACTATCTATCTTTATTATGTTTTAGTTTCAAGAATAATCAACACTTGGCTTTGTTACCAAGTTTTTTATCCTTATATAAACTCATGTAATCTCATTTGAGAATAATCAATCAATTTCCTTTTCATTTTATGTGTCTATCTCTTTGTTCTTTATCTAGAACATTTTCTTGTTTCTTGGTTTGTAATATCCAAGCAACAGCCTCCTCTTGCTGGACTAATGTATCATTTCTAGCAGCGGTTGGAGTTGGGAATATCAGCAGCCTTCCGCAACTGTTGTGCGACCCCTCAATCTATTAAATCTCCCTCGTTGCACCTTGCACCTTGGCGAGTTTCTATCCTTTCTAGTCCGACTGAGTGATCCTCGAATTTGGGCATATCAAGTGGTATCAAAGTCACTTAACCGGTATTTGTCTGTTCATCTTCTCATCTATCTATTTTTTTTTTCATCTTCTATCTTTTTCTTTCTTTCATCTTCTATCTATTCATTTTCTTTCAAAAAAAAAAGGAAACAAAAAGAAAATAAAAAAAACAAAAAAAAAGAGGAAAACAAAAAAAAAAAAGAGAAAAAAGAACGCAAAAAAAAATGTATAATTATTGTCGAGATTGTGGGTTCATCGAAGACGGAGTGCTTGGGATTCCAAATCTACAATTTCAAGCACTTATGGGAGAGATTCGGAGGTCGTGGAGGGTTGAGATGAATGTCATCTACAAGAGGTTGGATGAAGTTGAAGTAGAGGCACAACCGAGACGACCACAAATGTTGCATCATAGAAGAGAAAGAGATCAACCTAAAGTAGCAAGGGCTGATGATTATTACAGTAGTCAATCCTCAAGAGGGAGCCACTTGAGACCAAGAAGTACTAGAGAAGCAAGAGGAAGAGTGGATGATAACCTAGGTATTTTGAAGTTGAAGATTCCTACCTTTCAAGGAAAGAACGACCCAGACGCATATCTAGAGTGGGAGAAAAAGATTGAGTCGGTTTTCAGTTGTCAAAACTACTGTGAGATGAAGAAGGTATGAGTTGCAGCCACTGGATTTTGTGATTATGCTATTACTTGGTGGGATCAGTTGGTGGTAAGCAGGAAGAAAAATGGAGAATACCCCATTGAAACTTGGGCAGAAATGAGGTATATTTTGAGGAAACGATTTGTTCCCCATTATCACCATCGTGGTTCAAATCATATTCTAAGGAGAACTTCTAGACCAACTGATGGAGCGTCTACTGTCATGCCAAGTTACCAATGAGAAAGGATGTCTCTTGTTTCAAAGGAAGAGGAAGCTGCTTTTGTTTCGTTACCATCACCAAAGAAGCATAAGGAGTTGCTAGTTCAGGATAATATGTTGAAAATAACAAATTCACCGAGTGAGAAAACGGAAGCCGAGGAACCAAAGCAGAAAGAGATCAGAAAAGATCAGAGTGAGGAAGCTGCGAAGGAAGGCAAGATCATAAACAAACTTGGCAATATGGATGATTCACCTAATGCACCAACAAAGAGAGAAAAGTCAACGGTACACTTCTGGTCAAGTAAGACGGAGCAAGTGTTGGATCTTGAAGGAAAAAAGAAAGGTTTCACGGAAAGGAGTGCATTTCTGCTTCATGGTATGCAATATGGACTCATATATTTTTTCAAAGAGAAGCCACCAGAATCACTTCAACACTCTCCAACCCATGGCCTTACAGTTTTGAGGATGAAATTTTTTCAAGAGGAGGGGTATGATATGATCATGAGACCATCCAAGAAGATTTTTAAGCCTTGTTCAACACAAAAAAAGTTGAAGATCAATTCTTCCAGCCAAACAACCATTTGCGATACATTCCATTTGCCAAAGGAGGTTAATCTAGTTGTTCAAGTCCAACTGGTTTAACAGCCCAGAATTATGTATGGCAACCAGGTGTTGTTTCTACTAAGCCAAAAGTGAAGAAATGGTACAGCCCATGTTGTTTCTCATCAGCAAAATTGGACCAAGTAGTGAAAGAGAGAGAAGTTCAAGGATGCACTTATTGGGCTAATTCAAGAGATTATGGGCAAGCAGAGCATAGAAAATTCTATTGGGGATGTTGTCTACCAAGTCCAGTCCATTTTGAGCCTAATTCAAGTCCAAGAAAGCCCAAAATAATCATTTTATTTTGTGGTCAAAGAGGGGTGACGAATATAGAGTTCAACTCACCTTGAGAAGGACACCTTGAAAAGGCAAACTTCAAGAGTTGGATCTTCATTCAACTATCTATCTTTATTATGTTTTAGTTTCAAGAATAATCAATACTTGCTTTGTTACCAAGTTTCTTATCTCTATATAAACTCATGTAATCTCATTTGAATATAATCAATCAATTTCCTTTTCATTTTATGAGTCTATTTCTTTGTTCTTTGTCTAGAACATTTTCTTGTTTCTTGGTGTGTAATATCCAAGCAACAGTTTCCTCTTGCTGGACTAATGTGTCATATCTAACAGCAATTGGAGTTGGGAATATCAGCAGCCTTCCGCAACTGCTGTGTGACCCCTCAATCCATTAAATCTTCCTCGTTGCACCTTGCACCTTGGCGAGTTTCTATCATTTCTAGTCCGGTTCAGTGATCCTCCAATTTGGGAGTATCACTAACGAATCATCTCACTATCTCAATATCTTCAAACATAACACAGAAACAATTACTTAAGTAGTTGAGGAACAAATGTCTTGTAAACTTCGCTGAAACCCCTTGACCAATCTTGTTACTCGCCAAAAAGTTACTTGTTGCAGCTTCAATGTCTTTAATATAAAATTGAAGATATCCGGCAGTTGTAACATCATCCACACTTGCACGATAAAAATGTAGGTGGTTTTGTGGTCAAGTCGGTGAAATTCCGAATTCATTCGTACATCATCTGAGGGGGAAACACAACAGATAAAACAATAGAGTGAAGACAGCATGCATGTCTCACTTTGAATGGTTTACGCGCATACAAAACAAACTGAAGAAAGTATTCGAAAGTGTTTTAAATTATTTTGTCTCAAAATAGACATATAACCACATTTTCGTTACTATATTTTTTTCTTTTTAATGTTTTATTTATAACAAAAACAAATCTAATTATTCTTTTTGTCTAACACGAACTAAAAACAAATCGAAAACTAAACTAATATATGTTTTTTTTTTTTTTGATAACTCAGGAGTGATCCTAAAGGCTTCTTAGGTCCAAAGACTAATCTCCTGGAGCCGAGGGAAACCATGTTAAAATTCGAACCCCCGTGGCCAATGCTACTCGAACCCAGGTGGCGAGACTTTTCTCCCTTTACCACTGGACCAAGGCGACTTGGTTAAAACTAATATATGTTTGAATTATAAAAGGTAATGATATTTTGGGCAATTCTCATAAGTTCAAATCACAATATCTCTCTTACTAGGCCAGGGTATATGTATAATCTGTTCAGGTTTGGTTATTAACCGTTCGGGTTCAGATAAACCGGTTTAGGAAAATAGAATCCATTGGGTGATTTTAGAGTTTCGGTTTGAGTTTGGTTTGGATACTACCGGGTTCGTGTTGGTTTGGATTACAATTTTTAGAACCCATACCAAAAAAGTTCTTAAAATTAGTTAAATTTAAATAATTTAAACTAAATTTTGACATATGTAACAAATATTTTTTGGATATTTTAATTATTTTAGGTATTTATATATAAAACTAATTAATATATTTAAAATTATAATTATAATTTTGGATAATTGAATTATATCAGTGCTAATATTATTAATATTGTAGATAATTCTATATTTTTGGGTTTTATGAGTATCCGTTTGAATAATGGATATTACCCAAACCCGAACCCAAACCCATGGGTTTAACAATATAAAATCCAATAGAATTTTTTAGGTATACTCGAACCGGTTATTTCGTGTCGGGTTTTGAATTGGGTATTAAGGTACGGGTTTTTTGCCCAACCATATCTTTTACGTATTTCTTTTATTTGTTGGAATAAAATATATAATTTCAAATGGATATTAAAACTACGATTATGAGATGGAAAAACATTTCATATGTGGACGAAATGAGTTTTCTGTCCCGAAATAGTCATACCACCTTTCTGTTACTATATTTGTTTTTTTATGTAATTTTCTTAACTAATACGAATTCTGAATATAAATTTAATAACATTATTAAAAAAATACATTTATAAACATATGTAATATAATGCAAACATGATAACAAATTCAACTTTTAAAATTAACCCCGCACGTGTCACTAGTATAATCATTATGATGACTTAGTTTCTGGTGACCTAATTTCACCAAATGATTAGAAATTAAACTTGGTATTCCCAAAATTAAACCGTTTGGAAATGCATAACAAATATTGAAGAATATGAAAAAGATATGAGTTTATCATTTAAAAAAGTAAACAAAATTTGAAATATCGAAATCTAAATGTTAAAATACTACAAACTCGGGTTTTAAAGATACACATACCAATCAGTTTCCTGTTTTTTTTGCCGGGGTTTAACGGATTTATATGTTCAACAAACAGCTCAACATTTATTTCGGGTTTTCACGAAACGCAAACCAAAAAGACCACATGTTTGCAATACCGACCCGGTCCGATCTTTTTTTTTTGGTAGAGGACCCGGTCCGATCTTTAAATAATCACTTCAGTTAATCTAGATTTCACAGTTCATAATCATCATCAACTCGGCAAACTAAATTAAACGCACAAATTAAATTAATACTACTATATGAAAAGTAAAAAAAATTCCTACAACTCTTCTCCTAAATAATGGAGATTTCACCAGATTAACATTTACATGAGTCATTCAATCCCAAATCCCTATAAAACTATTTAAGAGATTGTGTATACACATTTGTTTTTGGATTTTTTTGCTGAGATCATGGAATTGAACTGTAAATAATATACAAATTTTTCTATTACTATAGCCTTTAGGGACGTTTGATTTCGTCAAAAAAGCATGTTTGGTTAGAATTTTTGTTAATTAATTGACTAATTTGTTTAAAAGCTTATACAAGTCAACTCGGTAATAATTTTACTGTAACACTTAGGGGGTTTGATTTTGTCAAAAAGTGTTGGTGGTAAGAATGTTCTTTTATGTATTATAATATGTTGAATCTAGCTAGCATAGTCAAGTCAATTCAATAAAATGTAAATATTTTTAAATCTTTAGTACCTGCGTTCAACTCTTTAATAGGCTTTTTGAATGGGTTTGTAACTTGGACTGTTATACACAAGATATATAAAAGAATAAAGAAGTTCGAGAATAAGGAATTGAGAGTATGATTTTGTAACGGTTTGTTTATGTTCTGTTGGTTTAGAGATAGTGAATTCGGCTTATTGTGTTTGATACTCGTTATATATGTATTTTGTCGTTTCTCGGTTTTATTCTGAAGATGTATGTTCAAACTCCGTAGCGCACGGTTTAAGTTAATTTGTGATCGAGTGTTCAAGCAGTAGAATGGACTGGAACACCAACACTTGGTTTCAGAGTTTAAACTTGTGATTAGTTCTACATAGGGTTTCCGTATGTTACAGTCAAGCATTATAATGTCACAAGTAAACTTTTAATACATAAAAGCGACAACAGATGCTGTCTATATTTTACCTACTTGGGATACTTGCAAAATTTTGAAAAGAACAGAACTGTTTGTGCTACAAGGAATATTGTACGGACTAGTCCTAAATACAGAGTTTAGAAGCAAAAATTTCAGCGAGGACTAACTCTAGTGATTGATTCACTGTCTATAGAATAAGGAACATACATGCTTCTGGATTGCCCCGGCTCGGATCCATAGGTTAAAGGGTCTAAATTGGGTCTGTTCCTGAAGAAAAATCCGGGTGGTCTAGGCACAGGTAGAGTAATGGAGCTATTGGTAAGCATTTGAAAGATTGTAGACATGGCTGGACGATCTGCTGGATACATCTAATGACTTCATCATGATCGTAGCTTTCCTTTATCGCAGGGTCAATAAGATCTAAGGGTGAATCATTATTCCAAAGCCTCCAAACCAGCCAAGAAACTTATAGTCAGAGTTCAAAAATTTGACCAAACTTAAAATGGTGTAAGATACTTTTTAATTTGGCTTTTGCTCACATGTGTCACCAAATTTCCCCCTGAATCATCAATCTGGTAGAAGCTGCTATTCTTCTTGCCACAAACAATCTCTAGAACCAATACTCCAAAGCTATAAACATCAGATTTGGTAGAGAACTGACCATGCGTCACATACTCTGGAGGCATGTACCCGCTGCGCATATGCACATGACAATGTTTATGTTGTTGATTAGTAGAAAAGGGTTCGCTAGAGTATTGAGCTTTATTTTTTAGGTAGGGAGAATACTTACAAGGTTCCAACAACTCTTCCTGTACTGTCTTCAGTTTGGTCCACTCTGAAATTCCTTGCCATTCCGAAATCTGCTATTTTAGGGTTCATATCAGCATCTAATAAAATGTTACTCGCTTTGATGTCACGGTGTATGATGGTGAGACGTGAATCTTGATGAAGATAGAGAAGCCCTCGCGTAATCCCTCCTATGATGTTGTACCGTTTTTTCCAATCTAGCTGGCTCTTCTTTGTTGGATCTGCATTAGACTAATTATTCAAGAAAATTTGATAAAATGAACATATAATTAAACCTAGTGCTGTCGTTTATTACCGAAGAGGAAATAGTCAAGGCTCTTGTTAGGAACAAACTCGTAGACAAGTATATTTTCATCTCTTTCTAAGCAAAACCCAAGAAGCCTAACAAGATTCTTATGTTGAAGCTTCGCCACAATCACAACTTCGCTCTTGAACTCTTGAGTGCCTTGTCCTGAATTTCTTGATAGCCGCTTCACGGCAATTTCTGTTTCATGTGGTAGCATACCCTACAAATATATATATGAAAAGTAAAGCTTCTTAATTAAGTTCGAAGTTTTCATGAAAAATCAAGCAATCATACATATAGGTAAATCTCAGCTTAAATATACCTTGTAAACTTCACCAAATCCGCCTTGACCTAGCTTATTATTGCTCGAAAATTTATCGGTTGCCGCTTCAATTGTTACAAAATCAAATTGAAGAGACTGTGGACTTATCATGTCATCATCAGCTGCAATAACATATGTATATGGATTGGGTTACTTTTATGCATTCCAAAATGAACTGTGAGAATGGTAACCCAAAAAAAAAAAAGTAACTCACTTTGAGGATTTAATGTTTTGTATGATTGTCTTTTCTTGCAAATAACTAATCCTAAAGTGAGCAGCACCACGAATGTAACCGCTGAAACAACAATCCCTACAAAAGTTCCCGTAGATATCTTTTTTTTCATCTGGTGGAGGAGGAAGCGGTGTGGGAGGAGGAAGCGGCGTGGGTTGAGATTCTTGAGGAGGTGATGATTGCGTGATACCAAAGGCACCATGATAGTCGTAACCGTCCCACCGGAAAAAGCAGACTGGCTTGCGAACAACTCCACCTACGAAGCTACTGCAGCATCTCTGATAACTACGCACACTTATTTCAATACAGGTTTCGCAGTCGCTTGAGGATATCCCCGGAATACACTGCATCAGAGTGTATATACGATCAGAACCTATTTCAGGGGATACGTCGGCCAGGTATTTAGATTGACCGATTTGGGTGATCATAAAGTTCATGAACGCGTCCCATGTTCTGTTATAATTTGTAAGGTCCCCTTGAAACCTTCCAGTATTATAAAGTGTTAACGTTGGTTCTAAATCGATCCTGTTGAAAAACGAGCTGTTGGAGTAACGAACGAAACAGAGCGTCTTGTCGCCTTTCCAGTCGAATGAGTCGGTCTGGTTCGGACAGTTTTTTAATAAACCTTCGGATGCGGCTTGGATACAATCTGAACATATCTTTGGATCAGTCCCTGGGATACAGAGACCTAAGGCATAGATCCTTCCAGGTCCTTCTTCACCGACCGAGACGTTGTAGAAGCGGTCTTTTCGAGAACTGACGTTGGAAGCAAGAGTTGAAAGAACGAGACGACGGTTTGTGTCATAAGTCCCGTTAGGTCTGAAAAACATTGAGTCCCCGCATTTTTGTGTAGAGACAAAGCGGAAACTAACGACGAAGATAAGACAGAGGATTGAAAAGAGGTTGTTCAGAGACATTTTTGGTTTTTTCCCTTAGATTTTACTTTTCTCAATACTTTGAACCTGAATCTAATTAATAAGTAAATCTTATTTACCAGCGTTGATTTTGTCAAAACTTGCGTGTTTAGAAACTTCGTTGGAGTAGTTGATACGAATTACGAGAATTCATAAAGAAGTCAACTCGGTAAATATTGTTTTAATATTTTATAAACGGCGTTAGGTGAATGATCAATTTAACATGAACCAACTCTTAGCCCTTCTAAGCCCAATCTGACACCAAAAGGTTTAATTTAGATACTTCTAACTTACTCCGCCCCTCAATGCCCACAAGCATTAACACATTTAACGAGTATTTAAGCTGTCGGTTCCTTTTCTTTGATATCTCTTAACCCAAATCTCCATTTCAACTCAGTTCATCGGAACAGAACCGGCTTGAGTTTCTCGTTCTGCTACTAACTTGTGACATCGCACCTATGTGCTAGGCTGGAATGTATTTCTTCGAAGATAAAGAAACAGAAGACTATATGCCACTCCATGGCTTATGCCACTAGTGAAGTTTAAATGGCTAAGTTACATTTTGAAGTTTCTTGGAGCTGAACAACGAGACTCAGTTCGTTTATTCTTAGACAGCCAATCCGATATTTTCATCTTGCAACTAATCCGGGTGTAGGTTGTCATTGGAACATCTTCTTCAAAAAACCCTGATAGAAGACAGTGCATCAGCTAGTTAGTATATGCTCTACGACGTTACATCGGCCCGTAGGGCTGCTACGGTTACAACTCCTAAGTCTCCAGTGATATTTCCACTATGAACCAAGCGTGAGGAGCTTGTTTGAGACAATATAGTGACTTATTTAGAAGGCAAAGGTTTTGTTGGATCGATAAATCCCGCTGGTTGATGAATGTAGATGGTTTTTCTAGATTGCTATGAAAAGTGCATTTTTTATATCTAATTGATAAATGGGCCAATCTCTTTCAAGAGGTCTATGGAGAATGGACCGGATTGTCACTCGTTTATCAATAGAAGAGCTAAATAATTTTGAGGTTTTTTTAATTTTGACTAAAATTTTTAAGTAATTATATATATATAAAAAAAAAAAAAGTAAGAGCAGCTGTGAGATTAAATAAAGTGATCGATCGGTTGAAGTCTAGGTGTGGTCAAGTCGGAGACGCTCTGATCGACCATATGATCGACTAAGTGGTCGGTCGTTTTGCCCTGTAGCCGGTCGATGGGTCTGATCATGCTTTGACCGATCAGACGATCAACCTAATGTCGATCGCTTGCTCTTCTTCCCTTCTCTTCCTTCTTCTTGCCAATTCTTATCCACTCAGCTCCAAATCACCCCACCTTGCACATCTCCTCACCAATATCTGAGGATAACAGATAATGATAAAAAATGCAACCTAAACAACTTTAATGCTTATGAATATGGACAAAACAATGAAGAATTAAATTCTAAAATCACATAAAAACATAAAATATCAATATATTTTTAACTATACCCTTTTACAATAATACAATCTCTTTCTGTCCATTTTCAAATTTATCCTATATACAAAACATTAAATTACTGTTTTTTATTGAGGGCCCATAATGCAGAAGTGAATTTTCCTTTCAAAAAAGTTTCCGATAAACAATTTTTCGACAAAAAAATTTCCACCAAAATTTTTCCGACAAATTTTGTTTTTGCCAAAATTTTCTGCAATTCCTTAAAAATACAATGTAAATATTTTAAAAATTCTTCGTAAATCCTTTACAATATTTTTAAAAACCCTTGTAAAACCTATAAAAACTCTCGTAAAGAATCCTTGTAAATCATTTCAAAACGCTCTAAAAACTATTATAAACCTTTTATAACGCTTACAAATCCTTGTAAAACCCTTTAAGCACCCTTTTAAATTGTTTTAGAACCTTTGTTAAATTCTTGTAAATCTTTTAAAAACCATATACGAATCATTGTAAATCCTTTTGAAGCCTTAAAAAATCTTTGTAAATATTTTCAAAACCCTTTCGAAAAACATGAAGTGACTTTATTGCAGTGGCTATTAGTAAGTCCAATTGTAGAACACACCATAACAGCAAGGATTGAGTTTCGAATATAGGAATTTTGCTAAAATTAAAAATAACAAAAAGAAATTGGGTATTTTTGAAAAAGAATATATATAGAAAGATATTTCTAACAATTTGTCTGATTTAATTTTAGTATTACAAATACTATTGTGCCATTATGTTATAATTTTTTTCCCCTTGCAAAGACAGTACTGACTGTATTCAAAAATTAAGAATAATTGTATATGTCAAATAAATAAAAACAAATTCAAATTAATATGAAATAATTAAAATATACACCGTTCCTATACCTAGTTAATGTTAAACCAGAAACGACAACGTATCGGCGCCTCGTTTGCTAGAGTCAACAAAAAAAAAACAGTAGTGCCGCCTCTTTCTCTTCTCTCTCAATCTTTCTTTTTCTCTAAATCTCTCTAAACCTTAACCCTAAATCTTGTTGCGCAATGGAGGAGAAGTTAGAGAAAATTTGATACTAACCTATGTTTGTTTTTGTTTTGAAAACTAAATTTTGTATTAGACAATTGTATGCCTCTTGGTTTAAGAGTTTCCATTGATAACAACAAATCAATTTTGGTATGAGATATCTCACTAATGTGAACTCACTGTATATCTTGAAAAATAAAATTACTCTCTTTCTCATGAGTATTATATATATAATTGTATTTCACGAATCATCCATAATTCAACATGTATGTGCATCAGCTGAACATAATTAAAAAAAAAAGAGTCAAAGAACTTCCACAAACTTTTGTTTTATGGTAACATCAAAGGTTCATAAAATTCATTCATAGGTTTTCAAGATATGATTACTAATACTACTGTCTTTAATGACTCAATTATGTTTGTCAATGATGGTACCATATCTCTTTAGTGGTTTACCTAAAATAATATTGCTCTCTTTGTCTTTAAATCACTATATAAAGATATACTAAGATATATACTTGATATGATACACATATTATATTTGGTAAAAAGATTTATTCTCTATTGAGATGGAGTGCATAAAATTAAAATTCGGTTTATCTGCAAAAATTACATAGTTCAATTTTATTGCAAAATAAAATATTTCAGATTAAAATGTGGATTGAAAAAAAAGACAGAGTATATCTCAATAAAGTGTGAGTATTTAGAATCTATATAACAATAACAATCTGACTAAATGTGAATAACAATTGCGACTTTTCGTTGTATATCTTCGTAAAAACTTTGTATTTATATGTTTGAAAAATATATATATATACGGTTGTATATGTTGAGTTGTATCTTTTCACCATATTTTATTCATATTTTTTCATCACAACATTTAGTTATAATAGGTGTGTTTATTTAAATAGTTATGTCTTGTGAACTCTGTATATATTTGTTTCTTCATCAATAACTAACTTTTTTTTTCACAAATAGGACCAATAACTAACTAATCATTGTTCGTTGAAACACATTTTCCGTTTAATGTTGTATATAAATAATTTGAATATTAATATTCAATATTCAATGTTATCTAAAATTTTGAAAATGATTGTAGCAATATAAAAATTTAATACAACTTAATATATGTATATTACAATTACGTCTATTTATCGTAACTTTTCACTAAAAACTATTTTAATATTTAAAATTTATATTATTTTATTTTTGAGAAGTTGTGTATTTTAATTTTAATTTTTTGATGATACATTTTCACTCAGTATATATTTTATAACTCTAATTATTTATTAGAAAATTGCATTTACTCATTATAACCATTAGTTCAATATTCTCTGTTGGGATCACTTTGTCATAATAGTTTTTTAATTGTAGCTCTTTACCATATTTCTTCATAAAATATTTTATATTTATAATACTTTAAACAATGTTTTGCAAAGTTGCTTTTCTTTGTCATAATATTTTTATTATTATAAGTTTTCATTTTGATGGTTATGTTTTTACTAACAGTTTCTGTTTAATATTTATGTATTCAAACTCTTATATTACTTTCAAATGATTTCATAATATATAATTTAAAATTTAATTTATTTTTACTAAAATACTTTCCCAATGACATCGTAGGATTATGTGTTCTAGTATTAATAGTAAAAATTTACATTTGTTTCTTACACCAAGTGGGTTTTCATCTAGTTGTGATGTATATAGCTATTATGATGAGTTGATGACATAGATTCCAGTGACCTAATTTGACCGTTTGGAAGTGCATAAGCATAACAAAATTAAACTTGGTATTTTCCAATTAAACCGATGGAAGTGCATAAGCATAACAAAATTTTGAAGAATAGAAAAAAATATGAGTTCATCATGTTTTTTTTTTTTTTTTTAAACAAATTTGAAATATCAAAATACAAAAGTTTTAATACAACACACTCGGTCTTCATAAGAAACCCAAACCAATCGGTTTGCTGGTTTCACCGAGGTTTAAACGGATTTATATGGTCAACAACTGAACGATTATTTCGGTTTTTTTTACAAGACTCAAACCAAAGAGACCACATATTTGCTTACTGCTTTTTTAATTTATCTTTTTTTTTTGGTCAACTGGAGTTATATTTGAATATATAATGGGTTACAATATGACTTGAGGAAAGTCAGTAGCTGTACAAGTACCAAAAAGACTAAAACTAGTCTGAACCCAATGAGACCCATCGGACTAACCGTGGTCTTTACAAAAAAAGGACGTAAAGAACTTCTTTAACAAAAGAATAAGCAGTGCATTCAATCACACAGAGGAGAGAACTCGCTCATCACAGAATAAGCCCGATAACCAAGTAGGATAACCAGCTGCCACATAAGAATTGACTCTGTTATCCCCCGTTACGCTTCTGGCGATGAGCTGAGCTCTTCTGTTCGATGATCCTGTTTCGCCTACAAACCTCCACTCCTCTAGAGCATTTAGGACTAATAGTAACTGAGACGAATGGAACTTAAAGGAGGGCCATGCCTTTGGTCTGTTTACGGCACCCACCAACACACTGTCCTCGACTGCAAAAACTATTTCACAAACGCATAAACTAACAAATACTGTATATCGAAAGTAAAAACTTTTCTACAACTCTTCTCCTAAATAATGGAGATTTTCACCAGATTAACATTTACATGAGTCATTCAATTCCAGATCCCTATAAAACTATTTTTGTCTTTTACCAATTTGGACCAAAATGATTTTAAAGTTTGAAAGTTTGGTCAAAAAGTGGGTCTTCCCCAATTACGATGCGGCCCATTACAGATAGGAGCTACCATTACAATATCACCACCATAATTACTGTAGTATTATTTTCCTTAAATCCTAAATCTGACTTAAATACCAATAAATCACACTACATGTATTAAAGTTTCACACTACCAGTATTAATTATACAAACTTTATTTGAAAATAAAAATATACTTTTATATGAGATGTGAGAGTACACAGTCACATAGAGTCGAAAGATTTTAATTGGGGATAGGAATCTCACATGAACTTCCCGAGAAACAAGTAAACAAAAATTACTTTATTATACTTTCTTTCTTTGGTTCACGAACCGATCCAATTTTTTTTTTTAATTAATCCATCTCTGTTAAATGACGAAACTACCCTTTTAAAATAGTTTAGCGACAGTTTCTGACAGAAGGGTAAGATTGTCTTAGGTCACAAACACTTCATTGAAGTGAAAAAACCTTTGTTTGATAGAACAAGTGAAAAAAGAAACAGACAACAAAAAAACTAAAGCAAAAGTACAGTGAGAGAGAGAGAGTGATTGAGTGATATAGATTTTTTTTGCACACTCGAAGAGGGAAATAAAGAAACAAAATGATGCCTTGAGGGAGAAAACTAATTGATTGCTTTTTTCTTCTATAGCTTTTTGTTTACACTTACAAGAGAACATGATCGGTTTATCTTATTACCACCATCATTGTTTTGTAATCTCTCCTTCTCCTTCTTGTTCTTCTTTTTTTCTCCAATGTCGATGAAGAAATGTTCGAGATTTACACAGTGTCTTTCTTACTCTAACTCGGGTATGTTTTTGTTTTTTTCTTTCATGTCTCTATCTGTGTCTCTCTTAGATCTCTTTTTTTTTTTTTTTTTTTTTTNTGTTAAAAAATTAAAATTTGCCTCTTTTTGCTTATTTTGCTTAGTGCTATAGTCTTATGTCTCTATCTGATTCTTCTTTTGTTTAGTGTTCTTATTTGACCGCTATTTTGTGTTCTTTCTGTTTCTTAAGGTTCAGTTTGATACTCTCTTCTTAAGTTAATTGGGGTTTTCTTGATTAGTTCAATTCAATCTGGTGCGTTTTGTTTTCTGTTTCTAATTCATGTGCTAATGAGATCTGCATTGGGTACGTATCAAAGATCATTAAATCTGCATGTATAGCTTGTGTTTTTAAAGCTTAAGTTGAGTCCTTTTGAAGCTTATGACACTGAGTTCATTGGATCTATTAACACTGATTAAAAAAGATTCTTCTACTCTGTTACTATTATGTAGAACTAGTTTTTTTGTAAGTTTCTGAGATTGGTTTGTTTTGATTTAGGAGGACTAAACATTTTGCTTTGAATTGTAATGTTTTTTTTACAGATGTTTTGCAGTGGTGATTGGAATGGAAATGGAATTTGGTAAAGGAATTGATATGGAACAAAGCCCCAACAGTGTTCTTCCTGCTCCTCGTCCTTTTACTGAATTAGAAAAAAGGAGTACTAGACTGAAACCGCCTCGTAGAGATGAGGTTTTGAGAGTCAAAGAAGGTTTCACCGAGATAAGCTTCAGGCGCTACCGTAGCACATCCTGTAAGAATTTTCCTTCAAAGCCTCTTGCAATGGGTGATACAACGGAGCTGAGGAGAGGTTCTGTGTATCAAAGCTCTAATGAGTTGTTTAAAGAACTTAGAGAACCTCATGGGCGTAAAGATTCAAAGGCTAAACTTGAGTTGTCTCGTAGTAGTGATGCTTCTTTCTCC
This sequence comes from Camelina sativa, assembly GCF_000633955.1. Taxonomy (NCBI): domain Eukaryota; kingdom Viridiplantae; phylum Streptophyta; class Magnoliopsida; order Brassicales; family Brassicaceae; genus Camelina; species Camelina sativa. The sequence goes on along the minus strand of NC_025692.1, from coordinate 18,242,303 downwards.
TTTAGAGTTGTTGATTCTTCGAGAAAGGGAAGTACAGAGAAAAGACCAAACAAGACGGTTTTAGATGGGCAGAAGTCAACAGTTGAACCTTGCACCTCTGGCAACTTCATTGACATTTGTCTGAAATCAGGTATCAAAGATAGAGCGGTGGTGTTGGATTCAGCTGATGATGTAGCTAGTCCCCTGAACGAATATAATAATGACCATAAAGTTAGATTGCCTAAGCGACATGCTGCAAAGGTAGACTCATTAGAAACCAGTAGCAATAAGGACAGCTCAAGGGTTAGGAAAATGTTTGATCCATTTGGTAAGTCAAAGTCTCTGAGAAGCCCTCTTGGTTATATAGGAGAATCAGGTGTATGTACAGAAAAGCCAGGGAAGAACAATGAGCGTTGCAGATCTATGTTGAGTGATTACTCAAATATTCACAAAAGATCAAATCTTTGTCCTCCTCCAGTGGTTAGTAAAGATTATACTTCAGTGCTGAGATCTTCCCCGGTTCATCTACATTGCCGTCTCAAGATGGAAAGCAAACATGGATTGCCGGTTTTTCAGTTTGTTACAGATTCTCCTGAGGAGGTTTATGGTGCAAGGACTTGGAAATCTGACAATGGTTCTACTTGGATTTATACATTCTCATCTGCTGGAAGCAGAAAGAGGAGCAGTGCTAGTGTTCGGGGTTTGAATGAAGTTAGTAAAGAATCTTTGCTGTTGGCTCAGATGCAAGTTACATGCAACATGTGCTCAGAAGTAAGAAAAAAGGGACAAGATCCAGAAACTTTGATGGTGAATGAGTTTGTTTTGTATGATATTGCACAAGCAAGACGAAGTGTCTCCACAAAGGAAGATCAATCACTACCACTTGATATGGTTAATAATGCCTCCAAGAAGTCAGAGTTAAGAAATAACTCAATGTCCGGGGATGGTTCAGATACAATGAAGCAGATAACATCTCAGCCGAAAAGAACATCTCAAAGCTATGATCTCGAGGCTTCAAATGGAACAAACCCGTGGTCAGCTGCAGATTTGCATCCTGACCTTGAGATTGCGGCTATAATTATTCAAGACACGATTGAGAAGAGAGAAAGCTTAAAATACAGAAGAGGTGACAAAAGGTTGATGGAGAAAACTAATCTTCTTGGTCTCTCTCCAATTGAGGAGGAGAAAAAGGATTTGTTTGGCAGCAGAGTTTCAGAAAAACTGAAGGTTGTAATCCCAAGGGGAAACCACGGGTTACCGAGTACCAAGAACCTTGGTCCTTCTCCTTTGATTCAGAGATGGAGGTCAGGAGGTGGTTGTGACTGTGGTGGTTGGGACATGGCTTGTCCACTTATGGTTCTTGGAAATCCTCGTATCTCATGTTCCCATGATCAGCCTCTTGTAGACAATCAGCATCCTTTGCAACTGTTTGTCCAGGTAAAACCTGGTCCTTCTGTTGCCTTAGAACTGCTTCTTTTTTATCATCTAACATGTATTGTCTTGATATTATAGGGTGCTAAAGAGCATTTACCAGCATTGTACATGTCGTTTGTTGAGGAAGGGCATTACGATGTTCATTTCCACGCGCAGTTATCAACGTTGCAAGCATTCTCCATCTGTGTTGCCATACTACATAACACGGAAGTCTCGGATAGTTACAGGAATGGCGAGAATGTACAACAGTTCTCGCATTGCAACTCGTTGAAAATGCTGATTGATGATGATGTTCAGTTCTTAGTTGAAGCAGTAACAGAGGAAGAAGAAAAGAACGTACCTAAGCTTATGAAAGAAGCTGCGACCGCTCTTCAATCCTACATGCCAAACCCTCCTTTCTCGCCAATCTCCCGAGTGTAGTCTGTGATGCTGTCATTATTGCAGGTACATTTGAATTCTTCTGTGGCGTGAGTTGGCGAGAAGAAGAGGAGAGAAGGTTGGTCTCCAACTTCCTTCCCTGTAGAGCGCAACCAGCAGCAGATTCTTAGGACGAGCTAAAGCTTGAAGATGGGATGGTCTCTGATCTCCAGACTGAGAAAGACGTCACATTCTTTGTTTTGTCATTTATTTATTCTTCGAGTAGGATCTAGGATTCTAGGCAAAAGAAAAAGCCACACTGTTCATATTGTAAGGTAGCAAATGGGAGGTGCCCAATTTGGTTAGAGGTCTTATAAGCATAGAGTTGGTAGATCCTTCAAAAAAAAGTTTTGTAACTTGTAGTGAATAATGGATCTTCATCTTCTCTCCCCAGTCAAAAAGGACTTTGCACAAATGAATTTAACCAAATCAATAGTTACAAAAATAAGAACAAAAAAATGTACAATTTTCCATTCTTTGTATTACATATGTTGCAATCTTGATGGTTTTGTTGGGGGTGAACTATCCTTGTTCTTTGTTTTTGTGCCAGAGAGAGCTGACGAATTGGGCTGTGCCGCTTCTAGAGAGAGTACACTCTTGTAAAATTCATATGAAGCAAAGAATATAGCTCCTTGGGACATGTACATCACAAGTCTGGGGATCAATCCTCTGCAACATATAAAAAAGAGAAGACTATGCCCGTAAATTGATGAAGCATGGATAATACAATTTCAATAACCAGGACTAGGGAGATAAGATCAGTGAAAGCGAACCGAGACCTGTATAGCCCTCTCAGACCTTCTTGTTTGCGTATTGATTGAAGAGTTTGATAGACACTAGGATGTTGGTTCCTAGATCCGGGAATCTGCAGCAATGAGATAAAGTTAGACGTAGAAGACAACTCTTAGAGTAGTTCCTGAAAACGTTCAAAAGACAAACAAACCTGAGTTTGTAATCTTGTTTTTACTACATCAAATGGGGTTGTAAAGAAAGCAGCAGCAGATCCCGCTAAGCCTCCACATATGAGCTGTTAGAAGCAAATATTGGGAATATAAAGTAATCTCAGGTTCTCTATAAGAAGATAAAATACAGATAGCTAAGAGAACTACATAGTTCAGGATATTGAAAGATGGAGCAGAGAAGAGAGAAACCGTTTGTAATGTCGTGGGTTGCGCCGATTGACTAAGAGGACCTAGAGATGGCAATACCATTTGCTTCATGTTTTCATAAACATAGAACTGTATTTCCAATAAATATGGCATCAGAACTGTATTTAACCAGAGAAGGAAAAATAGGAGAAGACATAAAGATCATAGGCTACTCCTAGCTAGAGCATAAGAACACATCATAGTGTGCGTAAAACGTACCTTAATGATTGAGTGTGGGATATTTCGACATAACACTGCAGTCCATCCAGCATATAAAGAAAGCAGACCACCCTTTTGGATGATTCCAACCAATGCGTTCCTGTGTTCATATGTGCCAAAGATATTAAAAAGCATGTAAAAGTACAAAAGTAAATGGAAAGAATTTAAATGAGAACTATTTTTTTCAAGCCAGGAAACGTTTAAGAGATAAGAGAACAAGGAAGTGTATTATGCAGTTAGCAAAAGTTAGGTTCAGCTTGCAGATGTTTACCAGCAATTGCGATAATGTGAACTGACTTGCATCTGCTGTTTTATACGCTCACTTGGCGTGAAGATAAAAGAAGTTGCAATGCTTGCAGAACCACCAGCTACGCAGTGGGTAAGGGAGCAATATTCCTGAAATGTCAAGAATTTAGTTATATGAACTTGCTCATTCTACTCATCAGGCCAGCAGAAGAATGGAGAAACATGTCAGGGAAAAAAAGTAGAGTAAGACGAGGGAGGAATTAGAGATAGTTCTATTGAAGAAAATGATACCTTAGGAAAAAGAGGAAGAAGAGCTCCTTTAATTGATTCATAAGTGAAGGTATAGAGGGCAGAGATAGGAGCTGATGAGGCAATGTTGCTAGCAATCCCCCAATAAAGTCCAGATACACCTTAATACAATATATAACTGTGTTAAGCAACAAGGCGCTGTGACAAACTAATACAAAAAGTAAGCCCCCTTTTCTGATTATCTCCAGTATATTATTTTTACCTCTTTCTGATATAATCGATCTCCCAGTATAGCAAAGAGACTTCTCCTCCAAGCGGCATGACTGAATCATTGTCTTAACTGTATCAAGTGGATGAAGACAAAGACTGACACTTATGCCTGCCAACGCACCAGCAAAAGCATGCCTCTGTTTAGCAAAGGCGTAAGTAGACGTTTCTGCAGAGGATGAACAACCTCCAGTCTCTTGGTCTTTTCTATCTCTCTCAAGCAAATGTTTGTTTTCAACTATAGATAAGCTGTCTTCGTCTGAGTTATTCCCTGAAGAAGAAACCTCAGTATCGCTGTCCGTTCTACATTTTGAACTTATAATGTTCACTCCTTTGTTGTTAACACACCTGTCATTGTAAAGCAAGAAAAGATACCTCGCATCATTAGATCTGGATGCTCTGGTGTCTACCAATGATTCTGCGACACTTTCTCTTATTAGAGGACTCCTTGGTTCAGTAAGAGTTGAGCGGCCCTCTGCAGCAGTGGTAACAATTACAGAATCACAACTACTGGCACTTCTTGATGCGCATTCTGCTTCACTGCTGACTACATCGGAAATACGGTCAGCCACTCCTCTTTGATACCTAGTAAAACTGGGAACTACTTCCCTATAGCTATACAATTTTTCAGTCATCCATCTAGCCTCGAAAGGAAAACTATACTCTCTGCAAGAACCACTGATATCCTTGGCTCCATTACTCTGATCAAACCGACTAAAGAAAGATTCATTAGATGGACTAAAAATACACATCTTCTCAGCCACTGTCAAAAACTTAACCCTGTGCTGTGTAGTTGATGGCGACTGAGATATAGCCTTCTGAAACTGTGTACTACCCGTCAAAACTTTGAACTCACTAACTTCATCTCTACTAACATCATCTAATTTTCTTTCCTTTAATGAACTAATCAACTCACCAGAAACAAAACCCGAGCGATCCCACATCAAGTCAACAGCAGATATCAGCGAATCCCTACTCAAAATTTGACTCAACTTGGTCTCTCCACTTTTGATGCTCTCCCTCTGGAAAGCATATTCATACTCTACATGTGGATGATGATGATGATCACTAATCTTTGACAACTTCGTCTTAGCCTCAGCTAAGTTCCAACTATGCTTAATCGAAGGTTGACCCTTCTTAACAGAGGCTTTATTAGAAGAAGCCATTTTGCTTTATCTTTCAATCAAAAGAGAACCCACAAAACCAAACAAGTCAGAGCTCCCAATACGTTTCAAATCAGAACCCAGTAAGCATTTTGATTTCTGCTAAGTAAGTAACCAAGTTCTGATTTTTTTGGATCGGACAAGTTCAATTGTACCCAGTAATACAATGCCCTAGCTTCAACAAGGATCTGTTTCAAAAAAAATGTCTCATGTGAGAAAAAATCGAAAATTTCTTAAACATCAAAACTAATAGACGTAGCTCAAATTGAAGTTATTACCTTGAGAAACTAAGACACTCTTCTTCGGTAGAAGATTGAGATATTCCCAAATTGCTCATTTTACTCGGGATGATTCGGCCGCGAGTTGGAAATTTTTCTGGGTTTAAGTTTATGCGCTGGCTTGCTCTCCTAAAAGGGTTTTACCTTTTTACCTTCTTCTTCTTTTTTTCTTACTTTTTATTACAGTAGTGAAAATTATATAGATTTCACCTTTGATGTTTTTTTTTTTTTTTTTTTTTTTTTTTTTT
>NC_025692.1:18205764-18236174 GCF_000633955.1 Camelina sativa | reverse complement strand
CTAGCGAGTTCTTCTTCATGATCTTCTTAATCTCAATCTTCGTCTTCATTCCCCCTTTCTTGACCATTCTTTTTTTTTTTTTTTTTTTTTTTTTTTTTAAAATTTGGAGGTAGGGAGAATAATTAAGCCTTTAGATCAAAAACTATTTATTTAGATAGTATTTATTTTTATGTGTTATTTTCAAGTATTTGATCTCATGGTACTCAAAATTTAGAGTGGCGTATGAACCAATTAAGATGGCTAAAACCTTAAATCGAAAAGCAACAATTTTGCTACATGCAGCATCAAAAACGACTATAGCTTTAGATCGAATGGTGATCTGATTGTTAAGCCAACTATTGATGTCACCTCCTCTTGTGTTGGTAAATGTATTCGATTTACATATTATTTGCTTACACCTTGTAAATCTTGTTATAGAGTTATCTATTTGAATAAGTTTTTTAGGTACAAATGAAATTTGTTTCAAATGCAAATTTTTTGTTATGTTTTAAACTTTCAATCTTTTGAATGATCGATCATAATAAAACTAAAACATCATAATAGTTGATTTTGCTTGAGGTAGAAGGCTTTTGAGCTTATACCTGGAAATCAAGATACTCATCCCAAACAAATCGACAAACACAACTCGTAAACATTTTAAAATTGAACAAAACAGTAACACAAGAATCGTATAACTTCACAAATAAAAATTATACGTCAAAGATGAATTGGTCTACCTATTCAAAATGAAAGATCTACCTCGTCTAGGTTTCCAATACTAAAATACAGCTCCATCGCTCCCTTGATTTACTCATGTGTCACATGACCGCTATGTTTGTCCTTAATACTATGGTCAGACGTTAGTAACAAGAAGTGAAGACATGAGTTTTACCTATTTCTAGGAACGGTATTTGTTTTAAGGAAATGCTGATGACAAATCTGGAACTATATACATGTGATAGTGTTTTGAAATTACAATAAGGAGATGTTATTGATTTGTGATTTGAATAGAGTTGTAAAGATTTTAAAGGTGATGTAAAATGATATTAGTTTGTGATTTGTAAAAAATTATTTCAAATCTTAACAAATTTGAGGTTATTAGATTCAAAGTTTTAGAAAGTCAATAAAAGTTTTGAGTTATTAGTTCGTGATTTTTATATACTTTTTTATAAAATAAAGTCATGAAAATATCATTTAAATAAAGAGATTGTTTGGAAAAATTTACAAAATTATGGAAAAGTAACTATTAGATTTGTAAAAGAATATGATTTTCTCATTAACTGAAACAGATGAATCTACAAAGAGTTTGTATACGAGAGATAATTAACGGTAACATTATAAACTAGTATCTAACAAAATCCTGTGCGACACTTTGCATTAAGCTCTGTAATTGCGTCCATTTTGTGTTCTTTGTGTTCAACAAAACTATAGAAAACTCTCTAGTCATCTTTATTTTTTTATATAAAATAGAAATCCAATAACACCCTCTAAATTAAGAGAGTAAATTTTATTTCAAAAACCTTATAACAAATATACATTTAATATTATGGAAGTAACCAAGTAATACAATAAAACTTTAATATTATTTCACATGGTTATTTGAGGATCAAAACCCATAAATGTGTTAAATCTCAATTGAATAAAACATCCCTAATATGGACATAAATGGGGTTAATAAGACTAAAAAGATAAACGGGGTCAATTTCGAAAACAAAAGAAATTACGGTGCTATCTGCAAATCTAGGTAATATATATGTAAAATGATAATATTAATACCAGAGAAACCCTAGAGTTGCCTTCCGCTTCGCTTCTCATCTCTTCATACCACTACTCCCTTATCACGGCTACACAGGTTAGTTCCAAGTCTCTGCTCTGTTCTTGCACCCAGTGATTGGATCTCTGCTGTTTCTTTAATCGAATCTCATCGAATTGATCTGGGTTGGGATTTTCATAAGGTTATCGAATCTTCTGTGCCTCGTTTGCGTTATCTTGATTCTATGAAATGAATTTAGGGTTTGGGCGATTTTAATCTGGTCTCTGTAGTTAGAATACGCAGAAAGCTTCGTTTGTTTACTGATTTGATCTCTGTAACAAAATCAGTTATTGTGTTTTTGATTTGTCAGGCAAATTGAGAGTGTACCTTTCGTGAGAGAGCTTGTCTTTAGCCTTTGTTCGGCTGAAACATGGCGAATTTTGCCAAACCAGAGAATGCATTGAAGCGTGCTGATGGTAAGTTTACGAAATGTTTTAGTTTTAGTGTTCGTTTTGGTCCCTATGGATTTGGTTTAGGGGTATGTGAATGAATTGATTTTGTGTTACATGTTTTTTGTTTTAGAATTGATCAATGTTGGACAGAAACAAGATGCCCTTCAGGCGCTTCATGATCTCATTACTTCCAAGAGATACAGAGCTTGGCAGAAACCTCTTGAAAAGATCATGTTTAAGTATCTTGATCTTTGTGTTGACTTGAAGAGAGGTCGATTCGCCAAGGATGGATTGATCCAGTATCGTATTGTTTGCCAGCAAGTGAATGTTAGTTCCTTGGAGGAAGTTATCAAGCACTTCCTACATCTTGCTACCGAGAAAGCTGAGCAAGCTCGTTCTCAGGCCGATGCTCTTGAGGAGGCCCTTGATGTCGATGACCTTGAAGCTGATAGAAAGCCTGAGGATTTGCAGCTGAGTATTGTCAGTGGGGAGAAGGGGAAAGATAGATCTGACCGTGAGTTGGTCACCCCATGGTTCAAGTTCTTGTGGGAGACATACAGGACAGTCCTCGAGATATTGCGAAACAACTCAAAGTTGGAAGCTCTTTATGCGGTTAGTTTTTGTTGAGGTTAAGCTTATTGGTGATACCTTTGATTTTAAGTTGATTGAGATTGAAGATTTGTTCTTTATTATCTTGTAGATGACAGCACATAAAGCCTTCCAGTTCTGCAAGCAGTACAAGAGAACAACAGAGTTCCGTAGGCTTTGTGAAATTATAAGAAATCATTTGGCAAACCTGAACAAGTACAGAGACCAAAGGGATCGGCCTGACTTATCAGCCCCTGAGAGCTTGCAGTTGTATCTGGACACAAGATTTGATCAGTTGAAAGTGGCTACCGAGCTTGGACTTTGGCAGGTGTGTTTTTTTTTTTCTGTGTATTGTTCTACTGCTAACCTTGTCTCTTATCAAAATTAGTTTTGCAACCTATACTACTGCAAATAAGTATGTGTGGTTCTTGATGTATCTTTTTGTTTTGCAGGAAGCTTTTCGCTCTGTAGAAGATATCTATGGATTAATGTGCATGGTCAAAAAAACGCCCAAGTCATCTTTATTGATGGTTTATTATTCCAAATTGACTGAGATTTTCTGGATTTCTTCTAGCCATCTTTATCATGCGTATGCATGGTTTAAGCTGTTTAGTCTGCAAAAAAATTTCAATAAGAATTTAAGCCAAAAGGATTTGCAGCTAATAGCATCATCTGTTGTCTTGGCGGCATTGTCCATTCCACCGTTTGATCGGGCTCAGAGTGCATCCCATATGGAACTCGAGAATGAGAAAGAACGCAATTTGAGGATGGCCAACCTCATTGGATTCAATCTTGAACCTAAATTTGAGGGCAGAGATATGGTAACATAGGCTCTTCTGTTGCTTCATTTTCGTATTGTGCCCTTTATTATCTCTTTTGATATTTCTAATTCCGTTTGTTCCTTTTTCAGCTTTCCAGGGCAGCTCTTCTGTCAGAGTTGGTGAGTCTCTAGCAGCTACCTTAACTGTTATTTAGAAAATATTCGCCTTACTGGAATCTGATTTGGAGGCTGATTTCTGTGCAATTAGGTCTCAAGAGGTGTTCTGAGCTGTGCATCTCAGGAGGTCAAAGATCTTTTCCATGTTTTGGAGCATGAATTTCATCCACTTGATCTTGGGCCCAAGATTCAGCCTTTGCTGGAAAAGATCTCCAAATCTGGTGGGAAACTATCCTCAGCTCCTTCTTTACCAGAAGTACAACTTTCCCAATATGTTCCCTCTCTGGAGAAGCTTGCTACTCTGAGGCTACTTCAACAGGTGAAGAGTGTACCTTGTTCTCTACGTTGTAGGGCAATACCCACTCAACTGTTTTGGATTGTTCTGGCTGTCTATCCCTTTTTCTACAAACTAAATATTCTATGTTGCAATTTTTATTTTCAGGTGTCTAGGATTTATCAGACCATAAGAATTGAGAGTTTATCTCAGTTGGTACCCTTCTTTGAATTCTCAGTGGTAGAGAAAATATCTGTTGATGCTGTAAAGAACAATTTTGTTGCCATGAAAGTTGATCACATGAAAGGTGTTGTAATTTTTGGAAATTTGGTAAGCCTCTCCAGCTCAACACTTCGAATATCATGTCTATCATTAAGTAATATAACCATTAACTTATTGACACTTTGGTAGATACTAATTTATTTGATCAACTGTTTTTATATTAGGGTATTGAGTCTGATGGACTGAGGGATCATCTGTCTGTTTTTGCTGAGTCTTTGAGCAAAGTAAGAGCTATGCTCTACCCTGTCCCGAGTAAAGCATCAAAACTTGGTGGCATACTACCAAATTTAGCGGATACTGTTGAGAAAGAGCACAAAAGACTGCTTGCTCGGAAATCAATCATTGAAAAGAGGAAGGAAGATCAAGAGCGTCAGCAACTAGAAATGGTAGTGAACTTCTCCTTGGTCGTTTTGACACCTCTCCTTTTACTCTGTGCCGGTTTATAACAGTCTTTGATTTGATGTTTACTTTTCAAGGAACGTGAAGAGGAGCAGAAACGGCTTAAGCTTCAGAAGCTAACTGAGGAGGCAGAACAAAAGAGACTTGCAGCAGAGCTTGCAGAGAGAAGGAAACAAAGGATCCTTAGGGAGATAGAGGAGAAGGAATTTGAAGAGGCTCAGGCTTTGCTGGAGGACAGAGAGAAGCGCACGAAAAAGGGAAAGAAGAAGCCGCTTTTGGATGGAGTATGTTTGTCAATACAATATGTTAGCTATTATAGTGTACTGGATTGCGTATTACTAATGTTAATTGGGTTAATCTAAATGTAGGAGAAGGTGACAAAACAAACTGTAATGGAGAGGGCCTTAACTGAGCAGCTCAAGGAAAGGCAAGAAATGGAGAAGAAGCTCCAAAAACTTGCCAAAACTATGGATTATTTGGAAAGAGCAAAGAGAGAAGAGGCTGCTCCATTGATTGAAGCTTCATATCAGCGAAGACTGGTAGAGGAAAGAGAATTTTATGAGCGCGAACAACAGGTAAAAACCTTACAGTTTCAGTAGTTTTTCTTTTCTTATAACTTGGTTCTGATTTGGAAGTATATGAGGTCCTTAAAAACTCTACTCCTTTACAGCGTGAAGTTGAACTGAGTCGAGAGCGTCATGAGAGTGACTTGAAGGAGAAAAACAGGTTGTCCAAAATGTTGGATAATAAGGTCAGTTTTTGACATGTCATTTCGTTTTTCTGAGTCTTCATGTAGATGTTTATCTCTTTCCTTTATTGAATTGGTTTTGATATTCTCTAGTTTTCATTTTTTTCTTCTGTAACTTTTCTTTCTTATAATCAAATCTGTCCTTGTCCAGGAAATATTCCAAGCGCAAGTGATAAGTCGTCGACAAGCAGAGTTTGACAGAATAAGGGCAGAGAGAGAGGAGCGTATCAGCCAAATAATTCAAGCTAGGAAGCAAGAACGGGATATTAAGAGGAAGCAAATATATTATATGAATATTGAAGAAGAAAGAATTACAAAGCTGCAGGAAGAAGAGGAAGCTCGCAAGCAGGAAGGTGTGGACTTGCTTCCATAAATCCACATCATTTTGACATTGATGTTGAAGTTTTTCTAATGTAATCCCTTGTTTCTGTTTATGTTTTGGGTTTTCTCTACTGTAGAAGCTGAGAGGAACAAAAAGGAAGCAGCTGAACGCAAAGCAAAGTTGGATGAAATGGCTGAGAAGCAAAAGCAGAGAGAGAGAGAAGCGGATGAAAAAGAGAAGCTGAGGCGAGAAGCCTTGAGGGGAACTGATGCACCTGCTCGCCATGCAGAGCCTACTGTTACTCCTGCTGCTACAGCACCAGCGCCAGCATCAGCATCGGCATCAGGTTCAGGTCCGGGCAAATATGTTCCTAAATGGAAGCGCCAGACTACTGAAGTCTCAACTCCAACAGCCCCAACAGCAGCACCAACACCGTCAGAACCTGACCGCTGGTCCAGCCGTGGACCACCTCCAGCAGATGACCACTGGGGAAGCAGCAGAGGTGGACCTCCAGCTGAAAGAGGAGACCGTTGGGGTTCTGGTCCTAGAGGCAGTGACCGCCCAGGTGGTGATGCTTGGCGCAGCAGTGATGAACGCCGTTCCGCATTTGGAAGCTCCAGGCCTAGGCCAGCACAGCGTTGAGTCATAATATTATTTTTTGGTCCCAATCTCCATGGAAGGAATGAAAGGTTATCTCTGGATTTCAAAGCACTCTTCTTTAGCCCCAAAACCTGTCTTCTTCTTTTGAAGATTGCTCCTCTTTTATATGTTTTATGAAAGATTTTAAAACCTGTTAGACTCGTTTTTGCTCTACACAACACCGAGAGAGAGTTGTTCTTTCCTTTGTTGGATCTTTCATTGTTTGTCTTGCAACTTTTCTGCTGTAAAAACTTTTGACATCGATCAGCCTCTTTTCAAGCAGTCATTGTCATTGTTTATTAGTTTAATGTAATGTGGACAACATTAGACAAAAACCAATTTTACATTTAACAACTTTTGTATAAAATATAAAGGATATTAATACTACTCCTTATCTTGGATTAAGCAAAACAATACAGATAAATTACTAGAATTGAGAAGAGAAGAGAAGCAAACACTTTTTATATAATTAACAAGTTCACAAGAGTTTCTGTAGTGATCATTAGCTAGGGTTTTGTTTAGGACTTCTTTTTCAATTTTGCAAAGAAGATTAGGGAAGAGAGAAAAAAAAAAGACAAAAAAATGTGGCCTTTTTGGTGGAAAGGAGCATCTGGGTTCTCAGCTCGTTCCACAGCTGAAGAAGTCACTCATGGGATTGATGGTACTGGTCTCACAGCTGTTGTCACAGGTCCTCTTCTCCTTCTTCTTCTTCTTGCAGATGTTAATCAACTTTTTATGATCTGGGTTTGCGTCAAAGTTTAAACTTTTTCCTCTGTTTAGTTTCTGGGTTTTGATTCTGCTCCCTTAACTCAAGTTGTTGTGGTATCTGTTAATGGATGAAAGGATTGAACTTTATTGGAATCTATCAATCAGGCTTGTTAGAATATATCTTGAAGCTAAAGAGAACATTTTGGTTAGTTCTTGATGTATCTGTTTAATTTGATTTCAGGAGCATCAAGTGGGATTGGTGAAGAGACTACTCGTGTTCTTGCTCTTCGTGGTGTTCACGTTGTAATGGCTGTAAGGAACATAGAATCTGGTAATCAAGTCAGAGAAAAGATACTAAAGGAAATACCTGAGACTAAGATTGATGTAATGAAGTTAGATCTTAGCTCAATGGTTTCTATCAGGAGCTTTGCATCAGGGTACAAGTCTTTGGACCTACCCTTGAATCTTCTTATGTAAAATCCATAACTTAACTATTTGTTTCAGTAAATTGCTGTATTACTTAATGTTAATAATACTTGTTAGTCAGACTTAATCCTTGTTCTTGTTTTTGTAGCAATAATGCAGGGATTATGGCATGTCCTTTCATGCTTTCAAGCGACAAGTTTGAATTACAGTTTGCAACCAATCATTTGGGTATGTTTAGTTTAGAAGAACATTTGATCTCCTCCATTTTTGCTTCTTTGTAGAACTTTTGTTAACATGAGATACTCGAAATGTAATGAGGAACATTTTCTATGTTAGGTTGTTTATGTTTGTATAATTTTTTCAGGTCATTTTCTGTTGACGAACCTTCTTTTGGAGACAATGAAGAAAACAGCTAATGAAAGCAATAGAGAAGGAAGAATTGTTATTGTCTCATCGGAAGGTCACCGATTTGCTTATGGGGAAGGGATTCGATTTGATAAAATAAATGACGAAGCAAGGTGATTGTTATGTGATGGTATTATTATTCACTACTTTTGATTTTCAATTTGTAGTAAACTAGTAGCATACTCATATTTCTCTCATCGTTTCTCTATAGTTACAATACTTTGCAAGCATATGGTCAGTCAAAGCTCTGTAACATACTGCACGCTAGTGAGCTCGCTAGGAAGTTCAAGGTAAAATCGTATTTTGCAGGTCATTTTGTTAATATTATATCAATTCAAAATGCCAAAGAGAAAGCTAAAGGAAAGAAGATTTGTTGATCTTTTTTTGGTTATGTTTAAAACAGGAACAAGTTGTGAACATCACTGCCAATTCACTTCATCCCGGATCCATTATGACCAATCTTTTGCGCTACCACAGCTTCATAAATAGTAAAATTCTTTTTCTCATCATACTTCATTTCTGAATTCTTTAGACAACAATCTTAAAAAGTTCGTCTTTTTGTAAGAATATAGTTTCAGCCTTCTCTCTGATTCGTAATCTATGTGATGTTTGTTCCTGTATGACTAATATAAAGTGAACTCTTTCTTAAGCTTATCAATGGATGTTTATGATCTAACAGTAGATGCATCAAAGTATCCAGTAATGTCAATGATTTTTTTCTTCTCTTGTTTGATGCAGCAATTGGTAATGCGGTGGGAAAGTATGTTCTGAAGAGTATTCCACAGGTAAGGTTTTGTTTTATCCAATTAATATCCAAGGTCATGATCATGCTCAAGCATATGATCATTCTTTCCTCAGCTCACCTCACACACATACATACATGTTTGTATATGAGTTTTTTTCTTATACGGTTATTGCAGGGAGCGGCAACTACATGCTATGCAGCACTACATCCGCAAGTAAAGGGAGTGAGTGGAGAATACTTGATGGATAACAACATATCCAACCCTAACTCTCAGGGTAAAGATAAAGATTTGGCCAAGAAGTTATGGGAATTTAGCTTGTGCTTAACTGGTGAAGAAGAATCATAGATGCCTTAGGGTCTCGTTTATATATGGGACTATAAAGCTTGGTTCAATTTTAATAACAAAAATCCTATGAATAAAAAGTTGATTTCTCATCATCAACCTCAGCCCTGTATATGTTTTTACAAAATAAAAACGAAATTTTGTGTAAATTTAGTTTGAAATTGGATTCTAATCAAGTTTAGTAAGCCTTTACATTTCTGCTGTGGTCCAATTTTGTGAGTTACATAGAAGGTATAGGAGAAGAGCAAGGTTAGAGGTCGAAAGATACTTACCTGGACAGGGTCAACAGTCGATCAAGAAGAACTGTGGCCTAGGCTAGTGTCTTCCATTGCACTTTGGAAGGGTGTTTTAGCTTAAGGACTCCCTAAAGCAGGAGAGCTTGCGTCGCCTCATGGCGGCGGCTTGCGTTGGCGCAGCCCCTCCCATTTTTCTTAAGTCAAATCTTCAGTAATTAAATCAGTTTGATGAATGTTTAAGAGTAGTAGTGGATTGTGATGATCAATTTCATGTCTAAAATGTTTTAAGAAACTGACTGCCTGGTTTATACTGGACGGTAGTATAGCTTAATAAGCGTCATCATTAACATCAGTTAATCATAAACAAGAGGTTTCGATTTAGGGATCTTGTCTTTTGCACAGTCTACGGACACAGTGGAAACAGCTCTCTAGCTTTCTGTAATATGAGTCCAATGCTCTGTGAACAGAGTTTTTATTTATAAAAAAGAACAGCTCTTTTTGACTTGAAAACTGCTACTCACGTGAATAAGAAGTAATTTTATGGAAAAAAAAATTAAAAAGTGCCCACACGCAGGATCGAACTACGGACCTTCAGTTTACAAGACTGACGCTCTACCACTGAGCTATACGGGCCATTTAATAATATTTCAAAGTTATCAGTAAATATATGATTTCGTGTATTTTTTTTGACAACATCCTTCATCATGAGTTTTGTCCTTTGAAACTTTCTTTTCTAACATTTCATTATAAAACTGGATTAATTACAGAAATAGGCTTTTTTCTTCAGTTTCTTATAGATTAAGGAGTTATAGTCCAGACTTACAGAGATACGGCTTTTTAGTTGATCAAAAATACCAAATCACCCCTATCACATAAGCAATTATCTTTCTCTTTTTCGCTGGCAGCCAAATTTATTATGATTCTTAGATCTCCAGCATAACTTGAAGAAGACTTGGCGACCGCCGACCGTCGTGTCTGCTTCTCGCTTATGCCGATGCACCGAGGTCTAGTCAAGGAAGGTTTCACATCTTCCTCTTGGCGAGTCTATTTTTTTCTCTCTCTCACTGTAATCTCCGATCTGAAGGTTTTAGAAGAAAAATAAGATTTCAATTGATCAACGATTACAAAGAATTATAAGCTTTTATTTTGGGTACGTGTTAATTGGTTACGATTACATCATCTTCTCCGATTGAATCGACAAATTTCTTTCACTTTCTCTGATTAATATCCAAGATTCGGTTAGTAATTAGAGCCATTGGGTTCACTAGAAAGTATCTATTAAGGTTTAGATTTCTTCATCCAAAATAAAATAGATTGAATTGAATCCACTGAATTCACATGATCAAAGATGGTATTTGTGATAAAGCGGTTTTGTGTTTTGGAAAGAGTTAGTGTTGAAAGTGAAAGAAGATGGTGTTGATGGAGTACGATAGTGAGTAGTGGTCAGGAGAAGAAGTGATGCTTTTGATCTAGTGATGATTTGTCACTGTACATTCTTTTAATATTTTTTCAAAAATTAATACATATGCAATTTACAATACCCAAAAGTCAATATATTTTTATAATTTACACTCACAGTCTTATAACAATTTTTTTTCCTATTTTACTCTTTCTTTATCTACATTAACTATTAATATATATTTTTCAAATAGTAATAACTGAATAAATAAAAGGAAAAAAATCTTTTAAATATACTCTTACTCATCACTATCAATTATTATTATATATAACTAGGTTTTGAACTCACGCTACGCGTGGATTTATTTGATATATTTTGATAAAAATTATATATGATTGATTACGGTAATAAAATATTATCTCACAAAAAAAATTAAAATTAGTACTAAGGAAAAAAATTAAATTTCTGATACATAATTTTTTAAAATATAAAAATCAGTTGTGTTATAAAATCAAATCTGATAAAAAAAATCATAAACTTAACTTGACGTCCATGCGAGGCAAATCAAACTGATGACCTCACATATCTTAAACCATTTTCTTTGACCACCAGAAAAACGAAACAATTTTATAATCATAAATTTAACTCGTTTTCATATTTAATTGATCGCTACCACATATGTTTTCGTGTTTTTATCCAATGTTTTCTTATTCTTCATATTCTTTCTTGTCATTTTCACTGTCAAATTTTGTCTTAATTGTCATCGTAACTTTTACCGTTTGGTTATTCGTTATACTCTTTTTCTTCTTCTTTCTCGTCAACTTCTTCACATTCTTCCACTGAAAAACCTTTTTTTAGACTACCACACAACTTGTTAACCCATCAAACTCCAAGAACAAAATTATTTCTTTTCTCATAAAATTTGTGAAATTCATGATTACCATCATAGTCAAAACATGCACCCAATTATTGACAATTTTATCCATATACTTATTTGGTTTTAGATCCACGCATTTAGAAACTTCTCAAACCAAAATCCTTACTTGGTTTATAATATTTTAAAAATATAATAAAATATACTAATAATTATTTATTTAATATGAATCATACGATATATATAAATATGAGTACACTATAAGAACATATTAATTATAAATAAATANATCCAATGTTTTCTTATTCTTCATATTCTTTCTTGTCATTTTCACTGTCAAATTTTATCTTAATTGTCATCGTAACTTTTACCGNTTATCATAATATCAAATAACCGTAACCGTATATAACAGTAACCGTTTGAACCGTAACCGTATTTAAACGTAATCATTTAACCGTTTGTTAAACGGTTCTGATTAAGGTTACAAAAATTTCTAACCATAACCGATGGTTAATAAATCTTAACCGTGACAACCGTAACCTTGGTCATGTCTATGTATAGATAATAAAACATGTGTGTTTGTCGTCCATCTTTCTTCTTTAAACCTCAAAATTTGACTCAAACATCGAATTAAGGTCTTGCGATGTCAATCCTTCTTCGTTAGACCAAAAAATAAAAAATTAATAAAAGAATATCAACTCATCTATAAAATCATACACAAAAATATGTTTTACAGCTCATAAGAAATAAGAATCACAAATGTAGATAAATAAGATAATTTATGTTTTGCATCAATATTTCTAATATTTTAAACTTTTAAAAAGTCTCGAAATATAAAATTTGAACCTTTTAAAATTTTTCAGTATTTATAATATTTTAAACTTTTAAAATTTAAAACTTTTAATATTTAAAAACTTTTTAAAAGCTAAGAACTTTTAAAAGTTTCAATATTTATAATATTTAAACTTTTAAAATTTTAAATATTATAATATTTTTTTGAAACAGTTTAAAGTTTTAATTTGATCAAATAAAAAACTAGATCAAACCAAATAAAACTTTTAAACTTGGACGCCTGATAAATCAAGCTTTCCTGCTCTTCGTTGTTGGAAGCATATTAATCTTATTTATACTGGTTCTGAACAATTGTCTAAAAAATTTATAGCCGATGTGGGATATTGTGATTAGTTCTTTGATTTTCATAAATTTAAAATTTTCCTTTTTCTAAAAATTTATGTAAATTTAAAAAATGTTAATGAATGACATGTCAAATCATGATAGGTTGTTTAAAATAATTCTTAATATACAAAATTCTAGAAATTGTATAAAATGTTAATAAATGATATGTCAAATTTCTATTGGTTGTTTAAAATCCTATGTGGACGGCCTTAGGAGCTTATAGCTCCTACTTTTTATTAGTATATAGATTGACATATATTTGATGGACGAGAAAGTGACATTTTAAGAGAGAAATACAAAAATATAGTATTACAGAAATACATATCAATTTGTAAGCTTTGAAATACAAAAATTAATGGAATAAAATATGATTTTTAAAAACGAAAAGAATTAGGCTGAACACGAGAGAAACCTTATTAAAGAAAATGAAGATTCATATCTAAATTTCCCTCAAAAGTAAGATCAAATGAACGAACAACAACATTGAACGCATCTCAGCAAGTAGATGTTTAATAAATTTTCTGCAACTTTCATGTTTATGGGACATTTCTTTTTTTATTCAATGACGACTTCCAGACCCGGTCCGGAACTAAAGCTCGTAAAGCAAGGACTTTAGGCAACAATATTTATTAATGGTTTTTGGGGCGTCATTGTCGTAAATGAGGTTTTGTAGAAAATTTCAATAAGCAACATAGAATTAGAGAGAGAGAAAGAAAATGCTGAGAAAGAAGAGAGAAAATTTTCGCATTTTTATAGTTTTGAGCGTTTAAAAAATTCAATGGAGAGAAAGAGAAAATCATTGTTTATTTTGTGGAAGAAAAGAAGGTGATATACAAAATAAAACAAGAAATGAAATCTATACCCTTCTTTATTTGGTATTTAGTTTTCTCTCCTCCCCTTTATTTTTAACCATATTTATCCTTCTTTTCCATTCTAACTATAAAAGTGTCGTTGAACAGAAAAATATTTGCTAGTGTTAATACTTAAATTAGTAGCAAAAATTTTCATTAAATTTCAGTGATATTGTTCATAAGTTTTAGTGTGTGACTATTTGTTTTAACATACTAAATAATTTGGTACCACTATAAGTTCATATATTGTGTTAATTTTTCTGTTAAAAATGCATATTTATCAATTCAAAATTGTGAATCAGTATTTTCTACTTAGGTATATATCAGTTCAATAGAATATGGATAGTTCTTTTTTCTTACATGATTAATATGATAACAATTATCCACCAATTTCTTTAAGAGTTTCTTTGCTTGGTGCTTGGATGAGAATCTCGTCGTGCTGCCCCTACCCCCACCTTTGGAAAACTTTTTGTTAAAGAGTCGCCCGACAGCATTCAATGACTCATTGGTATTATGATGTTATTTCTCCCTTCCAATTTCTGGCTATGCTCCATGACAAAAAAACAACATGATAGATAATGAGGTAGTTTGCACAAAAAAAAAAAATCTAAGAAAATGTAAATTTGTGGTATCATTTTAATTTTGGACTATATTAATCAATATACTCAAAAGACTTAAATATTAAAATTATACTCTTTTTTTTTTACATTTTTAGTGTTCTCTCATCAATTTGTATAAGTTAGACGAAAATGTCCCTCCACATATAACAAATTATTCAACGACATAATAAAAATGAAATCAACGTTTTTTATATTTGATTATGACGATATGAGGCTACAAGAAAATAAGTCTACTGTCACGTAATATTTCGTCACAATAATTTTTTTTCCGTCACAATAAAAATATTGTTACAAATCTGTGATGATTGGTGAATGGTTATAATACAATTGTCACAAATTTTTTATAGTCACTAAAACGTCACACGAGTTGCGACTAACTAATAGGTATCTATTTTTTCACCAAATATAACAATTTGTAAACATATCTAAAATGTCACAATTGCTTACTAAAATTATTGTCCCAAATACGTTTTATTTCATGACCGAAATCACGTATCAAGTTAGTCAATATTTACGACGCCGCTGTAGTCTCAAAACGTCACACTTAGTGACATGTTAAATGTTACTTTCCCGTCACAGTTACTAACTAAGAACATGTCTCAAAACTGTCATTCATTATGACAAAATTCTAGTCTCAAATCGTCTCTGATGATTACAAAAAATAGTTGATAATTGGTCAAAACTATCAACTAAATCATCATCTCAAAACCGTCATATGTTGTGACCAGCATAACCGTTTTAAACAAGTCACTAATGATAACAAAACTGTAGTCTCAAAATGTTACAAATGACGACTAAACATTTTCACCTAACTGTCACAAAAGTGTTGCATTTTATTACTATTTTTACGTTATAATTTAAACTCATGAAGACCAGCCATTTGTGCCAAAATCGTTGCAATTATGAACAAAACCATCGTCCCCTATTTTTTAAAAATTATTGTTACAATGATACATAATTTATATATTAATAATTAAAATAATATTTTAAAATAATTTTATTAATTTATAAAGAAATAAAAAGAAACCAATATCCAACAACATGCTAATCCAAATTAAATGTATGAAAAAGAAAATAACATGATGTAAAATAGAAATAAAAACCATAGTATTATGAATAAACTAAATAAAGCCAAACCAAACTTAATTAAATAGCAACTAGAAATAAAACCAAACTAAACTCGATTACATAGAAATGCCAAAAGAACTTGTGGAAACATAGTTGTCCTCTAGTGCTTGGAGACGTTTCTCGAGGAGTAAGTTTCCAACACGACTATTTTTCAATTCATTTTCAAGTTCTTCAAGTTGATGGGTTAATCAATGTACCCACTTATTCTTCAGTAGGTTGTAGGACAGATAGATCACCCAAAAACATAGAAATTCTCTTGTGTAGTGACCCAATTCCAAATACACGATCTTGTTTTGATATTCTAGCAATCTATAAAAAAAAACACAAATGTATGAACAATGATATATATTTTCAAACCCAAAAAGAATAGTAAATTTATAACTCAGCAAACCATATGTAGCTATGCATAATTTAATCTATAACTATTACCTTAACAAAAATTTCGTTTTTCTCCTCTTGGGTTAAACCCTCACCATTTGAAGACTCTCTCTGTGACAAGAGTTCTTCCACATTTTCATCAAATTTTTCTGCAATTTGTCATGCTTTTTCATCAACATACGTTCCATCAGATTTCTGATGTGTTTTTTTCATTACAGCAATCAAAGAAGAGTCTTCGTTGTTGGCAACCTATAAGCAACAAATTAGTTAATATAAGTAATAATATAAATCTTTAATTACAAAAAGAGAAGCTTTGATGGAAAAAATAAGAATAATAATAAATATAAACATTACCAAAGCATCTTGCACTTTGACATAAGAACGTGAACCTGCTTTATGTCGATGGGCGCCTAAACCATCACGAGTAGATAGTCGGGACGTACGAGCTTTCGCTCTTTTATCTTTGGCTTTTGGTGTCATCCAATAAACTAACATTACTCTCCAATATTCGGAAAGAATCCAATCATGTTTTTCTCCATTGGGTTTTACTGCATTGGACTTTGCAAGACTAACCATTCCTTTAAGGCGAGTAGCAGCGAGCTGATCAAAGTTGGCTTAAACAAGATGCTCGATTGAGGCATCCCACTCGAAGTAGATCTAGAATATAAATTATATCAAATGAGTATCAATATGAGTTATATAATTATATATATATATATTGCCTTAACATGATAACAATATATTTATATATGTATATCATATTAAATTATATATATCAAATTATATTATATTTAGCTTTCATTTTATATTTTTAACTAATTTATTTTATCATATACGGAAAATAACGAGTTACATATAACATTCTAAATATGAGTTATGTCCAATAAACATACTTTTACGATTTTACCAACTACCTTATATATTATCATGTTTTATCCTACACCAAAAATCATTTATCATATATACAAAATAAATAACAATAATTTTGAATGTTAACTATTATAATATATATATATATATATATAACTTGTTAAGTATTACACAAATGACAAAGATAACAATAACAATACTGTTACATAATGTGCTAATATACTCAATAGGCCGTCTAATAATATATTGTTTATTGAGTCATTTATCATTTACACACTGTCATCTCTTTGTCCAATCAAAAAATGCATTATCATCTTTTCATCTTATTTTCATGGATGAAACACTAACTTTTTGGACAATGGATTGTCATTTTTTACATTTGTTCTGTATCTGCATAATTTACAACTCTTCTGTCGTAGTGTTTTATAAATACCCCGTAATTTTCTCTTATAATAAGAGGCATGATGTGGCAATTTTCTGAGTTTCTCAAAGATTCAAACGAAAAATATAACCCCAAAAATATTCAAAAACCAAAATAGAGACATAAACTAGAGATTAATACAACATCCATTAGTAACTTGCAAGCCAGTCATTCCTTTAAGTACATCAATAAAGTCATGACATATTCATAAGTCTATGAAGGACAGAGACATAAACTAAAGATTAATACAACATCCATTAGTAAAAAACTTACTTACTCGACAATTAGTGGCCGCAAGCACTGCGACTCGGACCAGAAACTAACTTACGACCCGACCAAAAAAACTCCTTGTTCACTCCCTTCTCGTTCTTTTCCATTCCATCTCCCAAATCTACTCCAATAACGTCACAACCACGATACGGTACCATTGCCATTAACACGTCAAGTAACCGAACAAGAAGACCAAAACTTTGAAAAGCC
Source organism: Camelina sativa (assembly GCF_000633955.1). Taxonomy (NCBI): domain Eukaryota; kingdom Viridiplantae; phylum Streptophyta; class Magnoliopsida; order Brassicales; family Brassicaceae; genus Camelina; species Camelina sativa. The sequence goes on along the minus strand of NC_025692.1, from coordinate 18,218,741 downwards.
TCTTCATCTCCATATACTTCATATAACATTCACTTCGATTAGGATTTGACGATAAACATGCATATTTATGGGGTTCTCATGTTTATGGTTTCTATGTTGGTTAATGCATATTTAATGACTTGGGTTAATTCAATTGACTGATTACACTTTTGGAATAATGATTTGGGTTTTTTCATATACTTTGTGTTTTAATACAGTTTTAATTAAATAATCTGAGTCTGGCTCTTAAACTTAAAGAATGTACCAAATTCTTTTTCTTCAGTTTCTCTCTCTTTTTGTTTTTCTTTTTCTTTACTGAAAAAGACATTTTACGGAAAAAGAAAAATGAAAAAAAAGAGACAAAATTTCGTGCAACAAATAATTTAATATGAAGGAGAAAATGTATTGGAAAATGAAATAAAAATTAAACCAGAATGTATTTGACTCTCTATTTTCTTTGGTCATCGGATGTATGTGACTCTTAGGAACTACCGAACTAGGAATGCATAAAGAAGATTCTAAAAAGCTTAATAAGTACTAAAGAAATGTACCAAAAATTATTAACTTGTTGATAAAAACTTTGAACCGATCTAATTCCAAAAGTTACACCTTTTGCTAGTTTTATTAATAAATTTATAAAGTCACAAAAAGAAGAAAAAAAAAAAAGGGAAAAAAAATCTACAAACTCCTACACTTCTATCTTCAGAAGAAGGTTATGAGTTAAAAGCTCATAGGAAACATAAAAACCATTTTTTTTTCTTTTTCCTTTTTGTTACAATCTTCTGTTTCTTCTTCAGTCAATGACTTCAGACTGACTATTCTGAGAACAGATCATAATATCTGAACCAGGTGAGGTAACAGCACTACGACCAAAACTGGGACCAACAGAACCAAAAGATTCACTATCGTCATCACTGTCTATCTGCCTTGGAGTCACACGGTTCTGATATCTTCTGCGGTTGATCAAGAACACATTAAAGTAGTAATGCACGAGTTCCTCTCTCTTCTTCTTAGGGAAAAACTTTGCTGCTTTTTGCCAGAAAGACTGAGGACTCGAGATCATCTTCACCTTAAACTTCTCCTCTTCTCGTTCTGTCCATCTTAGAGACACTTCTTCTCCCATTCGATCGAATCTCCAATGGAAAAAGACATTGCCGAGATCACGTTTTAGCTCCACTCTCTTCTCGGCAATGTGGAATCTAATGCACTCCACGGAGTTAGAGATGAGGGTGTCACAGCTGCAAGACTTTTCCCTTCCTTTTCCAATCAAACCATCTACAGCTTCATTGTTTTCTAACGGCGGCCACAAACGGGTTCCTAACCATTTAGTATCGCTCTCCAAACACGGTTCTGTCCACTCGTCCACTACGGCTTGGTAACGAGGTCCTACACCAACATTCCTTCTCGGGAACTGGGGTTGCTTTGGCACTTGTAAGCCTGTGGCTCTAGATGTTCCTGCAATAACCTCTCTGCCACTAGTAGAATGGTGTTTTGATACCTTCGGATTCCTTGTGCTGTATCTTAACTTCCCTAACGACGGTCGTTCATCATCATACATAGACGGATGCACAGTTTGGTTACCCTGCAAAGGTTTTTATCAATCAATTGAGTTAAAAGCCATCTCACATATAGAAAACAAAAGCATACTAACTGAATCATTGACTTTTAAAGGCAAGATAAGAGTTAAAAGTAAAGAAAGTACCATTAGTGGAGAATAGTTGTATCTGATTGCAGCATTGTCTCTCTGAACAAGCAAAGCGTTTTTGGCTTTAATGACTTGGATGTAACACTCCTTGCCAGTAAACTCCTTCCATTTAGAAGAGTATGGTATAACTCCAATGGAAGGATCATGAGGAGATATTGCAACTGAAGTCAGCCACTTGAGCATTTCCGGTATATCTACTTGCTCCTCAAGACATACAACAGACGCATCACTAACAACAGGACAAGACGTTCCTACTCCTTCATTATTATTATCATGTCTAAGTTTCTTCCTATGGTGGGACTCTACAATATCCTTACAACCTAATACCACAGCTCTGTTACGTTTCTGACACTTTCCATTATCCAACAAACTCTTCAATCCAAACCCTAGCTCATGTAACAAACCCACATAAGAACCTATCTTTCTAACAACCGGATCATCCAACTTCACTTTCCTCGAATTCTCCACCACCCATTTCTCCAACCGGATCAAATACTTTGAGTAAACCAATCTCAAAGATGGATACACTGAACTATCCAAGCCTAGTTTCTCAGCCACTAAGTCCCACAACCCATTCCTAGACACAGAATCAAACCCATCTCTCTCACAGACGAACACAAACAGCTTAAACAAATCAACATTTTCACCATTACCTAGGGTAACAGGCAGAGGCTTTCCATTAGCCTCTTCCTCAAGAAAATACAAAAGAGCTTGAGCAAACAATTTCTTTAACCTGTCCTCACATTCATTCAAATACTCAACCCTAACATCAATGTATGGACCTGAACTATAATAGGAACCTGAACATCCTGCCATTTACACCCTTAAACTCAATTTCCCATCTTTCATACTCTAATTAAGAAAGGTTTCTCCTCCTGTTACTGAACCTACAGCCAAAACACATACAAACAGATCAATCAATTAACCATTCTGAAGCTAATTTCAAGAAATGGTACAACATAAACATGGATTTAGCCTAAAGGTTGGATTTTTTTTTTAAAAATGAAGATGTTTGTCTTTCTTGATTTCTGATTTTTTTTTTTTTTTTCTATAATTCGAAGTGTTTCAATTGGGATTTTAAGGTTTTACCTGGGGATTTGCTGAAGAAGCCAAGAGGATATGTTTTTGAAAGAATCCTCCTTCTATGGATTTAACTCCGCCATTGTTGTTACAGAAGTGACCAAAAAAAAAATTACTGACAAAAAGGCAAAAAAATTTAGAGATCAATTGGAAAAGACATGCAAGCACTTAACCAAAGAGAACCCTTTTTGTTGTCTGTTTAATCTCTCTCTCCTATTTTTTTTTTTGATTTGTAACAAATCTGAGGTTAATATATAGATTGGGTTATAAGACAAAAGAGAAAGCTAAATCTGAGAATATGATGATAAAAATACATTTCTAGGTTTATGTTTATATAGAGGTTGAGTGGTGGAGGTGATTGAGATAATTATATCTCAATTGTAGGGTTTCACAACCTGGAATTCAACTATTTCATAAATTTGACAAGATTTTTATTTTTTACTTTGTATGTATTGGAAATAATTAATATGTATTCATTTTAAATCCTTTTTTTGGTTATATTGGGTCAATATATAAGATTTGGGTTGAAAGAATTAGTCTCCTAGGAACAAATTTAAGCTAAATATTGGTTACCCTTTAAATGACACTTTGAATTAGACCACTATTTTTCAACAAAATGCTTTGAAACATTAAAATGAAATCACCTTTTACAACTCACTTTAAATATCCATCAATGCAAAAAAAAAAACACAGATAATTCGGAATTAATATTTTGTATTTCATGAAAATAAATAAATCGTCGTTTTGAGAAAAGGTTTTGAGGTTACAAGATCGGAGATCCGTTTTCCGTTTCGAAAATGTCATAAGATGAAAACTTTATAAAAGTGCAGAAATGTTGTAGAAAATATTTCTTGTAAAACTTTTTGAATACATGACAATATAACCTCTATAAATTAATATCCGATAAATTGGTACATCGATAAGTTATATATTTCTTTTGGTCCTAAATTGTTTTTTTGGCTAAATATAATTCGATAAATTAATAATTCTATAAATAATAAAATAGCGACGTTATTATTTTATAGAAGTTTTAATATATATAAATATCCGATTTTGTTTTTAAAACACTCGGAATCTTTGAAACGTAATAAATAATGAACTTAACAACATAAGGATATATTTGGCAAGTTATAACTTAAAATTTTATATATTGTAATTTAATGAATATCATTCAATTTTTTTCATAATCTCATAAATGTAATATAACCTAAATGGAACTAATGAAAATGAGAATAAGATGGTACTTTATGTGTTGTAATGTTAACTAAACTTAATAAGTGTATAAGATTTGTGTTGTTTAAGGGTCTGACTAGTTAAAACGCAATGTTTGCGGTTGCGGTTGTGGGAGTTTACGGAAGCGGGCAGTTGCAGTTTCAAGCATTATTAAGCGTTTTGAATGATTGGTTTAGCGTTTTAAAATTGGTGAGTTTGCAGAAGTTTTAAAAAGTTGACCAGCATGTATAATAGGGAGCTTTTAAAATCCAGCGATTTCGAACGGTTTGAAGAAGTATGTAACGATTTCTATGAATGGTACCAACCGCTAACAAATGCAACTGCCCGCTAACAACCGCTAGGCGGGTGATAATGGGAGAACCAATCAACACCTAAGACAATATTTTTTTAGAGGAAACAAATTATGTAGATCAATCAATTTTAAAATTTTTAGTTCTAATATTATATTACAGTTTTTAATTATCACATCTAAACCCTAACCATTTTATATAAACCCAAACCGACATATAATTTTGTTTAATTGTAAAATCTAAACCCTAATCACTCTTTTATAAACCCTAACTGATATATAATTTGTTTAATTGTAAAATCTAAACCCTAACCACTCTTTTATGAACCCAAACCGACATATAATTTTGTTTAATTATAAAATCTAAACCCTAACCACTCTTTTGTAAACTCAAACCGATATATAATTTCGTTTAATTGTAATCTAAATCCTAACCACTCTTTTGTAAACCCAAACCGATATATAATTTTGTTTAATTGTAAAATCTAAATCTTAACCATTTTTTTATAAATCCAAACCGACAATATATTATTTAAAATTATAAATTTAAACTCTAATCCTCTTTTATAAACCCAAGCCGTCATAATTTCCTTAATAAAAGATCTACATAATTTGTTTCCTTAATTTGTTTTGTATATTTATTTTAATTTTGATTTTTTATAAAATATAATATGATATAGCATATTGTTGTATTCTGATTGATTAATTAAGAGGGAGTGAATAAAAGTGGTTCACCCCTAGAGGTGAACCCAAGAATTTTTCTTTTTTGAATATGGTTTTGATGTTGATTGTAAACTCTTAGAAAGTGTTATTGGATTCTAATTTATAAAGATTTTTGAAGAGTTCAACAAAATCATTAAGGGTGTTATTGGATTCTAATTTATAAAGATTTTGAAGAGTTCAACAAAATCATTAAAAGTGAATAAGTGAAAGATTGTTAAAGATTGCTAGAGAGTTTTGTTGATTAGTTTTCGAAAATCTTGTAAAGTGCTCCAAACAATCCTGTATTTTTGTGATACTTTCAATGACTTTATTTTGTAAAGAAAGTGTCTAAAATTCTGAACCAATAACATAACAATTGAATTCATTAACAATCCTAGATTCTTTTGTTTTAATTGAATAACACAAAACTTTTAATGATTTTATAAAAGTCTGAATTCAATAACCCAAATTTGTTAAGATTTAAAATGATTTTCTTACCAATCACAAATTAATAACACTAACAGTATTTAACAAAATCTTGATCTAATAACAATATTTTCTACATGATATATCATGATTTGTATGTGTTTTTAACCATGATATAAGGAGTCTTTTTGAGTCTTGTGATTTGTTTTCTAGATTTTTTTTGAGTCTTTATAGGATTAGGTACTCATTGGCACAGATGAAACATAATGGAACTAAATAGGAAGATTTGGAGCATAATCAAGCAATAAGGCTGAGCTACGAAGCTGGGAGACGAGTTCATGAGTATGCATCGACCGATGCAACCACATCATCGATCGATGCAGCTTCCATAAGCCAAATCGAAAGTTTTCCCGCAAGTTTTGGAAGATTTACAAAAATTTCCCAAGCTTTTCTTATTTGCAATCAAGGCCCAATTCATGTCAACTAGTATATATATGATTTTTAGGTCATTGTTTAGACCTAAGTTTTATTTTACTGCCACCTTTTTGAGCGAGACCTGAGAGATTTTTGGGAGAGACAAGCCAAGAACTCAGCCCTGTTGAGATAAGCTATTCTAAACTCTTTGTTTTTCTCTTTTGAATTATATGATATCTATTTTATTCATGGTTTTTGTTACAATAATCATGTTTGAGTAGATCTCTAGTTAGGTTCAGGGTTTTCATAGGATTTTTATGATTTATTAGATCTGTTTATTTATTAGGATTCTTTATCTTCTGTGATCTTCATCTTTGGTTGTTCTTCATATTAATTCTTGATTGATCACCTAGAATTAATAACTTAGGAAAATAAATTGATATGAGAATTTAATTGATTTTCCTGATTAAATCATTGTTGAGCAAAATTACTTCTTGCAAAGAAATTTGATTTAGTAATTTTGTGAACAAATCTAAACTTGTTTTTAAATCTGCTTTTTAACTTGAATTTTGCAAAGAGATTTGGATTTTCGTGTTTTAAAACTTAGATAATATTTGCAGTGAGAACTGATTTATTTTACAATTGAGTTTAGAGTTTTAGATCTGATTTTAATTGATTGAATCCTAATTTATTGATTGATTTAATATTTTATAAATTCCTGAGAATTTCCATAGACCTAGCGTTTTTAATTCCTGAATTTACAACACTTTTTAATTCTGTTTTTGCATTGTTTTTAAATTAATATTTTGATTTAGCATAATTAAAATATTAATAAGTTTATTAAGTGATCTAGAGTCTCTGTAGATTCGACCCCTAAAGTATTACAACTGCAAGGATGTTAGTACCATTTGGGTATTACAATTTGAGCGTATCAAATATTAGCGCCGTTGCCAGGGATCGAACCCGGGTCACCCGCGTGTCAGGCGGGATTACCAAGATACTAAACTTTAACAGAGTTTAACAAAATCTCGATCTAATAACAACATATTTTACATAACATTTAAAATCTTTAAAACTCTATTCAAATCTCAAACCAATAACCTCCACTTAAAAGCGAATAAGTGAAAGATTGTTAAAGATTGCTAGAGAGTTTTTGTGATACTTTCCATGACTTTATTTTGCAAAGAAAATGTCTAAAATCATGAACCAATAATATAATAATTGAATTCATTAACAATCCTATTTTTTTGTTTTAATTAAATAACACAAACTTTTAATGACTTTATAAAAGTCTGAATCCAATAACCCAATTTTATTAAGATTTTAAACGACTTTTTACAAATCACAAACTAATAACACTAAACTTTAACAGAGTTTAACTAAATTTTGATCTAATAACAACAAATTTTACATAACATTTAAAATCTTTAAAACTCTGTTCAAATCTCAAACCAATAACCCCTATAACTATATAACTATATACAAATATATACGTTTTAAATATGTTACACACTTTCTATATTTATAAGAAAAATACTTAGGTTCACCCCACCCCTCATCTCTCAACCAATCAGAATGTTCCATCTAATATTTCATTCAAAAAATAAATCAAAACAAATTAAGTAAACAATTTCTGTATACTTTTATTTAAGGAAAATTAAATATTCACTTGGTTTAGATTACGAGATTATATAACGGTTTGGATTTATAAGTGAGAATTAGGGTTTAGATTTTACAATTAAAATGAAATTATATGTCGGTTTGGGTTTACAAATGAGGTGGTTAGGGTTTAGATTTTACAATTAGAACGAAATTATATGTCGGTTTGGGTTTACAAATGAGATGGTTAGGGTTTAGATTTTATAATTAGAATGAAATTATTTGTCGGTTTGGGTTTATAAATGAGATGGTTATGATTTAGAGTTTATGATTAGAATGAAATTATATGTCGGTTTGGGTTTACAAATGTGATGGTTAAAGTTTAGATTTTACAATTAGGATGAAATTATATATCGGTTTGGGTTTGTAAAAGAGTGGTTTAAGTTTTTAATTCTATAATAATATATACAGATTTAATTTCCTTATTTACTAAGGGGTGAATGAAGAGATTCACCCCTAAGGGGTGAACCCAAGTATTGTCCTATTTATAAATCGTTTTTACGTATTCATTTTTGGTACCATGCAAGATAGAGTAAGAAAATAATGTAATCCTCCCAAAAAAATCGGTATTCTAAGATGGTAAAATAATGTAATCATCCCAAAAAAATCGGTATTCTAAGATGGTAAAATAATGTAATCATCAAATGAAACTCATTATATAGATGATAATACATTAAAAACGTCCACAATAATTGCTTATAACATGCACAACATCTTCGAACAAGAATTAGAAGAAACGAGTGAGCATTACAAATACCAAAACTAAATGGGTCCAACCGGAAGTAACACAAACATAGAAATAGGATTTATTACATAAACTAAACTCAGTAAAAAGGCACGAAATAATGTTAACAAAAAAAGATCTGGAACCTTTTAGGTTTGGGTTTAAACCATTTGATAACAATGAACCATGAAGCTCTGAAGAGATTGAAAGGATGAAGACGTTCTGGTGCTACCAGGCTGTGTTGTAGGATTCTGGAAGATGGTTACGCGTCTTGGAGGAGTCGCGGATATTGCTTGACGTGGCAATACTTTTGAAAGCTTGTTAATTGGAGGACAAGATATTATCGTATCAACTAGAAGATTTGAACTTATCCTTGTTTAGGAAAGTAGGTTATAGGAGGATTCCTATATATTGAGTTGTGAGGGCAAACATGTTGTTTGGCCGTCAAGAGAGTTTGCTTAGAGACTTTAGAAAATACAATTCTTGAGAGTGATTGAGAATTGGTCAGTGACAAGTCTTGATCAACTGTGTGTAAAACTGATTAAACACATCTTTTAAGGTGGTTTAAGTGATTCTTAATATTAGAACAAGTTTTGTTCATTGCTGGCTTTACTTTGTTTTTACAGAGATGGTCAACAGCTTCGAAGAAAAGAGGTGTGATATATCTCGGGAGTGGGAGTCTTCACTGCGCATTTGAGACCTGGTTGGCCCATCATAGCAGTGAGCTCGATCAAAAACGATACCTCTCGTGGATCCTTTGCTGATAAGTAGATCACATCTTGGTTCCCATTCTTGCCCTCTGCCATGAAGAACATGTTGAATGCTGTAAGAAAATCAATAGTTGATTCGATGCTAGCGATGGTGATCCCGGGGAATTCTTTATGGACTTTATTTGAGTCCAGTCATGTCTGTGAAAAGACAAAACAAAACGTATACTCTTTAAAAAATCGCAGATATATCCAAATAAAAGCCCAAACTATACAAACCTATCTATTAGAATAGGAATACTCTAATACTATCCCTCACAAAATTGGTTTTACAATTCACAGTGAAAATGAATTTACCATTAAAAAAATTATTGAAAAATAACTGAATTCTATATTTACAAACCTTTTATCATGTTTGGGCTTTAACGATCTATTATCACTTTGCTTGCTGACGCACATCTTCAGAAATATTCTGCATATGATGCACATTCGAAAGAGCAAATGTATAGATCTAAAGTTCCAAGCATTTTCAAGATGATATGATACATGCAACGTGACTCACACACCCTACAAAATGGACGAGATAAGCTATTATTGAGCACCACCTCAAATGGTCTGGTGAACAACTTTAGTGTGCTTCTTGGCATGAGCCCTTCAAAGTCTCCCAGCACACATTTTGTATGCAAACTAGCTCGGTGATCTTTACACGTGTAGAACCACATCTTTGGATTCATCCTTTCCTCACAAATATACACCAGTATTTGCCACTTGCCTCTTCTCCATAGCATAATGAGAGAGGATGATTATCTACTCTATGCTTTACCACTTGTGGTAACGTAGCACAATCGAAGCATATGACAATTTCACAGCCACTTTCGATGCACGTAAGCACATAAGGTGCCCATTTGTTGCAACCATCACATTGTTTTGTTTCCATTACTTCCGAAATGTAATATAGCGGATGATGGGGATGGCTTGGATGCACAAAAGGCTCCGAAACTGAACCACACAGTACATCCAACTCCTTATCCCCACACTGGTACATGAAACCATTGGAAATTCTACGACAAGCTTCACACTAAAAGTAATCAGCGATGCTTGTAACTAATGTAAGCCGCTCATTGTGTAACACATGCCATTTCCTTCTAGGAGATTCAGCGCACTTTTGGTGAAGAATGAAATCACAATCGATACAACCATAGAAGGATTGAAGACAAACTGGATGGGTACAAGCGTTGCACTGCTTGTTTTTTTCCCAAAGAAGACCATTAACGTGGAATATTAGGTAATGCTCTTTGTGGCTGAAATGTTGTATTGTGTTGTCATATATTACCATATATGGCTCTATATCTTTTGTCTCTTCAGGAACTCCTTCGAGTTCTTTTCCGTTCCACACGTCCTTTATGGTAGCACATTTAAAGAACTAGAACACAAGAACTTCAAAGAATTTAAGAACACAAGATCAAAAGAATTACTCTCTTTTATTAACCTTTAGGAAAATCACTCAAAACCTAAAGCTCTCTCTTGTTCTCTCAAAAACTCATAAGCTATGCAACACCTTTGCATCTTCTTATATAGTAAATACCTTAGACAAAGTTTCCTAATTCAAATTGGAAAACTAACTTATTAGATATCTCCTAAATCTCAAATATGTATATTTAGCTTTTCTCCTAAATATACTTGTCTTTGGCATCAAGCTATGTCAAGCTTATTCAACATTCTCCCCCTTAAGCTTGAACTCCTTTTTCTTCAAGTCTTGTACACCTTTGAGATCCCTCATTTCTTTAAACTTGATTCTTCCAAGCGCCTTTGTTAGTATATCTGCCTTTTGCTCTGTTCCAGGAACATGCTCCACTTCAATCTGCCCATTCTCAATACATTCCCTTATGAAATGATACCTTCTATGTATAGGTTTGCTTCTGCCATGGAAAACAGGATTCCTTGTAAGAGCTATTGCTGACTTATTGTCCATTAAAACTGTAATTTTCGCACAAGAAGATCCAGTAGCTTCACTAAGCAAATCTTGAAGCCAAATCGCTAGCTTTGCGGCTTCAGTTGCTGCCATGAATTCAGCCTCACAGGAAGACATTGCAACCGTGTCTTGTTTTTGTGTACACCAGGTAATAGGACTATCATTTAGATAAAAGATGTGGCCTGTTGTGCTCCTGCCATCATCTTTATCTCCATTGTGACTACTGTCGCTATAACCAATGAGACCTGTTCTGCTTTTCCAAGAATATGTGAGACCAAATGACGAAGTTCCACGCAAATACCTAATGACTTTTTTCAAAGCAACTCCATGAGATTCTTTAGGTTCGTGCATGTATCTGCTTAGTACTCCAACACAATACGAGAGATCTGGTCACGTGTGAAGTAAGTAGCGAAGGCAGCCAATGTTTCTTCTGTACTCTGTCTCGTCGATGCTTTGCTCCTCTGCTGCTTTAGATAATTTTAACCCAGCATCCATTGGTATGTGAACTGAGTTACACTCTGCCATTCCAACTTCACTTAATATTTTTTCTGCATACCTTTCTTGGCTTAACGTGATTCCATCTTTGTGTTGAACTACTTCAATGCCAAGGTAATAGGTCAATCTACCAAGATCACTCATCTCAAACTTAGAAGCCATTCCTCTTTTGAACTCTAGAATAATGCTTAGACTTGAACCTGTTACCAATAGATCATCAACATACACGGCTACAAGGAGAAGATGCTCCTTATCTTGCTTTCGATACAGAGAAGGATCTTTAAAGCATTTAACAAAATTCAAGCCCTTAAGAATTTTGTTTAGCTTTGTGTTCCATGCTCTTGGTGCCTGTTTTAGCCCATAGAGTGCCTTGTTTAGTCTGTATACCTTATCCTCACTTCCTTTAGCCACATATCCTTTAGGCTGAGTAACATACACTGTTTCTTTTAGCTCTCCATGAAGAAACAGAGTTTTTACATCCAGATGATGTATCTCCCAACCTTGTGAAGCTGCTAGTGCAATGATAAACCGAACTGTTTCATACGAGCAACTGGCGCAAAGACTTCATCAAAATCAACTCCATGTCTCTGAACATATCCTTTGGCTACGAGTCTTGCTTTGTGTTTGTTAATACTCCCATCAGAATTACACTTTAGTTTGAAAACCCATTTTAACCCTATTGGTTTTATTCCCACAGGAAGATCAACCAAATCCCAAGTCTTGTTCTTTGTTATTGATGTAATCTCCTTGTTACAGGCTTCCTTCCAAGCTTCTGATTTTTCTGCTTCAATAAATTCACACGGTTCTCCATCTATGACCATCAAGAGATGTTCACTTTCAGCTTCAGCGAGCAAAACATAGTCTTCTAAGTACTTAGGTTTTGTCTTGGGTCACGATGATGCTCGTAATGGTGGCTGAGGTTGAGCTTGTTCTTCATCTTGTACACTCTCTGTTTCTGGTTCTGTTTTTGGCTCTGTTTCAGCTCTACCATTGTCATCGAAGCTATCTCCTTCGTGACCTTCTTCTTCATTTCTCTCCATGTCTGCATCATTTTCGGCTCTAATTCCATTATTACCAAACTCCTCAAAGCTTATCTTAAATGTTCCACCATCTTCATGTGTCTCCCTTCCAATATAACTCCAAGTCCAGCTTTTACTCTCATCAAATATTACATCTCTACTCACCATGACTTTCTTACTTGTTGGATCCAACATGCGATAGGCTTTTGAACCTGGTTCAATTCCAAGATGCACCAAGACTCGAGACCTATCATCAAGCTTCTTAAGATGTTGAACCTCTGTTTTAGCATAGCAAACACACCCGAAGACACGCAGATGATTGATACACAGAGTTTTAAACCCTATTTTCCTACTGCAAGTGCACAGCAAAGAAGTAGTACTTAGGGGTCGAATCCCACGAAGACCAAGTTTTACTCTATGGTTCTATTGGTTCAATTTCAAGCTAAGACAATTCAAAGTTAGGTTTGTTTGGTAACAATAACGCGATTAAAACAGTATAAAAAGGCAATAAGCAAAACATTAGATCAGGGGTAATTCTCGGGAATTTCAGAGACAGCAACTAAACAACTATTC
>NC_025692.1:18197524-18204603 GCF_000633955.1 Camelina sativa | reverse complement strand
TCCTTTCCGCTCCGATTGCTCCTGCTGTTCCAATCCTTGCTTTTAGCTTCCTAGCCTCTTATTATAACCTGAAAAGGACTCAAACAACTACAAAACTATCAAATAAACGGGGTCAAAGTGAGTCAAAACCGTAACATATCAATGATCAACAACTGGTTTTCTTCCCTTGAAAGCTTCGTACGTAGTCTTTGTGTCCAAGGCTCTAGTTGCAACTCTATTGATGAGATAGGTAGCATGTCTCACAGCTTCACCCCAAAGATAATTTGGCATATCCATTGGTTTTAGTATGCTTCTAGTCATCTCCAAGAATGTTCTATTTTGACGTTCGACCACCCCGTTTTGTTAAGGCGTGTATGGTGCTGTCAAGTGTCTTGTAATACCAGAATCATCACAGAATTCTTGAAAATCATGAGAAGTAAACTCTCCTCCCCTATCTGTTCGAAACGTTTTAATAGAATCTCCTGTTTCTTGTTCGACCATTGCCTTGAACTTCTTGAATTTTTCAAACGCATCGCTCTTCTCTCTCAAGAGTAGCGACCACATATATCGTGAGTGATCGTCAATTAAGACAAAAATGTACCTGTTTCGAGCAGACGTAGAGGGTGTGATAGGACCGCACAGATCGCCATGTATGAGTTTGAGTAGCTTTGATGCCCGGAAAGATGTTGATTGAGGGAAGATTTGTCGTGTTTGCTTTCCGAGCAGACAGGAAACACACGTTTCATTCTCAATTCGTATATTGGGTATACCAATTACCAGCTCCTTTTGTATCATCTTCTTTAAGGTTTCTGGACCAACATGTCCTAACCTTTCATGCCATCTAGTAGAATCACTTTGCGCCATCAGTTGCAGACACTTATTGGTTTCGCCACCTTCCATAAGGCCTTTGTACAAACAATTTTTTGACCTTCTAGCCTTTACCAATAAAATACTGTTTCGATCATGCAGTGTGAGGTAGTCTTGCTTCATTCTTACATCACATCCTGATTCTGTAGCCTGCCCCAAGCTTATGATATTGCTCTTTAAATCCGGTATATAGTAGACATCTGCCAGAATTTTCTTGTCTCCACTCTTTGTGATAAACAGAACTGAGCCTTTTCCTCTTATATCGATGCGTGAATCATCCCCGAACCGCACCTTACCTGTGACCGTCTTATCAAGTTTGGAGAAGTATGTGAGATTTCCGAACATATGATTGCTCGCTCCATTATCAAGATACCAGATATTGGTATCATGTTTTTCGAAATCATTTGGTGTCACATTCTTCTCATTCAAGTAAACAACTACATGTATCATAAGTTCCTCAGCTTCTTTGGTATCCTCTTTGTCATTCTCTCGTGTTTCTTGGAGTTTAAGCAACCTATCTGGACATTCTGATGCATAATGTCCAGCTTTATCACACCAAAAACAAATCACCTTAGACTTGTCTCGCTCTTGTCTATATCCTCCGTTTGATTGATTGAAAACCGTCATCTTCCTCTTCCTCGACTGTTAAACCGTCCTCCTTGACCTCTACCTCTTCCACCTGAGCCATAATTCCCTTGGTAAGGCTGAAAGTCCGTATTAGCATACATGATTTTCCCTTGGTCGTTTGACTGTTCATCCTCTTCCTCAGCAGAGATCCTCTCCTCATAGGTTTTCAACCTTCCCACGATGTCTTCAAAACTTGTGGTATTGAGATCAAGCACTTGTTCAAGTGAAGCAATAATATGTATGTATCGCTTTCTTGGCAAGCTCATAAGGAATTTCTTGACAAGTTTTGGTTCTTCAATATTTTCTCCTAGAGCAGCAGATTTTGTTGACAATTCTGAGAGCTTACCAGCGAAAGCATCGATAGTGTCGGTGTCTTTCATCTTGAGTCGGTCAAACTCGGCCATGAGAGTTTGTAATCGTGCTTCTTTGACCCTGTCAGCACCAACATATTTTGCTTTGATCGCATCCCAAACAACTTTAGAATTATTGATATCTCCAACTTGTAAAATCAGCACCTCCGGTATGGACTGGAAGAGAAGAGCTCTCGCCATGTCGTCTATCTCAGCATCGGTCGTTCCTGGTTCTATAGCTTCCCAAACCTTATGTACTATGAGCGTAATCCTCATACGCATGGACCACACGGTGTAGTTGGTGATGGTAAGCATAGGACATTGGATGGACGAGGGATTGTTTTCTTTGGGTTTAGCCACAACGATATCACCCATGTTGCGATTTTAAACGGAAGAACTTAGGATCTAGTTTTGCTCTGATACCAAATAAAGAACTAGAACACAAGAAATTCAAAGAATTTAAGAACACAAGATCAAAAGAATTACTCTCTTTTATTAATCTTTAGGAAAATCACTCAAAACCTAAAGCTCTCTCTTGTTCTCTCAAAAACTCATAAGCTATGCAACACCTTTGCATCTTCTTATATAGTAAATACCTTAGACAAAGTTTCCTAATTCAAATTGGAAAACTAACTTATTAGATATCTCCTAAATCTCAAATATGTATATTTAGCTTTTCTCCTAAATATACTTGTCTTTGGCCTCAAGCTATGTCAAGCTTATTCAACAACATTTCGAATGAACGACATAGCCAAGACACCGCAAACAAGAATACCCGCCCCAAGTCTAGTCAACCTTCTTGCGACAAACTCCACAAACAGAATTGACAACACCAAGAACAGAAGTGCGAGAAACACGGTGGTCATGCCGATTGATGTTTATGAGGCGTGGAAGGGAAAGACAATCCTGATGTATCATGAAATCGCATTGAAAACATACGTAAGGGCTTCGATCTCCACTCAACCCGCAAGCATTACATGTAAAAGAATCAAGTCTTGGGCGAAAGATGAGTTTGTGAGCATGAGCTTTCAAATTTAGAACAAATTGTAGCGGTGGGTTCAAAACACAACGCATATCCAAGCTGAAGTTACAAGCAGAACAAAGATAAAAGAACCTATCTTTAATCTCTCTTCCGCAAAGACGACATTTTCCATCAGAACAGTTCGGTGGTTGACTTGTGTGGAACTTAAGAGGGTGTAAGTTGTGGTAAGTGTGGTTTAACTCTGACGGGTGTTTTGTCTCCGACAGATTCAATACGCAATCCAAATGGAAAGCCAAATCACATTCATCGCATTTGTAAGGAAACTCATAACCAATCTTACCACAGTTAGCATCACAGTCGAACTCGGTCTGCTCCTTGAAAAGGGTGAGCTTGTGGTGATGCGTCTCGGAAACGTCAATGGCTTCAGGTGGTGGGTACTTGGCACAGAATAGATCCACATCAAAGTCACAGATCTCACAACGATAGTGTAAATTCGTGATTGTCCTGTGACATAAATCACAGAAATTGTCAGGTTTACTTCGAAGCTCAAGAGTGTGAACAGAGTGAGATGGGTGGTCACTATATTCAGGGGACTCGCCACATTTCCTATGAACAAAGAAATCACAGCTTTTGCAGTAGTATCCATCACTGCTAGATTCCAAGCGTCCACAACAATCACCTTCCCGCAGATCATTCAAAGGCATCATAAGGTGCTCGTGGATCAACGGTAGTGACACTCCCTCAGATTCCATGGTCGTATACTACAAGAAGAAGGAAAAGTTGAATCTGAGATCTCAAAGCTATTCTTTTGTTATATAGAACTTTGTAGGCATCCAATAACAATTATATTTAATAATTAATAACTAAAATAACTGGACTTAGACTGACTACAACTATCAGGAGAAAGCAATTTTAAAAGGCATTAGCCGTTGATAAAAAAACAATGAGACTAGGGCCCGTAGTAATATTACATGGAAAAAAGTTTCGTTTTTTAATAAACCAGTGCTGTATGAATTCTAAACTGCCTTATCGTTGGTTTCATTCGGTGTTGAGGATATATATATATATATATATATATATGTGTATGTATATGCAAAGTTTCTTGGCTTCTAAACAAAGATATATTGTATTGACTGCCTTCCCATGTTTGTAAAACCTCATGTTATGTGTTCGTCTTTGTCATAATAATTTTATATAAAAAAAAGGGAGCGTACGTGTTCGTTAGTCTTGTGTAGTATGTGGCTATAATATACATGTCTAGTAGACATTGTCTACAGTCTACTCTACGTTTTCCTTAAACAATGTGATTGAACACCTATTAAGAACTTAGAAGAAACAAGAACTTTGTTTTAAACATATTAATCACCTATTTCTAACCGTTTACGCATTATATAATTTGTTTAAAAATCATTCTACAGACACATCAGATAAAGTGTTACTTATAACAGCGACCGTACATAATTATTGAGGAGTCCACAGAATGAATACAACATAGATTGATCGAACTGTATGTTGTGGTGGAACCAAAAACTTAGTTAAAATCAGGGGAAAGATCACAAGAAAGGAATCAAAATCATCACACATTCACACCAAATATAATTAGATAAACAAAAAGATTAACAAGAAATGAATAAAAGTTGCATCATCATAAGAGGCTTGTTTGTCGAAGATAGTTCATGTTATTCTTTATCAAGATCAGATACCTAATTAGCGGCGGCAATGACAAGGTAACTCGGTGCTCTATTGTTTGCTGTAGATGTAGAGATCTAACAAGTATGTTGTGGGTAAGGCAAGTAACGAATAATCTCTATTGAGACTGTTAAGTCTATTATTTAGGGGTTCTCTTTAACACGGAGTTATTTCATTGTACCCACCTCATTATGTAGAAATTAGAATCTATACCGTTCTGTCCTAAGCTACCCATCCAAGAAGCTTCACATTGCAACTTGAATATACCTAGAGGAGGATGAGACCATTTGCTTGGAGGAGGTTTCTGCTTGTGGTGCTCTTTCACTTTTTTTTCATGATACTCAACTGTAACTCAAGTATACCCATATTGTTTATAAGAAATTTTATATTCATTGTGTGTGCCTGTGCGGCTAGCATTTCTTGAAAGAAACTACTTAATTTTTTTTTTTTTCACAACCCGAAACTAAACAGTAGGAATTTGCATTTAAATTATAATCCTTTTAATATACAAGATGGTTGTTCCATCCGTTGTGAAAGCCGTCTTTGGTATAGCCACAAGTGTACTAATTAAGAAGAAATGTTTTGAAAGTTTTGGCGTTGTCCACCAATAGCATCATCAAGGGTCCAATGTAGCAAGATCATCCATGGTGATTTGGTTCTTTGATGGTGTTTGGTAAATAAAAGTGGTTTCAATACAAGAATTAGAAGAAATGAGTGAGCATTACAAATACCAAAACTAAATGGGTCCAACCGGAAGTAACACAAACAGGATTTATTACATACACTGAACTCAGTAAAAAAGGGTTGGAGATAACAAAAAAGAAAAAACAAAGAATCTGGAACCTTTTAGGTTTGGGTTTAAAGCATTTGACAACAATTAATTATCATCAAGCCCTGAAGAGAAGCTCGACAGCTTCGAAGAAGAGAGGTGCGATCTCGGGAGTGGGAGTCTTCACTGCGCATTTGAGACCTGGTTGGCCCACCATAGCAGTGAGCTCGATCAAAAACGGTACATCTCGTGGATCCTTTGCTGATAAGTAGATCACGTCTTGGTTCCCATTCTTGCGCTTTGCTATGAAGAACATGTTGAAAGCTGTGAGCAAATCTATAGTTGATTCGATGCTCGCGATGGTGATCCCGGAGAATTCTTTCTGGACTTCATTTGAGTCCGGTAATGACCTCCATGTCTGCGAAAAGACAAACCAAAACGTATATTCTTAAAAAAATTGCAGATATAAAAACCCAAACTATACAAACCTTAACAGAATTGGTTTTACAGTTGCCACTATTATCCTAAATCCAAACAGATGCGAATAGTCCAAATTTTAAGGATGTTTGGTACAATGCTATGTTACCTCAAGGAAGGTTCCACGTTCCATTCTACCGTCTTCACCGAAAAGAACATGAAGTATAATCTTATCAGTGAAGTACCAAACAGGCTGCTGATTGTTTTTGACAGCGACTTGTAATAGCGAGCTTGGAGGCCCAGCAGACATGTTTTGGAACAAGACCATAGGTAGCATTGTCCTGGCAGATGTTCCCGGTTGCATTGGCGGAATCTGAAATAATACAAACGCGGATATCAGTTCTAAAGATTCGTACCTAAGTTTCAGACATAAAAGTAGATTCAGATAGAGTACCTGAAGAGGTCCAGCAGCTGCAAGGCCGAATGTGTTCTTGTTAAACTGAATCATGAAACCATCAAGTACCGTCTGCGAGTTGTTCTCGAAGAGCATACTGTAGAATACTTGTCCATCTCTTCGGGATAATTGAGCGCTTATCTGTAGACCTTGACCACTTGAAGCTGGCACGACAACTGGCAAAGGAGGACTGTGATCGAGTTCATAAGATTCGATGAGCTTTACTATGAATTAGGTAACCGAAATTGATCTAATGTAATAAACTAGTCCCTACAATAGAAAGTTTTGTTATTCAAGACATAACTCACCCAGATGGAGTAATGGGTTCATCAACTGGGACAATAGCGGCATTATCCAATCCCATCAGGTCACCTAGCAAATCGGGCACAGGAGCTGGGACCGCTGGTGCAGGAGCTGGTTGTCTTCCGGCAGACTGTGGGATATTACCTGTGGTGGCTGGAGGGGAAGCTGCACTATCAACCGGATTACTAGATGAGTATCCTGCTTCGCTTCCTTCCGCAAAGTCCTCGTCTTCTGTTTTCTGAACTGTGGTTTTCAAGCGGGTAACAAAAGCTTCTGGGGGTTTATGGTACACAGACGACAAGGTCGAAATATTTGTAAGCAGCTCATCAAGAAGTGATGGGTCTAGTTGATTTGAGTCATCAGTAATCACAGGTTTTTCAGCTAAAACAACATCCTTGGCCGCCTAGTGGAGAGAAATAACGAGTTCAGCCATATATCTCAAGAGAAAGCTCAACGGAGTATTGTTGCTTGAATAAACAATTCTGAATATATTCCTTCTGGACTAGCTAAGTACTAAAAAGCTATAAATTATCAAGATGACACACACCTCAGGATCAGTAGATAGAAGGCGCCAGTATATGTATGCACGATCTCTGAGATCAGGATTATCCGTCTCCACAGTAGCGTTATTTAAGACAACCT
>NC_025692.1:18195171-18196783 GCF_000633955.1 Camelina sativa | reverse complement strand
GACTGTGGGATATTACCTGTGGTGGCTGGAGGGGAAGCTGCACTATCAACCGGATTACTAGATGAGTATCCTGCTTCGCTTCCTTCCGCAAAGTCCTCGTCTTCTGTTTTCTGAACTGTGGTTTTCAAGCGGGTAACAAAAGCTTCTGGGGGTTTATGGTACACAGACGACAAGGTCGAAATATTTGTAAGCAGCTCATCAAGAAGGGATGGGTCTAGTTGATTTGAGTCATCAGTAATCACAGGTTTTTCAGCCAAAACAACATCCTTGGCCGCCTAATGAAGAGAAATACCGCGATTAGCAATATATATCTCAAGAGAAAGCTCAACGGGGTATGTGTTGCTTGAATAAACAATTCTGAATATATTCCTTCTGGACTAGCTGAGTACTAAAAAAGCTATGAAATATCAAAATGACACACACCTCAGGATCAGTAGATAGAAGGCGCCAGTATATGTATGCACGATCTCTGAGATCAGGATTATCCGTCTCCACAGTAGCGTTATTTAAGACAACCTGAAAACATCAAACATAACGTAATGCCTGTCGTCACATACATGATACATGCACATCAATCAATCATAAAACAGTGTGAGCAAGGGAAAAGCCGAACCTGAATCATTTGTTGAGGGCCTTCAGTTGGCTTCTTCAGAAAGAGCTTAACAGTAGCAGTGAGAAGCTGCAGCTGGACCTGTGCTGGTTCCTCAGGAAAACTCTCAAGGAAGCTTTCAAGAAGCTCATCCGCATTGTCAATTCTTTCAGCATATTCACCAATAATCCATATCATAGATGCCTTCAAGTTGCAATTTTCCAATAGATGTACAATTATAAGTTCAGTGATTTATGGTCAAAATTAAGATAGTATTTCAAATTTAATAAACAAAGAAAACAAGAAAGTTCATTACCTTAGCTTCTGGTTCATCCAAAGTGTCTAAACTCTCACAGAGTGTTGCAATAATGGACTCATACCTGTATGGAATTTGAAATAGCATCAAAAATATTTAAAGAAGAATTCAAGATGCCATTACGAAAGTGATTAAGAAATGTCAACTTACGTGTTTGGATATCTTCTGAAGATATCTTTGATGACAATAATGGCCTCCTGAACAACATAGTTTACTTTGATCTTGATCAACTCAAGCAAAACGCTGATGCACCGTTCGGCTGCTCTCTCTAGTTTAATAGCACATCGGCCTATTGCACGAACAGCCTTTCTAACAAAATCAACGTCTACTTCCGTGGCATACTCTTTGAACTCCAGAAGAACCTACATTAGCATTTCTCCAAAAAATCATAATATGCACCAACAATAATAGAGACATACAGAAGATGGTAAAGTTCAGTGAGGATACCTGGTCTATGTTTCTGTCCGAGGCAAGTTTAATCATAATCTCCAACTTCTCCATCTTAACATAAATTGGGTCATTATACTTACAGAAGAAAACCTGAAAGAAAAAAAAAAGATAACTTGCAACATAAGTACTAAAAGCAAGGATGTAACAGTTGCGTCGTCTGAGAATTAACAAAGCACAGGTCAAACTACCTTAATTTCATGGGCAAGGATAGTGGGTCGTTTCTGGACAATAAGATTAATGTTACGAAGTGCAACATA
>NC_025692.1:18189847-18192896 GCF_000633955.1 Camelina sativa | reverse complement strand
GCTGCAGCTGGACCTGTGCTGGTTCCTCAGGAAAACTCTCAAGGAAGCTTTCAAGAAGCTCATCCGCATTGTCAATTCTTTCAGCATATTCACCAATAATCCATATCATAGATGCCTTCAAGTTGCAATTTTCCAATAGATGTACAATTATAAGTTCAGTGATTTATGGTCAAAATTAAGATAGTATTTCAAATTTAATAAACAAAGAAAACAAGAAAGTTCATTACCTTAGCTTCTGGTTCATCCAAAGTGTCTAAACTCTCACAGAGTGTTGCAATAATGGACTCATACCTGTATGGAATTTGAAATAGCATCAAAAATATTTAAAGAAGAATTCAAGATGCCATTACGAAAGTGATTAAGAAATGTCAACTTACGTGTTTGGATATCTTCTGAAGATATCTTTGATGACAATAATGGCCTCCTGAACAACATAGTTTACTTTGATCTTGATCAACTCAAGCAAAACGCTGATGCACCGTTCGGCTGCTCTCTCTAGTTTAATAGCACATCGGCCTATTGCACGAACAGCCTTTCTAACAAAATCAACGTCTACTTCCGTGGCATACTCTTTGAACTCCAGAAGAACCTACATTAGCATTTCTCCAAAAAATCATAATATGCACCAACAATAATAGAGACATACAGAAGATGGTAAAGTTCAGTGAGGATACCTGGTCTATGTTTCTGTCCGAGGCAAGTTTAATCATAATCTCCAACTTCTCCATCTTAACATAAATTGGGTCATTATACTTACAGAAGAAAACCTGAAAGAAAAAAAAAAGATAACTTGCAACATAAGTACTAAAAGCAAGGATGTAACAGTTGCGTCGTCTGAGAATTAACAAAGCACAGGTCAAACTACCTTAATTTCATGGGCAAGGATAGTGGGTCGTTTCTGGACAATAAGATTAATGTTACGAAGTGCAACATATTGTATCTCAGGTTCTGCAGAAAGCAATGTAACAAGGGGTGGAGCCATCTTCTTGCAAAGATTACGAATGACGTCTGTACTAGTAATAAGTTCCATTTGTTGAAGGATCATCTGTAAGGCAATTATCAAATATAGAACAGAAGTGGGAGCACATTAGAAAACATGCAAAGGTGTAGCTGATGGTTTACAAGCAAGTTTGACGAGCTACCAGTGAGCAGTAGAAGAATAACAATCAAATGAAAGTTGTTCACCTTAACAGCTGAAAGCACAACAGCGCAGTTGGCATGTTGCAACCTTGGCGTGACTCTCTCAACAATATTTTCAGCTTCGCGGGGATCAGCTGCTTTATACCTCGATAAAGCATCTAAAATAAAAACTTGACCCCACCTGCGATGATCATAGTGAGTACTAAAAGTGGAGGTGACAAAAGCTTATCCAACACTCATTTCCCCAAACTTCAAAATAGTGGGTCATTTATCTACAGATAAAACCTTCAATAACGAAAAAGTAATTTTCCAAACTGCTGTCTGATAATGGACATGAAGACAAAGCATAAACAACTGAGGCCATACCACATCTAGCTAGCAATTTCATAATCCATCACCGTTCCACTAACCTCTAATCTTAGGTCAATACCTTTTATGTTCTTAGACTAGGAAAGCTTTCGACGACTGGCCATAAATATTCAATACTAAACAGAATGCAGTGAAACAATAGAAACGGCGATAAGGAGAGGACTTACTCAGTGCATTCATTTAGAGCGGTAAGGAGCTTCGTAAGGGTTGTACTATTGATCTCAAATACGGGGCTAGTACTATTCTCTTGAATCTCTGCAAGGGCTGCTACAGCATTGGCAACAACCATCGGATTGTTATCTGATATCAAATCCTTCAAGGCGTCAAGGAAACCCCTATCCTCAACCAATTCAGCATTTATGTCAAAAAGCTTAGCAACGCAAATAGCGGCCGTCTTCCGGACATATGGATCATCATCCTAAAGAAAACATTATGCAGAGGATAGTGTAAATACTGACTAGTTAAGATGAAACAGATTCTTAAGGGCAATAATTGAGATGTTGGTATCAAATCCCAAAGAAGCGGTAAGATTTAAAACTCAACCTTTAGGCACTTCTGAAGAGGATCACATAGATATTCTGTGATCTTATCAACACGAATGCAGCCCATTGTCCGCACAGCCAAAGCGCGGATCAACGGATTTGGATCCTGTGAATCCTGTAGAATACAAATTAACAATTAAATTAATGATCACTTGATCAGCTCCTTTCCATTTTCTCTTATTACCCCAGGGTCAGAACAGAGCAAAGGAGTGCGAAAAGTCAGGTGTTTGAGTGTTACCTTTACAAAAGTATTAACTGCTAGAATAGCAAGATCTGGCTGGCTTTTCGCATAATTAATGAGATACAAGTAAACAAGCTTCTTCAACTCCAAATTTTCCGTTTGCATGCAATTGACTACATCAGTGAAAAGTGATGAAACATCCTTTCCAACAGTCATTGCTGCAATAACCTTCTTAACCGCATCTTTTCTCTTATCCTAGGAAACAGAAAGTATACATGAAAAATTAACAAAACTGAAGCCAAAATAGAAAAGCACCCTTCCTTCTTAATATCATTAACATATGCATCCTATTGAACAGTAACTTTGAGCACAAACAATGTCAGTCGTACTAATGTTAATAGCTTAGTCTAGCCTCTTCCTTTGCAAAAACAACTCCTAGATCGAAACGGCAGTTCACTGATCCTCTAACAAACGCACTGATACAGATTTAACGAGTTCTGATTCACCAACCTATACTCCACTAATAAGTCACTACGAGATTGCACACATCTAATTCATAAGCCATTCTCAGTTTCTCTCCAATTCGAGCTATATCTCAAAGAATCATCCTTCTTCCCACAAAAATAACGAAACCAATTCCACTAAAAACAGCAACAAAACTTTACAGATTGATAATTCAAATCCAGATCTACCAAAATTTGCATGAATAACAAAATTATAAAGGAGAAAAGGATCATCGACGGAGAGATCGTGAATGTAATAATGGCGGCGGATCACAGATCCACATGTAAAGACAAAAAAAAAAAAAAAAAAAAAA
>NC_025692.1:18165296-18189505 GCF_000633955.1 Camelina sativa | reverse complement strand
AAAAAAAAAAAAAAAAAAAAAAAAAAGAGTGAGGTTAAGAAGAAGAAGAAAAGAAAACCTTATACTGGGAATTAAGCTCTTCCTTGAGCTCAGGGATCTCTCCCTTCTTCGTCGTCGAGAAGTACTTTGAATCGTGACCACTCATTTTCTCCTTTCTTCTCCCCCGACGACGATCTTTCTTCTCCGAGATTATGTGAGACAGAGAGAGAGACACACACACAGAGACGATGACGGAGAAATGGTGAAAGGGAAGACGCCGGTGACGATTTTTCATCGACTAATGGGCCGATTTTTTAATGGGCTTAATGATAATTGAGCCCATATTTGAAATTGTCCAGGGTGGCTTTTGAATAATTTAGCGAAATTAATATTTGGTTATATTATTTAAAGAGAATTTTCAAATTAATCCCTGTACTTTTATATCAGTACAGGAAGGACCTCTGGGTTTAAATGGTAATCTTGAGCTTCTTGTGTGTGAGTGAGAATTAATAGTGAAACTGACATATTATTTGTAGCTCTAAATGACAACGACGAAGAGACTTCAAAATCTTGATAAATGATAAATGATGAATGATAATTCTTTTTGTTGTTTCTTATAAACCACAAAAACTTTGGGATAAACCTTTTTCCAACATGATAATGATTACTAACACGCTCTCTTTAAAATGTTGGGATAAACCTTTTTCTCTTTTACTTTTTGTGGAAACATTTAAGATAATGTTGGTTTTGTAAAGTATATGTGTTTGCTATTATAATCTTGGAGTTTTTCGTAAGAAGTGGCTGGTTAATTACCATATTATCGAATGAGCTTTTGACAAGTCGTCGTACATATTTTTAAAGATTATCGCATGCATGAACCTTCGCTGATATAAGTATTGACAAACTCATAGCCGTCACTCATTGGTGGACTGATGACAAGAAAAATTCGAAAAAGTAAGAGAGCTTTAGTACTTGACGTACGGTTGAACTTTCAACGGTGGCGTCACTCACAAATGGAATATGTTGACAAATATTCCAATTATTCTATATGTTTTCAATGTTTTGATAGATCACGATTTGGTGACGAAATTATTTAACTAATTAATTATAGGGATTAATTATCCAATCAGAATAAACGAAAACCAAGAGTTTGGAAAAATGAGAACAAAAATTAAAGATCCATGTAAACTTCGAACTGGTCCGGCTCAAACTTTACCTAGACCATCGGACATTGTGCACTATACCCTCAGCACATATGCTAAGCTCGCACTGACTAGGAATACAGTTTAATATCAAACTGTTTGAGTACATAGGACATGCATGGTATAACTATCCCCTTCTTATTGAAAGTACATTTACTAATATAACATTTTATTTCTAAGATTTACATAATAAACCTTTACCATTTTAATAAATACCACAACTTAAAGTTATTATTTATAATATTATAAATATATATACATCATTTCTTTTCAAACAGATGCACATCTTAACAAATAATTTTTTTGTACCTAATTATCTAAACAAATTTCTTACGCTTTCCATGATATTAACAAATTTAACATGGTAAAAAATATACAGAATAAGAGAAAAAATCTGGATATATCCACCAAATTAACACGATAATATGAAAATACGAACCCGATAATATGAAAATACGAACCGATATATATAAACATATTTTCATGACATATAATAAAAATAATAACCATCCTAGCACGGAAACTATTCTAATATATGTTTATAACAGAGCAAAACACACTCTATATTTTCTGTGTGTCACAAGTGTATGGTGTTTGTTTGCATTTTGTGTAATTTATAACGCACATGTATATATATGGTAAAGAGAGACGAAAAGGATCATAGATACTGATTTTTGTTTCAAGAAATATGTCTTGTCATAAATCGATAGACCAACATTATTTGATGTCTTATCATTTTTCAAATTTAAAGAAGACATTTAAAATTTAATCCAGAACTTAGAATATTCATCGGATTAAATATACACATAGTGTTCTTTAAACAAAACCACTATTAGTTTATACTTTATACTTTCCACTTCACCAAACCGAACCAGAATCCGAATCCATCTGCGTGTAATCTTCCTTCGGCAAGAACCGGTTACGACAAATCGGACAAGTCATCTTGCAACAGTCAACTACCCAACGGTCTAAACAATGATGGTGGAACACGTGTCCACACTTCGGAAGCTTCCTAACCTTATCGTCGGACTTGAAATCAGCTAAACACACCGTACAACAATCATCCGGAACGGTCAAAAGATCCGAGATACGAACCACGGGGACAAACTCGTCGGCAAGACTCGCTGACTTCGAGAGCGTGTGTCTGGTCGGGTTGCGGTGAGAGGTATCGTGGTATAGAAAACTAGGTAGAAGTAGAACGATGTAAGCGCAAAGAGCATCAACGATGTCTCTGATGAAACCAATGACGTAAAGTGCCTTTAGTACGTACCCTGGTATCTTAAAATCCTTGAAACCTATAAGAACAACACCCATGACTATGAGTGTGTGTGTGTGTGAGAGAGAGAGAGAGAGAGAGAGAGAGAGAGAGAGAGATGAAGCTTGAGGTGTGGGAATGAGAATAACAAGAGACAAGTATATTTGTGTTTAAACTTTAAAGCGTAATATATAATTTAATCCGGTGGCTGAAGATATTTGATTAATCAATGGTGGGTCAATGGACTGTATAATATATATTTACTTTTCTCTGATAAGTTCTTTCATTAGTATGCATGAACGTGAATCAATAGAAATGATTCTTCACCGAACCGTCGAAAGTTCTAAAGTCCCAAGGGTAAAAGTCATATATTTCAAAAATATAGTTTCTTTAAATTAAGCTAAGTAACAATTGGAGATGTAGGTCAGATGGTAGAGCGCTCGCTTAGCATGGGAGAGGTACGGAGATCGATACCCTGTATATATATTTGTGGAGACATTTATAAAATAAATCATGAAGTTGGCATTTATTTACATGCATGACATTGATATTAAATAATTAATTTAATAAACAAATTAATTCTATTTATATTCATTTTTTCATAGAAACTAAATGTTTAAAAAGGTAACAAACATAATTGTAAATGTATACAGATTTTATTTTCTTATTTTATAACGAGGTGAGTGAAAAGGTATTGTTCTTTAAAATTTGAAAAACTGATTTGATTAAATGTGACTTTTAGCCTCACATACTATATTTTACTTTCACGGGTTTCATATTATGAGTTTTTGCGGATTAAAAATCTTTGAACATGTTGCGTGATCAGGCTAGCATAACGTGTTTGTTCCCTTTAATATTCTGAATTCATCTATATATACATTTGTGGAGACATTTATAAAATAAATCATGAAGTTGGCACTTATTTACATGCATGACATTGATATTAAATAATTAATTTAATAAACAAATTAATTCTATTTATATTCATTTTTTCATAGAAACTAAATGTTTAAAAAGGTAACAAACATAATTGTAAATGTATACAGATTTTATTTTCTTATTTTATAACGAGGTGAGTGAAAAGGTATTGTTCTTTAAAATTTGAAAAACTGATTTGATTAAAAGTGACTTTTAGCCTCACATACTATATTTTACTTTCACGGGTTTCATATTATGAGTTTTTGCGGATTAAAAATCTTTGAACATGTTGCGTGATCAGGCTAGCATAACGTGTTTGTTCCCTTTAATATTCTGAATTCATCTATATATACATTTGTGGAGACATTTATAAAATAAATCCTGAAGTTGACACTTATTTACATGCATGCCATTGATATTAAATAATTAATTTAATAAACAAATTAATTCTATTTATATTCAATTTTTATATAGAAACTAAATGTTTAAAAAGGTAACAAACATAATTGTAAATATATACAGATTTTATTTTCTTATTTTATAATGAGGTGAGTGAAGAGGTACTGTTCTTTAAAATTTGAAAAACTAATTTGATTAAAAGTGACTTTTAGCCTCACATACTATATTTTACTTTTACGGGTTTCATATTATGAGTTTTCGCGGATTAAAAATCTTTGAACATGTTGCGTGATCAGCCTAGCATGACATGTTTGGACTATAGAACCAACACTAAAACTATTAGTTTATTTCATATACTATAGATTTGTAGTCATAGTTTAGAAAATTAACTTATAAATTATTTAATATATGAACTACAAAATATTACACATACTACAACACATTCTTAATATTCCAAAAGAAAAATTGTATACACATAACATATCATATAGATATATACCTCTGTTTAATTATAGAAAACAAAACTAACTTTTTTAAAATTTTATATTCTATCTAATAACAAATTTAATGTAATTAGCTTATAAACTGTATAAAACGTAAGAAGAAGAAAAAACATTCTAAACAAAATAATAAATTAATTAGATAAAAATTGATTAATTAGGAATTTGAAAACTAAATAAATTAAAAAATATTATTTAAAATACAATAATTTATAATTTAGTCTTGCGGTGTACCGCGGGTGAAAACCTAGTTGGTTTATCAAAAGAAAAACAATTTAAGATACCAAAATTACAACTAAAAACAAAATTTAATTTCTCCCAATAAACAAAATATAAATTTTATATTCGGTTCAATTTTGGCTACAAATATTTTTATGTGAACCAAACCGGATCGACACCCACCATATGCCAATTTTCTAAAACTTTTTATTTTTTAACTTTCCTTCCTTCTTCGTAGAAAACCCTAGCGTCGCCAGCCCTGACCACATCTTCTCCAACATTGGTCGAGAGCTCATCATGAGCTTCTTCAATCTTCTTCCTCTTTCACCAAATACACTCTTCTAGCTTCTTCAATCTTCTTCCTCCTTCACCAAATCCACTCTTCTAGCTTCTTCAATCTTCTACCTCCTTCACCAAATCCACTCTTCTAGGGTTTTCAATTTCTCTCCTCTTCTTTAGCCATGGATATGACTACTTGTGTTGCTATAAGACCCCGTTCGAAGACTGATTCTTACTTGAATTCGATTATACAATTTGTTATTAGATAGAATATAAAATTTTAAAAAAGTTAGTTTTGTTTTCTATAATTAAACAGAGTTATATATCTATATGATATGTTATGTGTATACAATTTTTTTTTGGAATATTAAGAATATGTTGTAGTATGTGTAATATTTTGTAGTTCATATACTAAATAATTTATAAGTTAATTTTCTAAGCTATGACTACAAATCTATAGTATATGAAATAAACTAATTGTTTTAGTATTGGTTCTATAGTCCAAACATGTCATGCTAGGCTGATCACACAACATGTTCAAAGATTTTTAATCCGCAAAAACTCATAATATGAAACCCGTAAAAGTAAAATATAGTATGTGAGACTAAAAGTCACTTTTAATCAAATTAGTTTTTCAAATTTTAAAGAACAGTACCTCTTCACTCACCTCATTATATATAAGAAAATAAAATCTGTATATATTTACAATTATGTTTGTTACTTTTTAAACATTTAGTTTCTATAAAAAATTGAATATAAATAGAATTAATTTGTTTATTAAACTAATTATTTAATGTCAATGGCATGCATGTAAATAAGTGTCAACTTCAGGATTTATTTTATAAATGTCTCCACAAATGTATATATAGATGGATTCAGAATATTAAAGGGAACAAACACGTTATGCTAGGCTGATCACGCAACATGTTCAAAGATTTTTAATCCGCAAAAACTCATAATATGAAACCCGTGAAAGTAAAATATAGTATGTGAGGCTAAAAGTCACTTTTAATCAAATCAGTTTTTCAAATTTTAAAGAACAATACCTCTTCACTCACCTCATTATAAAATAAGAAAATAAAATCTGTATACATTTATAATTATGTTTGTTACCGTTTTAAACATTTAGTTTCTATAAAAAAATGAATATAAATAGAATTAATTTGTTTTTTAAATTAATTATTTAATGTCAATGGCATGCATATAAATAAGTGCCAACTTCATGATTTATTTTATAAATGTCTCCACAAATAAGACCTCGTTCGAAGACTAATTCTTACTTGAATTCGATTATGCGTGATGCTTGTTCACCATCTCTCAGGAAGAAGAAACGGCAGCGGAGAGGCTGTGGGACGGGAGATGCAAATGTCAACCAACGGCGGAGAAGATGTGGTCTGGTTTAATAAAAATAAAAATTTTAAAAAATAACCGTGTTTTATGGGATTTGAACCTGGGTTTGAGGATTAATCAGTGTTCACCCATCACCAACATACCACAGTAATAAAATCATTAATTTTTAAACCAAATGGTATATATACTATAAAACATGTGGACGTTAAGATTTAACACCATTAAAATTTGGTAACGTCCGTTGATGGCTGTTAACTCGTTTATACGAATTCACCAACCGTTATATAAACCAAGGTTTTTTATGACAAAATTAAATAATCAAGGTATTTTTCTTCCAATAAAATAACAGAGGTATTAAACGTCCAAATAAAAAATAGATGGCGGTTTTTTAGGCTTTTTTCCCTTTACTTTCTACCAGTCAAAATTTTATTCGAAAGTGTATAATTTAATTTCTAATTTTGTTAATTTCATTCAAATAATAACTAATAATAAAGTTAGCGAGTAATTTAAAAAATAAAATTGAACATTTTTATATTATAATACTAATGAATAATGATAAGTCGTCTCTTGAATCGCTAAATATATATTCTTTTTTTTTTCGATTTTTTGATAGATTAGAAATCGACAAATAAAAAAAAAAGTAAGTAGACCTAACCCATCGAATCATGACTATATCCACTATTCTGATATTCGATAGAGATTAAATTTAAACAGTAGATTTTTTTACAGAAATTTACTCAAACAACACTTATAAGTTCGACTTTTACTCAAACTACACTTGTGACCAAACTTTTACTCAAACAACACATAAAAATTTGAAAAAGACGTTTAAGCATTAGGTTAAACTAATAATTACAGAAGTGCCATTACATATTGTTAAACCCGATAGTTAAACAGAGATTTCGACCTAAAACTTTTTCAGAAAAAAAAAATCTCCTTTCTGCGAGGAAGGCTCGGTAACGGCGTGTCGTTGAGTCCCATTACAATTGTACGAGGGTGAGGAGATCTGGTGAGTTGGAGTTGGGATAAATGTTATCTTAGTCGTGAGGGGGTTGTGATAAAGCAGAGAAGAAAATTTTGAAGGTTTTCGGGAGAATGTAGCTACGCGACGGCGAGAATCCGGTAAAGGTAAGTTGTGAGTGAAACGTATCAGATGTGTTGATAGTACAGTTGTATATTATTGATTTTCCTCTGGTGAAGGTGTGTTGGGTAGATTTAGCGGCGGCCGAGAAAGGTAGGATATAGTGACGGCGCCGATGAGTAGAAAGATTGGGTAAAAGGTGTAGTTTAATTTCGAGTGTCCCAGTAAGTTAGTTAGTAACACATTGAAAACCCTTTCTTTAATTTTCAAATGGTTGATAGGAATTGGTGGCGGTAGGAGTTTGATTGAAGGAAAATAACTGGTAATTAGAGATGGTTGATAGGAATTGGTGGCGGTAGTGAGTGTGGGTGAAGATACATTTGGGTTGGCAGCAACTAGTGTGAAGAGAAATCTATAAAATGTAACTGCTTTTGAATTTGGCGGGTATTGGCAATGAAGATATGTATATATTGATAGAGCTACAGAGGCTATTAACTAGTTGTGGTAGAGATTGTATAGGAAGAGATAATTTGTGATGAAATGATAGGGATAAGTTTTGGGAGAAGATATTGTGTAGTAAAATTTGGTGTAATGTGATATGCTTGTCGCGTAGAATCTGATGGATTTTGAAAATGTCTCTTGCAGGAGGATATGGAATCTACTAGTTCTGAAAAGAACTTAAGGTATCCTCCGAGGCTATATCCTCAGGGGAAATCTTCTTTACAGAAGAGGAGCATGCACATTAATTGCACATTAAACAGTTTTGAGCTGTTGAGAGATTGCATTGGGGATGATGTCTATAACGACATTCGTGATAATTCGCAAGTGGGAGTGATTTTGAAGCTCGCTGATAGTCGATATGTATGGGGTTCCAAGATTGTGCATCACTTCTTAACTCAGCAATTGGCAATTCATAGGAGATATGAGATTTGGTCGCTAATAGAAGGTAATCCAATTAGGTTCTCCTCACATGAGTTTAGTGATATCACCGACCTCAACTGTGACAAAATTGATGAGGAAGACAGAGTGGATGTTGATCACAAAGAGTTGTGGGGCGAGATGAAGGTTGATTCTAGGGTGGGACCAAACTGGAAGAGTTGACTGATGTATTGAGGGAATGTAGGACATGGGGTGAGTCGAAAAGGAAAATGATTGGGATTTTGTTTGTGTTGCATGTCGGTATTTTAGGGATTTCGCGGTCTAGTAGGATCCCTTTGGAATATGATAAACGTGTTTTCAATACAGAAGCATTTGAGAGGTTTCCTTGGGGTCGAGTAAGTTTCAAGAGACTAATAGACTCCATCAAAGTTGTGTCCTATGAGAACACGTCGTATGTGGTTCATGGATGTGCACATGTTCTGTTGATTTGGGCCTTTGAGAGTGTTAGAGAACTAGGGAAAGAATATGAGAATAAAAACCAAGGTGATGATGTCCCCCTTCTTAGTTGGGATGCAGGTCGTACCAGGGGAAGTATAGGTGACTTCTTATTCTCAGAGAGTAAGAAGAAGAAGGTATGTTATATCATATAGGTGTATGTTTCGAATGAGTGTCATATGATGTTAATAATATAACTGACTATATTACAATTTTCTGGTGTTTTGTAGCTTCAAATTCATCATTTAGTTGTCAGGCCTGAAGCGGAACTGTTTCCATTTTGGCCTGATGAGACCGAAGCTTATGGTGAAGGGGATGGTGGATTTAAATTGTTGGATAACTTGTTAGGTAATATTATGAATGCCTCTGTAGATGAGCGAGCTTGGGATGGTTCTGTTGTTGAGAGGCAGCCAGGAAAGAGGAAAGCCGTCGAGTTGGATGCGGAGGTGGAAAACGTAGACAACTTAATAAATCCAGGAAGAAGTCACATGGAAATGGTGGTTCGGACAAGAAAGCCAAAAGGGATGAATCTGCGGAAAAGACGGAGTCAGTTGGTGGAGTGCATGCTCCGTTGGATGTAGCTGGTGTTGAAAGTGTGGTGAATATGTTAGCGTCATTGTCCAACAAATTTGATACCATGGACTCTCACTTGGGCGGTCAATTGGTCTTGTTAAGTGAACAATTTAAAGGTTTAGAAGAGAAGGTTGCAAATCTAGAAGCTGATGTTGATGTCATAAAGAAAGGCAAACCTCAAACTCAGACCGCCGAATCTACAACATGTGAAGATGGTGTGGTTGGAGAGAAAGATGAGGTAAGCTCCTCGACCCAAAGTCCTCTTTAAATTAGTTTTTAAGAGGATTTGGTTGATCAAAAAAGGGGTTTTCATTCGCAGCGTACTGGGTAGCTGGGTGTGGAATTACAGAATAAGAAATTTAAGTCTATTGGTTGAGGAGTTTTCTAACCTTTTCCTCTAGAGTTGTTCAAACATTTTCTCATCATATATTGATACTTGAATTGATGTTCTCGTCGATTTGGTTAAATTTTAAATGTTTTGGTTGCTATTTGCTACTTCCACCTTTCAAATTTTCCAAATCTTCTTATAATTTTAACATTTATTTTTATGTTATTAAAACTTAACAACTGAATCAATTGGAGAACTAGGGAAGTGTATTATCATGTGTTTTTTGATAACTGTGAATTGACAAAAAATTTACATCTTGTGTTTTAGTCATGGTTAGTTCAGGTACATGAAACTTCCGATGGGTACCCCATATCTTGTGCTGTTAGAAATCCAATTGCAAAAGCCAAATCCTGTAAGCCCAAAGCCCAAAGCAAAGATGATCTAGTATACTCAAAGTCCACCAAACGCCCACAACTTGTAAAGCTAGTAGAGGATGGTACATCCACTAAACAGAAACCAATCTCCCCAAAAAAAAGCCACAACTACACCAACCACACTTTCTGATGCATCGGATCCTATTGAAGATGCTCGCAATAAGGCATTTGATGGTGCCCTGGACAAGTTGATTGTGTTGTGCAAGGTTGATGTTGAAACAAGGAAAATTAGACCAAAGAACCTATCATACACCCAACAAGATCCTTTTGTTGGCAGTTTAATGGTGAAGCGTATGCTGCGTGGTGTTAAGTTATCCCCAACAGCTTATGATCCATTCGCAAAGGCTGATGCTGCAAAGGTGGAAGCCCTAATGAATTTTATAAAACTAGAAACGTAAGTTGTCATCTTCTTCATCCCTACTAGTTCTTCTTCTGGTTATTTTTGCATATTCATTTGATGGGGTTTATGCCAACAGGGAAGATCCATTGAGAACGGATTTTGGGGCCTCTAACTTCTAAGGCGATGTGGCCGAAAAATGATCCTACGTATGGTTGGTTGATGGATTTGGTAATTATTACCCCCCCCCCCTTTATTCTTTTTTTTGCATTATATAACATCCTCCAAACTCTGACGTTTAAACCTCATATTATGTTCCATCTATGTTATCATTTGGTGTCTATCATGCAAATGCTTCGAAAAAGATCAATGCAGGCGGTTTCTCCTTTCATAAGTGATAGGATAGCATTTTTAGATCCATGGTTTGTGAATCAGTGGACTCATGATTACAGCAAACCAGCGTGTCAACATTGACTGTATATAGTCAAGTAGTTCGACAATGGGAAACTTTCTTGCTTGTTTAAGAACTCAGTTAATTGACTCAACGATATTGCTGGTTGTGAAATTGTACTCCTCTCCAGGAAAATGCAGTCGATTCCACATACTTACATCAACGTGTTGTAAATAAGCATGCAATTCTGGATTCAATGCACCGATTTGCTAGAAGTACATGTTAAAGTCCTCAAGACGAATAGCACTTGTTGCCTTCTTTACAAGTCCAAATGACTCACTACCTCAGAATTTAAGAACAATATTTTTGTATAGATGGTATGTGCAAATACCACAACTAACAAGGGGGTAGACATTCTTTATTGCTTTTCCTATGGATTGATGTCTATCTGATATTATAGCAAGGGCTTCATCATCTGGTATTACACGACTCAATTGTCTAAAGAACCATTCCCAAGCTTCATCATTCTCATTATCAACGACAGCAAATGCTAGGGGAAAAATATTGAAATTTCCATCTTGTGTAGTAGCTAGCAGAAGTGTACCTTGATATTGACCTTTAAGGAATGTCCCATCCACAACAATAACTTTCCTCATAATAGGAAACCCAGCAATGCTTGCCCCAAAAGCTATGAAAGCATATTTAAATTTGTCTTATGAATCCACTTCCAGCTTGGTGTATGTTCCAGGATTTGCTTTTTGAATCCTATACAAGTAAGTGGGTAACTCTTCATACCCATGTTCGGCTGTACCACAAACTAATTGTCTAGCACATAGAAGATTCCGCCGTGCCTTCCAATAGTCAACCTACAAGTTAATAGATGAGGTAAGAAAAGCTGACAACGGACTAAGAAAACAACCACACTTAGTCAGACGCAGTATCATACGTAAGAAAACTTACCGTCAGCCCAAACCTCAAGTTTAAAGCATCGGCCACATGCATTGGTCGAATACTGCCTCCAACTCCACCAACAAATTCCTTATACAAATGGCCCAATATATCTGGAGTAGCTTGACGTGCACGAGCAGAACGTTCAGTAACTGAGCAAGTATGCTCATTTACATATAATCTAATATGAAGACTAGGGGAATCTCCAATCCTACTAGCTCTTATACGCCATTGACATCCTTCTACCCAACAATATAGTGTACGACGCAGGATTCGATCGATCCACATCAAAGTCGAATTTTTGTAGAACAAAGACTATCTTCAGTCTACTCTCCAAAGCTTCTTTTGAGTCATATTTTTGACCTACTGCCACATCAACACAACCAACTTCGATAACGACTGAATCTTTAGCCGGGGTTGAACTCGTTGCTCGCAAAGGTGCCTTCCTCCTATTTTTCCCTCCGTATTGACCTTTTACTGATCTCTCATCTTCGTATACGGTTGAAAAATTAGAATACAAACAATAGTCTTCATCCCCGGAGCTAGCTCCGTCCTCGCAACAGTCATATCGGCTATCATCGCCTTCATCAATGATAGGTATTGTTGCATCTGAGCCCTCGTTTCTTTCTTTCTCTTTAAATGACTTCGTTTCTTCAACACCTTTGTTCTCGGGGAACTTTTAATGTTCAGTGTGGATGAGATCTTTCCCAGCTACCTTCCTCTTCTTGTACTCCTCACCCTTAGTTTCTCTTTTACTCTGATATACTCCGCAGGACCTTGCTCGATCGAGACTTTCCTCTCCCTCTACAATATCGAGCTCAACACATAGACGCTCAGATTTACACACTCTAAGATATCCTTCAAACTGGCGATGATTGCAGACAAATACAGGAGGTGTATCAGCTGGCATTGTTTGCGACGTCCTTGAAAACTTATAACTTAGTAGAACACCATACATCTCTCTGTCCAACCCAAAATCCTCGTACACCATGGAAACGATATCTTCATATAATGTTTTTTTGCTCGCTATTAACATCCTCGAACCTCTTCTTTCGTCAACACAAAATTCCCAGCGCTTTTTCAGTAAAACCCACTTTCCACACACAAGTGATATATCCTCCATTATGGAAAACGAGCTATAGATCTAGATCTGTAAAAGGATAAACACAGAACTTTGAATGCACAACTACCTCTGTAATAGTTGAAGAGAAGGAGAGATAACTATGCTTTGAAGTTTTAGCGGCTGCTTGAAACTCGTCTCAAAAGAGACTGTTAATCAGCAGTAAAACCTAAAACAACAATAGTATAAATCTATCACGTCTTTTGGTTAAACTCTACCTAACTTTTGTTATTTCAGTAAGAATTATGTCTACCACTACACTAACTAATAAATCTATCGCTATTATTTATATCTATCTGTATGGAAATATCTACCATCGCTAAAAATTATATCTGCCATATAAAACTACTAAGTCGTATATGTCTGCCATAATGACTAATTAAATCTGTCAAACAAATCTGCCATCCGACATAAGCTTACTATATCTGTCGCCGTTTACCTAATATCTCTATCAAAATTTCATATTTCTATCACCATTACAATATATCTATCGACTATCTCTACCGATAACAATAAATCTCCTAGCATTTATTTTCTCTGCCATCGCTGTTATTTCTCTACCAAATTAATCTACTCATTATAAAAACTCTAGCCAATAACTCTGCCAAAATTTATATAATTCTGTCGTACATAATGTCTCTATCGTTATGTAGCTTAAATGAGCGGGAGTTTCCCCCCCCCCCAAAAAAAAACTTTGAACAGTAGTGCTCAAAACAATTATGTGGCAACGCTTTTTAATGGCTCAGTCGTAATTTTTTTTCCTTATTCACCTCGAAAAGGGCTTATATGTCATAAAATATTACGAAAAAATGACATTCTAGTCAATTTTGATCTTTTCTAGGCTATTTGAGTAAACCTCCTTTTTTATTTTATATTTTTTATTAGGAAATCCGTCGATATCTCTTATTGAATCTTCTTGTTTCTATATATTTCATAGGAAATATATTGCGTTTCTGCCTAGAGAAAGAAATAGAATGCTAGTGCGTGAGACACAAATGTTGTCTATTCTAATTATGGTGCGTGAGTAAGAGTAGATTGATGGTAATGCATGAAATGAGGTAATTTAAATTACCTCTTTACTAGTCCCGTGTTGCCTATTCAAATGCCTCGGCTTGGTTTTAGACTCTTCTTATGATGAGTCTATAAATCAGAAATAAAGTGATAGTGGTGCGTGAGTGAGAAACTTTGTCCCATGTTGCCTATTCAAATGCCTCGACTTGGGTTCAAGAATTTTGTGATGATGAGTCTATAAACCATAAATGGATTGATGATAGTGCAAGAAATAAGGTAATTTAAATTACCTCTTTACCAGTCCCGTGTTGCCTATTCAAATGCCTCCGCTCAGTTTTAAGACTTTTTTTATGATGAGTCTATAAATCAGAAATAGAATGATAGTGGTGCGTGAGTGAGAAACTCTATCCCATGTTGCCTATTCAAATGCCTCGACTTGGGTTCAAGACTCTTGTGATGATGAGTCTATAAACCATAAATGGATTGATGATAGTGCAAGAAATAAGGTAATTTAAATTACCTCTTTACCAGTCTTGTGTTGCCTATTCAAATGCCTCGGCTCGGTTTTGAGACTTTTCTTATGATGAGCCTATAAATCAGAAATAGAATGATAGTGGTGTGTGAGTGAGAAACTCTGTCCCATGTTGCCTATTCAAATGCCTCGGCGCTGATTTAGATTCTTAAGAGTCTATAAATAAAAAAATAGATGGTTGGTAAGAAATTCTGATGCTTGTCCTTACACAAGGCAATGAGGTAATATTAATAGTAGTGTTACAAAAGGAAATGAGATGTATTTTTACCATGTTTTTGAGGCACATACCTCAGCAAAAAAGGGATTGTAGAGGATAATATTGTTGTTGAATTTTACATGTTTGAAGTAGATTGATCTCTTAAAGCAATAAGAATTACAAGCAATTCTTCTTTAGGTTGATTGATGGATTATAATGATTGTTGGTTGTTGTATGTATCTATGAGAATAAATTAATTGTTGTATTGAGTGAAATTCTTAGCTTATTGTTGAGATATGAACGTCAACTGATTACATTTTGCTGACTTTATGTTATTGCAACATTACCAGGTGATCTGACATATGATGAGGTATTAAACTCTAATGTTTGGTAAGTGATGGATCTTGATTCAAGACTCTTTGAGGCTTTTAAGCCATGATATAAGCAATTCTAGTGCTTCTAGATGCATTAAGTCTCCTATATGATTGGACTTATCTTTCTTTTTTTTTTCCTTTCAATTAAAAGGGAGCGAAAAACTCCTAACATATATCTGTTATGGTTTGGTCAGAGTCTTCAATATTACAAGATAAGTGGGAAATAGAGACTCTGAGCTACTAAGATGGCTATCAATGCCCCAAGAAACAACCAACACTAACACCAAGTTTTTTTTTTTGTCAGATTGACTTTCAAAACGTTTTCATCTAAATGACTCAACTTGGTCGTGAAGGCCTAAACCGACTTTGAGAAATTTTTTTACAAATTATATATTTTTTTTTACATCAAATTGTTTCTCCAAAAAAATTCTCAAAATTGTTTTCAACTAGAAAGTTTCTCAAAAAACTACTATTGTTTTACAAATTGATTTTTTGGGAAAAGTTTTACAAATTGTTATAAAAGGTAAAAATCAAATTGAAAAATGTCAACAGAGAAATATTTGCAAGGTTGAAATACATGTTTGATTGTTTCGGTTTTTTTTTAAAATGGATGTTGAATACTTTGTACTTAGGTTTAGTTTTCAACAATTACTAATTGACTTTTGGTTAAAGAAAAATACCGATTGGTTTAATTCAAGTTTAGCTTAATTTAATTGAAAACCGGATTAATCTTTAAGTTTAATAAGTTGATTTAGATCCAATTATGTATGTTAAACGTTTTAACTTTGGGTTAAATCAAACTTTGATGTCGACTTTGACGAGACCTAGTTTGAGGGAATATGAAACCTCCTTTTAGATTATGTATGTCTGGTTCGAATTTCTTGTGAGTTGGGTGCATATTTGTTAATTGTTAATGAATCTACTTGCATAGTGATCGTTTGACATGATGATGTGTTTAGTCTAAGGAACCAAGGAACTAGTTGTTTAAGAAAATACGAATTCATATAGCTTTGATTAAGTAATTGAATCGAACACTGAATGTACATTGATATTAATAAGTTTTCTCCACCATTCCTTGTTTTGTAATTTGAACTAATCTAGTTCACATAGTGAATATATACAACAACTATTTTATAGTCAATGTTGGGTTCCTCATAAAAAAATAATGCTACACAAATTTGTGTGGCAAACAAACCAACAAAAACAAGTAAGTTGAATCATGTCTCCTCGTTCTTCACTTGGATCCAAGACCAGATTCTGTCTTTCCGCGACTAAAACCCCCCAATAAAACACCCAAAAATCAAATTCCGCAGTCACAAGATGAAGGGTTTCCATTGCCAACGTTTATCACAAATGTTGTTATTAATGGAACAAAACCTTTCGTATCTTTGAACATGTCCCCATAAAGCAATTGTCACATTATTCTCAACTAAAAAATGGTTCCAAATGCGTAATTATCCTCCGTCTGATTGCAGCATCTCTGATCTTTATGTTTTAGCTTATAAGAGCAAAAATTTTGAAATGGGTCGCAGTGACTTCAACCCAGATCATTTAGAGTCCACACTCCACACATGTGACCCAAACCCCTAAACCAACTCTAGTAATTTAGGTGTTGATCGGTTATCCCGCTACCTCTCGCAAACGAAGCGTTTGCGGGTAGTAGCAGTTGCTAGCGATTGGTACCAATCACACAAACCGCTTCCAATCGCTTCCAACCGTTTGAAACTACTGAATTCCGAAAGCTGTTTCTCGCAAGCGTTTGTGTTTGCGGACGGTTGTGGTTGGATTTATTTTTAAAACTTAAAACAAATTAATAATAATGAAATATTTTTTCAGAAATCTTCTACTTAACCATTTTATCCATTGAGGATGAGAGAAAATGAAGTACAGATACGATTAAGGAGATTAAAAATAAATAATTATACAAGAAAGTAAGATTTTAATTAACAATAACCCGAAAAACTTGACGTAAATTTTAATGGCACAACACACATAAATTCAAAAAAAATCTAAATAAATATAATATTTCATCAGAAATTTAAGAAAATAAAATTATTTGTGAAAAATATTAAAACAAATCACCAATGACTTTTCTCAACTCTCGCTTCAATATGAAATTTATTTATTTTTTGAATAATTATTTTAGTATTTTTAATGAATTATAATTATAAATCAATTTTAATGTTTTTTTTGGTGTTTGAAAACATTTATATAATTATATATTACATTTATTATGTTTTAACTGCACCCGCTGGTCAACCAGTCGTAAGCCTCCTGCAAACGCATCCATTTAAAGCGCTAAATCAGTCATTCAAAACGATTAATAACGCTTGAAACCGCAACCACCCAATTACGCAATCTCCTGCAACCGCAACCGCAAACGCTGCGTTTGAACTAGTCATACCCTTACTCAACACAAGTGAGTTCTAGACCCGGACCAGCTTCAAATTAAAATTAAGTTACTTACAACATACTGAAACTTGAAACTTTATCAATGTATATGACCTAGTAATCACTACATGGTTAGTGTTTGGAAATTTGTAAGTATAAGAGTTATCCAACGCTTACTAATGAGAGAACTCATGTCATCATGGTTCATGTAAACCTGTTTTTGAGATAAATAAATTCTACACTATTTTTCTTTCTTACTACGGAAGAATTATGGAAAAAATGATATTTGAAACGCATAAACAAAATATAAATACGGTGTAAAATTTAAATAATTAGCCGGCAAAACCAGGATTAAAAGGCCTAACAAGGTGATACCTCTGATATATATTTTTCTGATACCTCTAATATATTTTTTGTCTCTTTCAAAAAAGTTATGTTACAAAAATTGATATCACTAAACTTCAGTGACTTCACCTGCTCTACATACACCAACATTTATCCATAATGTATTATTCCTCTTTGTTTGTAATACTCTGCAACAATTTTTTCTCGGTGACTGCCCAAGAGAAACAACAATCAATAAGAATTAACATATTAATGTAATGAAAAAAGCTTCACATCTTTAAAAATTAAATCATTCACTTACCCTGTTCCATAGGTGAGGATCCGGTTTTTTATAAACGACTATAGTGTTGATCTCCTCCGGGTTAGCCATATCCCAACGACAAGCCGGATGGCGAACCCGATGCCTCGTGTATTCGCTAACCGTTGTGTTCAATTGCGGGTCGAATTTCACATTTGACATGTAAAAAACAAACGGTGTTTGGCAAGGATTGCGACTTACGGGCCTAGTATTGAATGCATAGGCCGTGTAATCCGCTTTTTTGTACCAATTCAAGAAAGTTCTAGATGGCATTTCCATTTCGCGAGGAGAAAAGGATCCGCGGAACACCTGGACCGCATATCCCCATGAGACCGAAATCGTCCAGCTTTTGTACTTGTCATAGCATATTGATTGCTGGAGAATCCCGGATGAATCAATCTTCATCGGTGTAGTTAGTTTCTTGATGGCACGAACGCGAGTCATGTTCGGAAAAATCGGTTCCAGCACATCAAGATGGTGCATTGATACAAACGGTGTTACGGGATGGGCAGCTAGGAGGCCAAAGAGGTTCCCATGAACATCGTACTAAAGAAGGAAAACAAAAAAAACTGAATTAATAAAAGCGTAGGCATCACGTGCTACGTTGCGCGTAGAGTGAAAAAGAGAGTCACACGTCTTTAAGAAGACCTTTAAAGGTTGAAACTGACACACGGGTCCTATTCCGACATCTAGGAATCTAACAACTATGGTTACTCTGCTCAAGCGCCACATGTTCGAATTATTCTGCTTTAATCTTTCTTTAATTCGTTTTAAATAAACTAATGAACATCAACCAAAGCTTACAACAATTCACGTTTCTTCTTTTAATCAAAAGATATAATGAAGCTTGTTGTTATTTCCAATGGTTAACTTTTTGGTCGGCTGTTTTAAAATGGGTTTACCAATTAAGTAGTGCGACAGCGACACAAAACTCGGATCTCCATAAACTCGAATGCCATAAAGATTCACACACCTACGAAAAATTTATTAAAATTGAAACGAATGTGAAATCTAGCCCTACGCATTCGGATTCCCCAACCCAATCGGGTTTTCGGATTTTCGGATTTAGGCATATAGACTTCCATTCGGGTTTTTTGTATTTCGGGTCGAATTCGGGTATTATCCATTCGGATTTGGGTTATTCGGGTATACCCGAACTCAAAAAAATTATTTTTTTTGTTTTTTTATCATTTTATAAATTTCAGAACACATATGTATATATAAATATTTAACTTTTCACATTAGGACAAAAAAACTAAGATGGCAAAATGGTTTAATATGCACCCTTAAATGTCCAAGATACTGGGTTTAATTCCCCCTAAATGTATTTTTACATTTAATTCGGATTAGTTCGGATTTTATTTCGGGTTCTGATATTACCCAAACCCGATCGAATATCCGAATTTGGGTCGGGTTCAGGATTCGGGTTCGGATAATATGCCCAGGGCTAGTGAAATCATTAAACAG
The DNA here is from genome assembly GCF_000633955.1 of Camelina sativa. Taxonomy (NCBI): domain Eukaryota; kingdom Viridiplantae; phylum Streptophyta; class Magnoliopsida; order Brassicales; family Brassicaceae; genus Camelina; species Camelina sativa. Next base: position 18,170,204 of record NC_025692.1, on the reverse strand, counting down.
TCTAAAATTTGTGCAGAAATTAATCTTTTAATCTCTTACCTCTCAAGATCTCAATTAAAAACGTTAAACAAGTTTTAACAAATCCATTGCGACTAATCTCTAATCTTAAATTAATAAATTATACCAAACTTTAAGCTACGCATACCATGAATGCCAATTACATACACCAATCATCGAACTTGCCGATTTCACTAGTTTTTCTAATTTTGTTAAGCCAAACTCATTTGGAATCGAACCAATCTAAGCAATACCCATTTGGACTTAAACCAATCTAAGCAATACCCATTTTCATAAAATCAACAAGACCAAATCAAAATACTTACTTGATGGAAACCAATCTCTTTAGTTAATGGAACACCAAGCTCGGCCATACAAGCTTGCATCCGATCATCAGAACCATACAAAGCCGGATACCTCTGAATACACCGATCTTGCATCTTACTCAAAGCCACAGCCAAAGGATAACTAATAGCAAAACCTCCACCACCATAAGCCATCCCATAAGAGAAAAAAATGTTCTGTAAATGAGATTCCGACAAGCTCCCAATATAATACATCTGCTCGTGATCATACTTCCTCAAAACCCTAATCAGATTATCCGTAACAAACACGGTATCGTCATCACCCATCACGAACCACCTCACGTTCTTCTTGGAAACAGAATCAAGATTCATCAACGTCTCGGAAACGATCCTCGAGATCCGAATCGCTGATCGGTGTCCTTTCTTGTTAGTGTAAGGAAACGACGACGTGTTACCGGAGATTCTCACCGGCGGGAGGTTTTCTTGATCTCCGGCATCGGATTTTATCTTTACCTCTTTGTCTAACCACACGTAGCCTCTCATCTTCTTTGGTTTAAACCAAATCTTGATGTACTCTTTCCTATGTTTCCATAGCTTCGACGACGCAGCAATCCCGAAAACCACATGGTTTAGATCGGTGGCTTCGTGCTCCGCCGTCTCCACCGCCGTAGCTGGAACCGTGACTGCTTTTTTCTCCGGTCGTCTTTGATGATTGAGAATTGAGTCGGAGGAGGTTAGATCTTCGCAAGGTTGTGAAGTGGAGACGATCTTGAGAGTGTAGATGATGTAAGTGACGGAGATGAAGAGGATGAACCAGATCATTAAACGACCGGGTCGGGTCATGGATATATTCGATGAGCTCCGATCCCATTTGGGTTTCTCCGATGAGTCCTTTTGGTTTCCTTTCATATACAGTGTGAATATGAATTTGTGACAAAAACCAAACCGTTGTTTGTAGGAAAACAAAAACTGATGGGTTTGTCTGAAAATAAAAATAAAAATTTATGAGTTTTTTGCTTTTGTTTTTGTTTTTTTTTTCTGGATAGAGAGAGAGACAGAGTACTAAGCTAATGCTCTCACACTATAAAAGTAGAAGAAAACCAAATGAGCAGAACCAATTTTTTTCAACTTTGTGTGGGTCTGACTGTTCCTAAGCTTCCATCGTGGGTCATACTGAACGATCTACGTGTCGAGATTTGCTCTGATTACGTCATTTAGCAGACCATATAAATTTTTGTCGATATACAAAATTTACGTCCTTTATTGTAGGTTTGTATTTTAAGGGCTCTTATATTTTTTTAGTATTAGAAAGTATATGTTTACAAAGTAAGAACTTTTTGTTTGTTAATTAAAATTCTACTTCTTTAATGATAAATTTTAAGTGGTGTTCTTAGTTTAAATTTTTTTTTTTAACAATTAGTTTAAATGTTTAATAATTAAAATTTTATTAAAATAGAAAATTATTGTATTTCATAAACTTTTAAACATACAAATCATAAAAACATATTAAAATAGAAGTAGAAATTACAAATGGAGAAAAAGATTAGTTTTAATTTTACTTTTGCAATATATTCTCAACCAAATCATCCTTCAATTGTTAATGTTTTATTTGATTATGAATTTTCTTCCACTTGCTCAATATGGTCATTATATTGCTGACATTTGAAAGTATATTAGTTGAAAATGTAGAGTCCACATTTAAAGTTCTGTTTGCTTCTACTTGTACGAATTCTGTTGGATCAAATTGCGTGTAGCCATTTCATTTATTTTTTACTATCATATTGTAAAGTATGATACACGCTATCATTATACAAAAGCGGGGATTTTGACTATGGTAAAGCGAGTTTGCAAAACTCCAAAAGCACGCTCGACATTTTTACAGATAGCTTCTTGACATATAACAAACAAGAATGACTTTGGACTTTGTGGAATCTGAATAGATAGTTACCGTCTAAGAGATATTCCGGGGCAACATAACCAAGTGTCCCAGATAGTTTAATGTTGGCCTTGCCATGCTCATCAAGCGATACAACAAGACCAAAATCTGAAATCTGCATTTTTGTAACCAAACAGTAGTTTTACACTAAAACAAGAACCAAGATCTTATCTAACAACATTTTAAGAAAAAGACTCGGTACGAACCTTGGCGTTGAAGGAAGAATCAAGAATAATATTTGAAGATTTTAAATCCATGCTGATAATTGGTGGACGACAATGCTCATGAAGACTCGGTATGTTATTTTACCTGGAATTCACGTTTAGCTTCTTGGCTAACGTTTTTGATCTTCTTTACCTGGAAGCACATTTTTGGCAATTGAGACAACCTGTGGCTGCGAGATCTGAAAGAATATCACCAAACATGAACCAGTCAGAATGGTATCGAACTTGAACATCATAAAATTAAAATGCATTTGTAAGAATTATTGTAGTCAATACATGAGGAGCTGGAAAAAGTGTTCCAAATTGGACTGGTGTTACGAAATGAAAACCTGTCCTGGGTACCGAACAAATCCATCGCAACGGTGTCAATCAACAGATAACTCAATTTAAATTCAGGATACTCTGAAGCCATTGTTGTGACTCTTTTCGTCCACAACAATGATCCCTGCATCCAAAGAAATTTCGGGAAAAAACACATGGATTCTGGATCTATTTCATCATTTATAATTCAGCAAAGAAAGACACAATCTTCGATTCTTTTATAACAAAAACAAATGGAAAAATGTTATGAAACTAGAGAATTCGAAGGTGTAAATCTCTTGTTATTATTCATAGAATCGAATGGAGGTTACATATATATAGGGATAGTACAAACCCGACTAGACATAGGAATTAGGTAATGGGCCTCGGCCATGGGCCATACACTCTAGTACATGTAACGGGCCGGTTATGGAAGATCCACTCCAAGTGTTTTATAACACTTCCCCTTGGATGACATAACCGTACAATACGCTTGGGGGTGCTGCCTCATTAAAACCTTACCAGGAAAACCCAATGGGACAAAACCATGGTGAAGGAAAAAGAGTACAGCACGCATTGCTCCCCCTGTTCTAAGCATCCCTAAAGTCCTTAAGCCTCCGCATTCCAATCTGGTGATATGAGCTTCTTGAATGTAGTTGTCGGTAATGCTTTAGTGAAGAGATCGACTGAGTTGTCGCATGATTGAACTTAGACCACTTGAACTTCTCCGGCCTTTTGTAGTTCATGTGTGAAGAAGAACTTGGGTAGGATGTGCTTCGTCCGATCTCCCTTGATGTATCCTTCCTTGAGCTGTGAGATGCAGGCCTTATTGTCTTCGTATATAACCGTTGCTTCCTTATCGTCGATCATGCCACAATCTGTCCTGATATGTTGAGTCATTGACCTCAACCAAACACACTCACATCCGGCTTCATGAAGCTAGGATCTCCGCATGGTTAGACGAAGTGGCCACAATGCTTTATTTCATAGAACGCCATGAGATCCCCGTACCACCGTGAGTAAAAACATAACTGGTTTGAGACCTTGAGTTGTGCGGATCCGATAAGTAACCTGCATCAGCAAAACCAACTAAAACCTTCCTTGTTATAGTTAGTATAAAACAAACCAAAGTCTGTCGTCCCTTGTAGGCAACGCAAAACATGTTTAATACCATTCCAGTGCCTTTTAGTCGGACAAGAGCTAAATCTTGCTAGGAGGTTCACGGTAAAACATATGTCCGGTCTAGTGTGGCTAGCCAAGAACATTAACACTCTTATAGCACTGAGGTATGGCACTTCAGGACCGAGAACTTTTTCATCGTCCTTCTTTGGACCAAATGGATCTTTATTCAAGTCAAGGCTCCTCACAACCATTGGGCTGTTCAATAGGTGAGCTTAGTCCATATTAAACCTCTTGAGTACCTTTTCTGTATATGCCATTTGATGCACAAGGATTCCATTATCAATGTACTCAAGCTGCAATCCCAAACAGAACTTAGTTGTACCTAGGTCTTTCATTTCAAACTCTTTCTTGAGATATCCAACTGTTTGGGCAATTTCACCAGAGGTTCCAAGGATGTTTAAATCATCCACATACACTGCTATTATCACAAACCCTTTGTTTGCAAACTTCTTTATAAAAATACATGGATTGATGGGATCATTCTTATAGCCCTCTTTGGCTAGGTACTCACTTATTCTATTGTACCACATTCGCCCACTTTGTTTCAGTCCATAAAGGGATTTGTTCAGCCTTATGCAGTATTGTTCTCGAGAACCACTCTAATCTTTAAGCTCAAAACCCTCTGGTAATCTCATATAAATCTCATTATCCAGTGGACCATATAAGTATGCAGTTACAACATCCATTAACCGCAAATCCTGTTTTTCTCTTATAGCCAGACTTATTAGATATCTAAAAGTTGTTGCATCCATCACAGGGGAATATGTCTCCTCATAATCTATTCCTGGTCTTTGAGAGAATCCTTGTGCTACAAGTCGTGCCTTATATCTCACGATTTCATTACTCTCATTTCTCTTCCTTACAAAGACCCACTTATGTCCTACTGGTTTTATATTGAATGGTGTCCTTAAAATAGGACCAAACACATTCCTCTTCTTTAAAGAGTTTAACTCCACGTCAATGG
>NC_025692.1:18152925-18164167 GCF_000633955.1 Camelina sativa | reverse complement strand
GGTACCTTAGGATTTGCCGCGGCCATGTCTGTAATTTCCTTAACCTCGGTTTGTTTTGCACCTTTCTTAGATTTCCGAGGGTTCTTATCTTTGGAACCTAATAGTCTACCTCGTTTTAAACGTGGCTTAGACTCTGTAGCAACTTGATTGTGTTCCTTTTGAACATCAATACGTATTGGTGCATTACAAGCTGGTATGTACGATTTTGTTACTCTCTTTGGGTCAACAAAGGAATCTGGCAATTGATTAGCTAGCTTCTGTAAATGAATAATCTTTTTAACCTCTGCATCACATGCTAGAGTTCGAGGATCTTGCAAATTCAAGGATGTTTGATTCCATGATAATTCTTTAACCAGCTTGCTTGTCTCTCCACCCAACATAGGAAATTCGGATTCTGTAAATTGACAGTCCGCGTATCTAGCCTTAAACAAATCTCCTGTAGTTGGCTCAAGATACTTAATAATGGTGGGAGACTCATATCCAACATATATTTCCATCCTACTTTGAGGTCCCATCTTAGTTCTCTGTGGTGGAGCAATCGGTACATAAACGGCACACCCGAATGTTTTGAGATAGGATATGTCTGGCTCATGACCCGTTAATAGTTGGGATGACAAATACTTATGTTCACTAGATGGCCTGATGCGTATAAGCTCTGCTGCATGTAATACTGCGTGTCCCCAAGCCAACACAGGAAGCTTCGACCTCATTAACAATGGTCGGGCAATAAGTTGTATTCGTTTAATGAAGGATTCAGCTAATCCGTTCTGTGTATGGACATGTGCCACAGGATGTTCCACACTCACCCCCATGGACATACAGTATTCATTAAACGCTTGGGATGTAAATTCACCAGAATTGTCTAAACGTATAGTCTTAAGTGGAAAATCTGGAAAATGTGCTCTTAGTCTTATAACTTGAGCCAAAAGCCTAGCAAATTCTAGGTTCCTTGTGGATAACAAACAAACATGCGACCATCTGGTTGATGCATCAATAAGGCCCATAAAGTACCTAAACGTCCCATAAGGTGGGTGTATAGGTCCACATATGTCCCCTTGTATCCTTTCCAGAAAATGCAAAGTTTCCTTAGTTACTTTGACTGGTGATGGCCTAACAATAAGTTTCCCTTGTGCACATGCTACACACGTGAGATTCTTAGGGATAACTTTCCTCTCTTTAAGATTGTGCCCATTTGAATTCATTATAAGCTTACGCATCATGTTTGAACCCGGATGGCCAAGCCGGTCATGCAATAGAGTGAATTGTTCATTGAACATTTAATCTTTGCCAATTTTGCTTCTATCATGTTAATCTTAGCATGGTAAAGACCAGTGGCTAGTGCAGGTATAGTCTCTAGGACTTTATTATGTCCTTGTACGATTTCAGTAATATATAGAAACTCTTTGTCTCCTTCACCCTTTGTTTCAACATGGAAACCATTCAAACGAATGTCCTTAAAGCTCAATAAGCTTCTCTTAGAGCTGGGTATACAAGGCATCACTTAGTTCAAGATGTGTGCCATTAGGTAATAATATATGAGCATGGCCGTAGCCCTCTCTATAAGGCTTGCTATACCCGCAATTGTACTAACATTGATATTTTTCATTATGAGATTAATAAAGTATCTCTTATCCTTCAAAATTGTGTGGCTAGATCCACTATCCACCACAAGTTCACTCTTGTCCTCAACCATTTCTAATATAGACAAGAATTTATATTTTAAGCTTTTAAAGTAATATATTGAAGGAAAAAAAATTATTTGAATTTAAACCAAAATAATTATCCAAAACAATAATTCAATCAAATGCAAAACATAAAGCATAGAAATTAAACCAAAACAACATTTTAAGTTCACATATCCTCTCCTAAACAATCGGAGGTCTCATGATCAAATAGATCATTCTCATGATCAAAATCATCTTCACCATCGAGATAGACCAGGTTAGCCTCTGGATTTTTCTTCAAGCTCTCTTGATAGAGATCAACAAAGTGCTTAGGAGTTCTGCAAGTCTTTATCAAATGGTTCTCCAAACCACATCTATGGCAAGTGGACTTGGTCTTTGGTTGAGGCTTGAATGCCCCGCGGCCTCTACCCCGACCACGGCCGAAACCGGATCGGTTACCACGGCCTTGACCATCAAACTTGTGTCCTTGGTAAGTCCCACGACCAGGACCACCACGTCCACTTCCTCCACGGCCACGGCCACTCTTGTCCCTATGGACATAGGTAGACTCCTTGGTCTCCTTTGGCTCTTTAGGCTCTTGAGGATTTTTCTTTGCTAAATCAATCTTGTGAGCTTCTGGTAATGGGGCTGTACCAGGAGGTCTCATTGCACTATTCATCATTAATAGCTCATTGTTCTGCTCAGCTAGCAGCAAACACGAGATTAGGTCTGCATAGGTTTTAAACCCCTTTTCACGGTACTGTTGCTGAAGCAGTATGTTGTTAGTGTGAAAAGTAGAGAATGTCTTCTCTAGCAGCTCCTTCTCGGTCACCTCATTACCACAACCTAAGGATTGAGACTATCTTAAACAGCTCTGAGTTATACTCATCCACGGATTTGTAATCTTGGATCCTTAGGTTTTTCCAATCAAATTGAGCCTTTGGTAGGAGCACCGTCTTTTGGTGTCCATATCTGCTTTTCAGCTCTGTCCAAAGGTCAAGAGGATCCTCTATGGTGAGGTACTGATTCTTGAGACTCTCAGCAAGGTGATGGCACATATGCATAATGGCCTTGTACTTTTGCTTATCAGAACAGTCATAACCTTCCTCAATGCATTCAAACAAGTCCTTTGACTTCAGCATGATCTTAGTGTCCAATGCCCATTGCATGTAATTGTCTCCAGAAGCATTCAAGGCAACATAGTCAAGATTTTTAAGCCTTGCCATCTGCATAATACATAAATAGTCAACTGATTTTTAGCATGCGGTATTATGAGACCGATCCATGCAATCAATATTAGGTCATGCGGTATTATGAGACCGAACCATGCCAAAACACTTAGGGTCATGCGGTAGTGAGACCGAACCATGCCAAAACACTTAGGGTCATGCGGTAGTGAGACCGAACCATGCCCAACAGTTTCACTCAAATTTCGTGGTTTAATCATGCATGCAAGACAACAAACCTAGATAGATACTAGCATGCAACAATTTCCTTTTCCTTAAATAATTTTTGAGTTTTAGAAGTTTTCCTTTTACTAGATTGGATTTCCTTTTTTCTTAAGATTAGATAACAACAAAGTTTTAGGAAATATTTCTTAAATCTTTAAGATAATGATTATAATTAATTTAGAAGTTATCCAAATTTCTTTTCATGCAAATTTAGACTAATTTCCGATTTTAAAGTTTTAGATTTTAAGGTTTGATTAAACAAACAATCTTAATCGGTTTTAATCCTTAGAACAACCAGATTAATTTTCTTCTATGAATTTCGAATTTAATAGTTTTAGTTCTAGGGTTCTTATGCAACAAACAAACAATCAAACAACCCTAAACTTTAAATCTTAAGCAATTCAGATTTTAGAGTTTAGTTCTAAGGGTTCAAGCAATCAAACAATCATTATCGGATTTTAATCATAGCATAAACAGTTTAATTGCAACCAAATCTAAACAACCTATAACAACCGATTTTTAAAGTTTTAAAGTTATAGGGTTTAGGGTTTTGAAAGCTTATGAACTTGTTTGTTTGATTGTGTACTTGTAAGTTTTAGAGTTCCAATAGATTTAAAGATCAAATTCGATTATGGGTTCTAAGAGGGTTTGATCTTATTTACCTTCCACCGATTTGGAGGTTGACTGGATATGGACCGGGAGCTAAAGACCTTGGTTTTACTTCTCTTGATCACGAACCTCGGACAAGATAGGAGGAAGAAACCGATCACGAACTTGAGCTGCTACTTCGAAACAGGAACCGATCGCCGAACAGAACTCACCCCGGACAGGAACAGACCACGAACTCAGGTGTATCACGAACAAGGGAAGAGGCGACGATTTCTAGGGTTTTAGGGTAAGAGTTTTTCTCAGCTGGATTTAGAGCTTCGTGATGATAACGTGTTATGAAACTAGAGAATTTGAAGGTGTAAATCTCTTGTTATTATTCATAGAATCGAATGGAGGTTATATATATATAGGGATAGTACAAAACCAACTAGACATAGGAATTAGGTAATAGGCCTCGACCATGGGCCATACACTCTAGTACATGTAACAGGCCGGTTATGGAAGATCCACTCCAAGTGTTTTACAACAAAAAAAATTATAAACACGATCAAGAGCAAAATTAAATTTTTGGCAGATGTGGTGAAATTCTTTGTGGTTTGAGGCAAAAACCAAACCAAATTCTAATCTAATCACCAAATCAAGAATCAAAAGCAATAGATCTAGAGGGTTACCATGTTAGGTTTGAACTCCTTCATCTTTTGAAGTTTCTTTAACTCCAACTTAAGCTTCTCATGCTCAGCGTCTCTGGTCTCAAGCTCCTCCCCCTTCATTATGAGATTATATGCATCGCCGGAGGTCACAAGAAAGTGAATCACTCAAACCGAGCTTGCAATCGATTTTTCAGATATATCTCTTCTGATTTTTCAATTTCTTCGTAGACAAAGAGAGGAGAAAGAGAAAATAGTCGACAATTTTTTTTTTTCTTTTTTTCATCTAACAATTATTGAACACTTCAGACCTCTTAACGCATCTTAAACCTCCTAATTAAGAGATACCTTTTACCAATATTATGATTTTTGATTTAATTTTAATCTGACAAAACCTAAGAATTGTATCTAAGAGGTCCCGATGGAGAAGGTCTAAGAAATCTAAAGTAAATAACAAAATGACTATACCCTATTTTTTTAGTGGAAAATGGATTCACTTCCAACAAAGAGCAAATTGATAAAATCATCATTTTAAAGAAATGAGATACAAAAAATATGGTTCTGTGGTTAAGAGGAAACGAGATATTTTTTTCGTATGACTTTAAAAGAACATGTTATTTGTTATAAAATATGTTATATTGAATTAAAGAATATGTTATTTGTTAAATGTTAAATTATTTCACTACAGAAAATCTGTGTTTAGCGATTACCACTTGTGACTCTTTTTTCGGTCACAAAAAAATAACGACCATTTAGCAATTCATTTAAGACTGTTTCCCGACCAAAGTCAAGGCAGAAACAAAATAGACACACATTTACGACGAACAGAATATAGTCGTAAAAACATCGCAATTTGAGACTGTTCAGTAACTGTAATTTATCAAAAACAAAGAGTCACAAATTAGCAACCTTTTTACTCCGGTCACAAGTATATTTATCGATAACTTGTTACGAATTTGCAACTCTTATTTTTTGCGACGGAAGTTGTTACCACATGTGCGACTACTTTGCAACTACTTTTGCAACTGTTTAGCGTCTAACACCTGAATTAGATACTGTTCTGTGACTCTTTAGCAACACTCGATTTTTTGAATTTGAAATTTCACATTAGAGAAATGTTAACATTTTTCTATACACATTTCTACTTTACATTGATCAATATCAGTCATATAAACTTTGTCAGAGATTTCCATTTCAGTATTTAGAGACAAAAATTTCATAATATCTAAATCATTCCAAAGAGTTATATGTTATAACATAATAAGGTTTGTAATTTTATGAAAATTTCAAAACAAAGATATGAAAACAATATTTTAATCTCATAAACTATTTGATATACTCCATAATACAATCATGAGTCCTTATTGTTAATTGATATCAATAAAACTGGTCAAAAATTATAGATTTCAAAAATTTGTATTGTGATTAAAGTCTGAGAGTCACAATTAAGTAACAATTTGCGACTAATTGGTTACAACTTTGCGACTCTTGTTTTTTGCGACTATTTTGCTACAAATTTTGCGACTACTTTGCAACTACTTTTGCAATTGTTTTGCGTCTAACACATGTGATATATACTGTTTTGTGACTGTTTAGCGTCTAAAACCTTAATTAGATACTGTTTGCGACTCTTTAGCAACTCTCGATTTTTTGAATTTGAAATTTTACATTAGAGAAATGTTAACATGTTTCAATACACATTTCTACTTTACAATGATCAATATCAGTCATATAAACTTTGTCAAATTTTTCCATTTCGTAGTTAGACCCAAAAATTTCATAATATCTAAATCATTCTAAAGAGTTATATGTTATTTCATAAGAAGGTTTGTAATTTTATGAAAAATTCATAACAAAGATATGAAAACAATATTTTAAGCTCATAAACTATTTCATATACTTTGTAATACAATCATGAATCGATATTGTTAATTGATATCAATAGTATTGGTCAAAAATTATAGATTTCAAAAATTTGTATTGTGACTAAAGTCTAAGAGTCACAATAGAGTAACAATTTGCGACTAATTTGTTACCAACTTTGCGACTCTTTTTTTTTTGCGAACATTGTGTTACTCTATTTGATAGTTGTCTAATTTTTAGTATTTTTTGCCAAGGTTTAGGCGCATCATATCCCCCCATAGTTTTTAGTATTTGTCTCTTTTGCGACTACTTTGCGGCTCATCTTCATTAATTACTAGGCAAAGAAACCATTTAGGGTTTCTTTATCTCTTTCTAATTTTTGACAAAGTGTCAAAAACCTCTCAAATCTCTCTTCTTTTCCTCTCAAATCTCTCCTCTTCTCCTCTCAAATCTCTCCTCGTTCTCAACTCTCTCTAATGGCTGGTAATAGAAGGTTAAGTAGGGGTCGCGGAGGCAGATCCGCTGGAGGTGTTAGGGTTTTCAATGGTGCGACTACAGGGGAACCCAGTTCTGGCGCAGGTAATCGGGCCTCCAATGGTGCGACTTCACGCGGAGGTCGAAGTGGTGTTGCAACGTTGTCTCACTCCTCGAATCCATCAGGCTCTTAGTCCGTGACTAAATCACATAGAATTATGCCGTCCCAGTTTCCGCCGAGGACACAACCATCGCCTCCTGCTTCTCAACCACCGCCTCCTACTTCTCAACCATTGCGGGTTGGTTCTCAACCACCGCGGGTTGCTTCTCAACCACCGCTTCTTGCTCCTCAACCACCGTTTCCTGCTCCTCCACTCATACCATAACAACCAAACCTAAATATGGAAGAGGATTACGACGAAGAAAACCCTAATCCCAATCCTGCCGAAGAAGAAAACCCTAATTCTAATCCAGCCTAACAAGACTACCAAGATTTGTTAGATGTTATGCTAGCTCTTCCAGGCCGACAACATCTACCAATTATGTCTGTCGAACCCATCCTTCGGCGTTGAGACTCTATGGTAATTTCTCTTTGCTCTTAGTGTTAGGTTGAGAATGATTGTTACATCCGCTTAGTGGTAGGTTGAGACTGATTGTTTGGTTGATTAAGTTTTTGGTTGTGTTTGATTATTTGGTTGAGATGATTGTGTTTGATTGAGACTAATACTCTGTTTTTGTTTGATCAAGTTTAGTAAAGGACTTCTTTGTTTGATTAAGTTTTCTTTACTTTGTTTGCTTAGTTAGATCTAAGTTACATCCGCTTAGTGTTACAATGTTTTTATAAAGACTAATACTCTGTCTTTTTTCTTTGTGACAGGTTTAACAGGCACAAAGGAAAAAATTCTCGGGTGATTGCTGGAATATTTAGAAGGAAATTCGATGGTCCTTACTACAGTTGGAAGGTTACTCCTACACCCATTCAAGAGAGATATTTGAGGACATTTGCGGTAATGTCTTATAGCTTTCAAAGTTTTATTATCTCTCATAAATGACTTCGTATCATTGCTAACTTAACTCAATTGTAATATGTAGCGGAAGTTCTATTGAGATACTAGAATTACTGACTTGTTAGAGAGGGGTTCTTAAAGATAGCCAACAAACGAATGAAAGACATTGTCAGTCAAGCTAAAAGCAGTGGTAAAAACCTGTTTGGATTCGTGGAGAACTGTGGGCTGAGATGTGTGCTCATTGGAACGAACATGATATAATGGAGAGGAGCTCATATGCTTCACAGTGCAGAAACTCCGATCGTGGTGGTCTTGGAGTCCACAAACACCTTGCTGGTCAGAAATCATATGTGCAAATTCATCAAGAGATGGTAATTTAACATTTCTTCCACGAACACCCTAAACACCTTGCTTCCATGATATTAATACCCTAAACACCTCGCTTCCATGATTTTAACATTTTACAATTTCTTTGGAGGAGGAAGAATTGGGCCGTCCGATATCATTTGGCGAAGTGTTCATGAAGACACATACTCGAGCTGACGGATCGTTTGTTGATCAAAAAGCTAAAAAAGTAGCTGAGACTTATGAGAAAATATTAGAGGAGAGACTGTGTGAAGTGGACGATGTGGTCCAGAAAATTCAGGGAATTCTTCTGAACGCTCAACTCATCGCACTCTCAGTATTGATGAAAAGAATGAAATCTTTCTTAAGGTAACTCCTTAGTTTCTTTATTTTGATGAGTGTGTATGATTATTCTTAAGGTAACTCCTTAGTTTCTTTATTTTGATGAAAAGAATGAGTATTTTGCTTTCTTAATCCACATTTTTGTTTTCTTAATCCGCATGGTTTCTTTATTTGCTGAGCATCTTGGTTTCTTAATACTTGTTTCTAGTCTTGACTAACAAAATGCTTTTGTTTTTCTTTGTTTTAGTGTACTCAAACAGATGAGAAGGGAAACATTTTTGGCCTTAGATCTCTTGTTGAGACACTTAGGAAAGGGAAAAGGAAAGAAAGCTATGCAGAATCTTCTTCATCAACACCAACACTTCTCCAGCTTCAAGAACAACTTCGCCGCAAGATAGCTCATCTAGATGCTGAGAATGCCTGACGTGATAAAGAACATCAAGAATATCAAATGAAGACCGATGACCTTGTTAGCTACATGAAAGATAAAGATCCAGGATTTGCAACTTTTATGGTTTCCTTGCGACCAACTGTACCATCAACAACACCAGCAACCGCACCTGAAGACATCATACCACCAGCCACCGTGTCAGGTACTCACCAGCCACCACGTTAGACACAACAACAGCCACCACATCCCTTTCTCCAGTTACTCCAAGTTCTAAACATTATCTTTTCTTAAAAAACATGAATTGCTTTTTTGATTTTATTACTTGTTTTGCTTTAGGATGATCTTTTTGGTTAATACAATCATGCTAATCTTTTTGTTTAAGAATGATTATGATATCTTTCTTAATGATTTGGTTTTCAATTTTAATTTATTGTGATTAATTCCAAATTTGATAATAAAATAGGTTTATTATATGCCAAAATGTCACCAAATTGCGACCAAATTTATTTCTATGAAACTATCAGATTAGTGGCAAAATGCTAACTAATATACGAGGACTACTTTGTGACGACAGTTAAGGAGTCTTAAAATGGTCACACAATTTAATCACTAACTTGCGACTGATTTGTAACTACGTTTACGAGCGAAGGTTCCAAATATAAAGAGTCTGTAAAGAATCGCTTATTGGCGACTTTATAACGGCGTCATAATTCAGTCGTAAATTTGTGACCATTTTGAGACACGTAAATTTTGCGACCATCTAAAATAGTCGTTTATTAGTCGCAAAGTAGGTGTTTGCAACTGTTTAGCGACTCCAATATTAGCAACTATTAATGGAGTCGCTAAACGCATATTTTCTTGTAGTGTTTTTGTATAAACCCTTTTTTGTCATAATTGAATCAAGATTCGATTCATAGTTAATCTCTTCTACACCGGATAACATAAACTTTAAATTTTATATATTACACAATTTTATTTATATCTTAACATGCTTTTTTGTAATACATTGTGTTTTTACAAACAACATGTTGTTAAGCTCAATATATATAATTTGTGAATTTTATATTTTTACACATTATTTTTCAAAATCACACAAAAATTATTTCATTTTGCCACCAAATATTTTCCTTCTTCTTTCCAAAATAAAAATGGTAATTTTTCAGTTCGTTCATTTTAAAACATAAATCCATAATCGTTTTCTAACTATAAAAAGTTTCATAGTTAAGTTATGTTAAATTGTTAAATTATTGAAAAAAATAAAGGAATAATTTAAGTGGTCCACTAAACGAGTGAGCTAACTTTCTATTTTCTTTCTTTTCTAAACGTCTGTTATATATAATATTTTAAAACATTTGCCCTCAAACTTTCTTCAATATTTTTGTGATGTTTTCCGTTAAATCTAACATTTGCAACAAAAGGATACAAATTTGCAACTCAACAAAGGAACTCGCATTCTTTTGATGTTTGAGATATGCTTTCTGCCTTTCTCACATCATTGAGTTAGTAAAAACTATATGTTACAACGCATAAGCTTAGTCTTGCCCTCGACGGTTTGAAAGATTCATGGCTTTGCGTACCTGCAAATATTATCATTATGTAGTTGATTCAGCACTGAGTGATGTTGCGACCGAGAAGCTAACAACAAAGGAAAATTGGATCTCTTCATTTTGCATTTAATATAAAGCACAAATAAATTGTTCAAGCCTTATATATATATATATATATATATATATATATATTTCGTCAAAATTAATATTTTATTAACTTGGTGATCAACAAACTAATTGTTCATAAGCCTGATAGACGGATTACAAGTAGCTGAATAAAAGTCTGAATCGGTACAGCTTAATCTTGTTAAGCTATGAGCAACTCTTATATAAATCCCTTCCAAGGGAAAAAAAGAGACAATAGGTTGGACATATTACTTAAACTTCTATAAATTAATAATATTGAGATTTAACATATTTGTTACTTGTAGAAATTTTATGAACAATACTTGGGTTCACCCCTAGAGGTGAACCCCTTTGTTCACCCTCTCTAATGTTAACCAATAAAAACATGCCACTTAAAGACTAAATTTAAACCATATATTGAAATAAAAAAAGAAAACAAAAGCTGTTTTGACGTCGTTAATGTCGTTGACGTCTCCCATCTTTTACATTTTTTTTTTCTCGGCCCCCTGTCTTATATATATATATTATACAATAGTTTTAGGCTATTATTACTGATTAGGGTTTTTGTTCATCTTTAATCGGTAGGTCTACTTCATCGATACTTTTTTGTTTTGATTAAGCTTTGGATACTTTCTCTTTTTATTCTTTATTGGGTTCTTCGTAACAAACGCTAATCAGAAGTTTTTCACAAATTTACAGAGGAAGACAGAGATAATATCAATTTAGACATCTAGAAGAAGGAAAACTTCAGTGTTATACAAACATCAACTTGTCAG
>NC_025692.1:18123641-18152324 GCF_000633955.1 Camelina sativa | reverse complement strand
TATAAGTGGCTTTTCGAGACTTTTCTTGGAGCAATGTCTGGAAAACAACCAAAAACAATTCTGACTGATCAATGTGCAGCAATGGCGAATGCAATAGTGAAGGTATTTCCTGAAACAAAACATAGGTTATGTGTTTGGCATATTTATCAGAATGCTGCAAAGAAGTTGAGTCATGTATTTCATGGAGCAGAACAATTTGCCATGGACTTTAGTAAGTGTGTATATGACCATGAGGAAGAACAAGATTGGTTATTGGCATGGAGTGATATGCTCGGGAAGCATAAATTGACGGAGGATAAATGGTTGAAGAATTTGTTTGAGCTCAAAGAAAAATGGGCAATGGTATATGGACGTCATACTTTTACAGCAGATATGGTGAGCACACAACGTAGTGAAAGTATGAATAATATATTGAAAAAATAGTTGAAGCGTAATTATAACTTGTTGTGCTTCTTTGGACACTATGAGAGAGTGTTGGATGATCGAAGATACAAAGAATTGATTGCTGACTTCAATATGATGCATACCTTGCCGGTATTATGTGCTTATGTAGAAATGTTGCAACATGCACAGGAAGTGTATACGCCTGAAGTTTTTAGCTTGTTCCAGAGGCAATATATAGTTATCGGTGATTATGTTGCTACAAAAGTCAATAAGTCTGAGATGGTGTATGAATACAAAGTATCTTATCGTGGTGTGACACGAGAGCATTTGGTTAATTATGATGATATAAGCCAAACAATACATTGTGGTTGCATGAAGTTTTCTTTTGCTGGGATCTTATGTCGTCATGCATTGAAAGTGCTGGACAAAAAAAATGTTAGAAGAATTCCATCTACATACATTCTAACTCGATGGAGCAAAGAGGCAAAAACACGAAGAATATCTTATTATCATCCGAAGACACTTAATGAAACAGAGAAGCAATCGATTGGAAGGCGATACAGCCATATATGTCGTACTTTCCGTGAAATTGCATCTGTTGCTGCTGATCATATAGAGTTGACGTTGTGCGCAAATGAAGATGCCATTCAATTGCTTAGAAAATTGGAGGAAAAGAAAAAAGAACTTGTGAAAGCTAATGCATGGATGCCCCAAAGCTCAGATGTTGGACTTGTGGAAGAAGAAGAAGAAGTAGAAGACAAGGAAGTTCCAAATGCACGTGGAATAAAAAGAAAAGCTTCTGTTGGACGACCAAAGAACCAAAAAGTTGGTCCCCATGATCGATACTTGAATGTTCTTGAAGTAAAAAATCGACGTACATCAAAATCATCAAGTAATGATACAGCAAAAAAAAAGTTATCATTTCAGGTATTTGATATATATTTTTTCTTTTTAATATAAATATATATATATATATATAAATATATATATATATATATATATATTCACTTATTAATATAATTACATATATATTCACTTATTAATATAAATATAAATATATATATATATATATGTATATTAACATTTAATAAAATGATAAATGCTATAGGACACTACTCTTACTCCAGATACTCAATTATCTGTTACTACCACTAGTCCGACCTTACATCATGAGTCATTTATCTCACAAGTGTTCAAGGTAAACAATTCATTTTTACTATTTCTATGTTCTTAAATTATTTGTCATTTTTATTATTAATTTGAAGTCTTATATTTTGTAGGAATATGACAAGAGTTATGGTGGTCCATCTTAATGCTATGCTATACCACTTCTTTTTTCCCAAAATCATATAAAGCTATATCACTTTTCATTTTTCCTTTATGAAATCACATTTTTGCAAAAGTACATTAGTATTATTTTATTCTAGAATGATCTTCTTTTTATTATTTTCTTTCAAATGTGCTTTTTTTTTTGGCTTAGGCGTACATGTATATACTGACAAGAAAAAAAAAATTACTGGATTGTAGAGATGAGTAACGTCCAAAATCTGTGTTCATAATGATTAATGAACAATACTTGTAAATACAAAATCTTCATTTAAATATTTGTAAAAACTAAAAGACAGGAGGCCGAGAAAAAAAAATGTAAAAGATGGGAGACGTCAACGACGTTAACAACGTCAAACAAAATAATACAGCTTTTGTTTTATTTTTTCATTCAATATATGGTTTAAATTTAGTCTTAGGTAGCATATTTTTATTGGTTAACATTAGAGGGGGTGAACAAAGGGGTTCACCCCTAGCTCACCCCTAAGGATGAATCCAAATATTGTTCAAATTTTATTAAATGGATAGATTAATTTTAATATTAATTTATAGAGAAAGATTTTTAGTCTATAGTGTATTTTAAATAATAACAAGTTTATACTCAAAACGATTTACTAATTCAAATAATGTAATAAAATATTTGAACCTTATATATTACATAAAATATTTTAATATATTGTTTATTCTATATATATATATATAGAAGCCAATATAAAATCAATAAATTTCTTATTTAGCATACAATTTAATAATTGCAATTGTCGCAGACATAGTGGCGGTTTGTGTGGAGTCTAGGAAGCAACATGTTTTTTCTTTATCATAAAAAATACACTAATTTCTTCATTTGTGTCTGTCGATCAACATATATATCATATTTACATGCATGTGCTTCCGACGAATCTTGTATGTTTTTTCAACGTCTTTGTATTATTTGCTGACTCTGTCGAATCTATTTATTCTAAGACGACGG
The DNA here is from genome assembly GCF_000633955.1 of Camelina sativa. Taxonomy (NCBI): domain Eukaryota; kingdom Viridiplantae; phylum Streptophyta; class Magnoliopsida; order Brassicales; family Brassicaceae; genus Camelina; species Camelina sativa. Next base: position 18,149,644 of record NC_025692.1, on the reverse strand, counting down.
TATAGAAACGAGGCACCTGGATGAACCATTCAAAATAACATAACTAAAATGATTTTTAGAAAACATAATCACGATCCAAACACTCATCACCACATGGGATTATTTATATGGTTATGTGTAAAGCAAAGAAAAGATAACACACATACGGATCTTTAGATCTCTAAACATAACATACAAGATGATGAACTAGTGATCATCATTATCAACATCATCATCTAGACCTAGATAAAACCGAAATAATAGAGTGCAAAGCGGTTGCAGCTATCCGCGATTTGATCTGCCCGCGTTTTGGGATCATCCTAAGTTCTCCAGAATGATCTCCTTGTCTTCTTCTTTTCACGGAAACACCAGAACCTCCTTTCACTAGTTCTCCATTCATCGTATAAGTAAAAATTATAAGAGAACCACTTTCTTTCTCAGCACGTAACCTTTAGAAGCTTGGAGATTTTCCTTAAATCTAAATATCTTCCCATGTTTGTGCTTATATAGAGGAGCGGTATAGAGAGACACGGATTATGGTGTTGCTAGTGGAAGCTGCTTGGTTTCTTGAGTCGCTGACAGGTTAAGTAGTTAGGACACATGCCAACTTGCAACATTGGTTACATGACAAATTTATAAAATTATAAAATTTGTTTTGTAATGATGTTTGATGGTATTGGACCGTTTGTGCGGTCGGGTGTTTAGCTTTTCAATGTTTTTGCCGACAGATTACAGGCAACGGACGATGCAATGACGAAACATGTGTTTAATTTAACCCAGTGTTAGAGATATTCCATATCGAGCTCATGTAACAAATATCAAAGGTTGATGTTAACACACATTCCAGTAAATAATTAACCACCGCGGATATATATACACTACTCGGTGAACAAAAATATATAAGGAAAACAATCTATTATACTAGGTTTTCTTAGTTTGCGTGTCTGAGAGTTTTTAAGGCGATTTCTCCATAAATTTTTCGCCGGAATTCGGTTTTACGCCATTCGCCGAGAATATTCTTCTTTCACCCCCTTTTTTTTTTTCTTAGTCGGTTTCTCTTCAGTTTTTTCCAGGATATTGGATCTTTTCATCTTGCACTATTCTGGCTCTAGTTCCAGATCCAGATCTTCTTTCTAATTTGGATCTGGTTCCTTTTCAGATCTCTAACCTCTCGACTCGGATATCTCAGAATTTACCTAATTCCACAATACCAACTCAAACAGAGCGGTTTAAGGCATCTTTAAGGAACCTTAAGAAGATTGACTTGCCGATAACTATTGGAAATGGATTCCGGTTGTCCAAGCTCCGCCCTCGATTTTACTGCTGATAAATTGAAGGGTCACATTGTGGCTAAGTTTCATGGGTTGATTCCTCTCTCGGCAAAAATTTACTTCGATCTCAACCTTGTCTAGGGGAAATATGATAACATAACCATTCGTCAGGTTTCGGACACGTCGTGCCTCATTTTGATACCTTGTGTGAAGACTAGGGATTGGGTTCTGCAAGTGGGGTAATGGAAAGCTGGGAATTGTGCGTTCAACTTCTATTCTTGGTCGATTGATGCTTTTCTCCAGGTACATGAACTCACTACGGTGCCGACTGGGGCAGAGTTGCATAACGTCCCGTCTCAGATGAGAGGGAAGAAGTGAAGAGTTTGGGGTTCAAAGGAACAGCAAGAGACGCTTCCTCTAGAGAACCATTGGGTTGAAGTTTGTTGCAAGAAAAAGAACAAGGGAAAGAAAGCTTAGGGTGTAGCGGATATGCAATGTGGGTTTCCGGGAGCGTTGAGTGCTCGTAAGTTTGCTAAGATGGAGACTACGAAACAGTTAGGAATACAAAGGAGCGCTAATAAGCTTCAGTTTAGGAAGCCTTGTCCAGAGAAGTACCGGATTTCGCCTCCTGCATCAGGTTCTCAGCCTAATCGGGGTAGTTCCCCGGTTAGTGGCTGCTAATCCTTGAAAGAGAGTAGCTCTACCTTCACTTTTGGGTTCTAGATGACGAAGGTTTTTTGTTGGAATAGTAGGAGTTTAAACAGCTTCTCTAGACAAAGATTTGTTATAAATTGGATGTCCAGAAATAAGCCAGTTATGTGTAGTTTTTTGGAGATGCATGTCTCGGAGGAGAATGCAGATCAAATTTTACGGGCCTCCTTTCGAGGGTGGAGGGGAGAATATAACTACCAGTTTGCAGAGAATGGCAGAATTTTGGTGGTTTGAGATCCATCTGTATCTGTCATATGTTATTATAAATCAGCTCAGGTTATGCTTTGCGGGGTTTACATACCGGAGTCGAAAGAAAATTTTCCAGTAGCATTTGTTTAAGGCTATAACACTCTTCTCCAGAGAAGAGACCTTTGGGTGGATATCACAAGGATAGCTCAGAACTCTCATGCAAGGGGGTCTCCTTTGATGGTTATGGGAGATTTCAACCAGATTATCTCAGCTAATGAACATTATTCATTGCTTTCTCATCCCTTGCCTCTAACAGGTAAGTCAGAATTCAACCACTGTTTGGTAGAGAATGGTTTGTCAGATTTGACGAGTAGAGGAGCATTTTATACGTGGAAGAATAACCAGCCGGAAGATCCAGTATTGAGAAAGCTAGACAGTGTTTTAGGGAATGATCATTAGAGGGACACATTCCCGGAAGCTATAGCTATTTATGATCCTCCTAGGGATTCAGACCATTCTCCTATTCTGGTGCACACCTCTTCCCATATTCAGAGTAGTAAGAAATCCTTCAAGTATTTCTTGTTCCTATCCACTCATCCCAGGTTCAAGGAGGTTATCGCTGCAGCCTTGTTGGAGCAAAGTGGGGCAGGCTCTGCTTTATTTACCATGGCTCAAAAAATGAAGAATGTTTAAGCAGCTTGCAAGCAGTTTAATAGGGAGGGCTTTAGTAATATCCAACACAAGACTAAGTGAGGGTTATTGGTTTGAGATTTGAATAGAATTTTAAAGATTTTAAATGTTATGTAAAATCTGTTGTTATTAGATCAAGATTTTGTTAAACTCTGTTAAAGTTTAATGTTATTAGTTTGTGATTTGTAAAAAGTCATTTAAAATCTTAACAAAAGTTTGGTGTTATTCATTTAAAACAAAACAAAAGAATCTAGGATTGTTAATGTTTTCAATTATTATGTTATTGGTTCATGATCTCTGACACTTTCTTTACAAAATAAAGTCATGGAAAGTATCACAAAAATACAGAGATTGTTTGGAGAACTTTACAAAATTTTAGAAAACTAATCAACAAAACTCTCTAGCAATCTTTAACTATCTTTCAGTTATTCACTTTCAATGATTTTGTTGAACTCTTCAAAAATCTTTATAAATTAGAATCCAATAACAGCCCCTAAGGATTCTTTGGCTCATCTTGAATCCATTCAGGTTGATTTGCTCCGATCACCGTCAGATTCCTTATTTAGAGAGGAGTTTGTAGAGAGAAAGAAATGGAATTTCTTAATTGCTTAGGAGTCTTTCTACAGACAGAAGTCTATAGTGCGGTGGTTGGCTGAAGGAGATGCAAATACAGCTTTCTTCTTCAAGTCGGTTATTGCCACTACAAGAAATATAGGTTTTGTTAGCAATAGAGAAATGCTATTATATGTCATTAATAACGATATCAAACGCTATGTTAGCGGCAGCTATAATAGGTCGCACACATATTATAGCGTTTTTGGGTTTGCTATCTTATTTTAAATATATGATAGCGTTTATTTTGACTTGCTATTAATTGGTCTTTCTTATGATAGCTTCTTTTATTAACGCTGTAAGTTCTATACAATAACATTTTTTCAATTTGCTATGGATGGCCTATTTTATGATAGCTTTTCGTTTTGACGCTATATTTGTTATATAATACTGGTTTGTATTTACTATTGATTATGCTATTTTGTGAAAGCTTTCGGTATTGATGCTATATTTGTTTCATTATAGCGTTGGGAAAGTGTTACTAATTGGTTTGTTGCAGCACTTACCAATCCAACAATTCATTACAGAATTCAAATTCACCATTCAAGCCTTAGATCAAACAGAAACAATAGTAGAATAAACCTGATAAGTTTTAACACAATATCACTTTATCCTTTGGCCATGCAATGAATGTCCCAATTGCATCTCCCATACATTCAATTTCACCCGACTGCCTCCAAACTGCGGCAACATTCACCTTCACTATGTCAACCCAAACCTTAACTGCATTAGGCCATAAGGGAACAAAATGAATAGTCTGGTATGGGTTGTCTGAAGCCCAACGTCCTTCAGCAACCACCTGATTCTTTCCGCTAATCTCCATTAACTTGCACTTCTGATTTTCTTTGACAATATCATTCTACAATATTTACAAAAGAAACCATTATATTATAGTTCGAATAACAGAAAAATAAGAGCCACTTTATACCATATGAAAAAGTACCTGAGAATTTTGGAGTGGGGACTGAGAAAGTGGTGGATTTATCTTTACAGGTGCTTTTGGAGTGTTAGAACCTTGAGATGCAGAATTTTTACCATTTGATGCAGTTTTAGGACTTGGTGCTTTTATAGATGATGTAGGAGACCTTTGGAAAGTTGATTCTGATGCATCTTCTAAAACACACTTATTGGCAGACCATGCTACGAATGACTTCACAGAGTCCCCAAGGTATCTAATTTGTGGCGTAGGCCTCCACAGGAATGTATCTCCTCCATGTACCACATCGACAAAGAATTTGACTGCATTTGGTCCAAGAGGGATATCATTAACCAACGCTTTTGGTTCATTACACTGCCAACAGCCTTCAGCCACAACTCCATCAGTTCTACCAGACCAGTCCAGCAGTTTGCACTTGTTCAAACAATCTGTTGTTGGGCTCTATCAAATGCAGAAAATAATAAACTCAAAAACCATAAGAAATATGGTTTTGTATAAGAAACTTTACCCTAAGAGGAATCTCTTCAGCATAAAATCCCATCTGGTCAATAAGAACACATTTACTTTCAGGCCATGCAGTCATTTCACCAACAGCTTGCTCAACATTAAACATACCTATTGAAGGTCTCCAAAGAAAGGCTTCTGTGTTTATTGCTTTCTCAACCAAAACTTTAACAGCAAAAGGGCCCAAGGGGATGTCATTCACGAAGTCCTTCGGATCAGATAATAAAAGAAGTTCCTCAGCCACATTTTCATCAGTACTAGACCAGTCAACCAACACACAATGACGACGTTCTTGCGTGTTAACACTCTACAATAATTTTATTGACAATGTGAGAATTCGTATGAACACAAATAACTAATCTCAAATCAAATTAGCTTACTCTGGCTCTTGCAGGAGCTGAGTTTTCACTAACTTCAGGTTCTTGCCTCTGTCACAAATAAAACAAAGTTAGAATAACATATAATAAAACATTGTATGAAGATATTTACAACTATGTGAGTTTAACTAACCTGTCTAATTCTAGCAATCTCGTCTTCCAATTCATGTAAACTAACTGATACTGTTTTTCTTCCATCTCAGCCATAAACTTTTTCTTAACTTGAAAACAAGCTAACTTGGTCTTACTCATGCTTCTACCCATTGCCCTCAGACGACCTGGATTATCAAGTCCTAATAGTTGTGCTAGGTTGTCTTCTAGTGGGTTTGTTGAATTTGACGAAGCAGCATGATCAACCAGTTGAGCTGCCTTCTTCTGCATCATTTAGGAAACATACATATATAGAGTGGGTAATTGAGAACAAATACTAAACGAAAACTCATGTGAGGGAAATTCAATAACTTACAAATTTCTCAGCTGCTTGGGTGTTCACTGGGGTTCCATTCTTTTTGGTACGTGACTTTACCCAGACCTTAAGCCTAGTCACTTGTGATGATTCTGAACTCTCTTGTTTCTGTTAAATAAATAACTCGGGTAAATTAACATGGTGGACTTGTATAGAGTTCTTATCATAATAAAGGTAATAGATGTTACCATATCTTCAGCCAGCATGACCATTCCTCTTCGGCTACAAGTGTGAGGTATTTGTTGTCGCCTTCTCTCCTTGTAGGATTCACTAACAGCTGCAAAGGCTAAGCTGGTATTGATCTTAACAAATTTACGCCATTCTGTTGGTGAAACATTCTTTGGTCGCAGATTCATCCTCTCTTGATTAGTAGATTTACTCCTTATCAATGAGACAAGTCGTGATTTGGAAGCCCTCCAAAGACATCCCATTTGCCCCATCACAACATTCTTCTGAAACTCTTCATCAACCTCAAACCTTGCCTATATTACATATAATTATCAGAGTTAATAATCAAAACATAACATATATAAAATATTGACATATGAGAGTGTAAAGAAGAAGGTGACCTGAACAGATTTCCACAGAACAGTTTTGACTTCGTCACTGGTTTTCCTACAATCATCAACGGTGACAGGAACATGTTCCCGCACTAATGGACCTAGATAAGACGACAACTTTACTGATCCTGGACCAATAGGCTATCCCATGTCATTAAAGTCAACTCTTTCACGAACATTTGGATCTTTGGCTATGTTTTTCATCTTAGCTGGACCTCTATGTTTTTTACGCTTAGGTGGATCTGCAATCTCATTCTCTTGTGACTGTTGAACCTCACCAACAGGCTCTTCCTCTTCAACACCCTCGTTAGGTGGATCTGCAACCTCATTCTGGACCTCGTTAGGTGGATCTGCAGCCTCATTCTGGACCACATTCTCCTCAGCAGCCACTCTTTCTTCATCACCTCCAACTGTCTGAGGATGCACCATACCCAGATATTCTGGCTCTTCAAGGTCTTTCTTCTTAGACTTCTTCGTATTCTTAGTCTTTCTCTTACCCATCTTAATTCACCTGAAAAATAACATAAACATTACTAACATGTCACTAAAGACAGTAAAAAACAATCAGATAAGATACATACACAGAACAAGACAAAAATACACACAAAGACGAAACCAATCAGACAAAAAGCACAAACTCATATCACACATATATGCCATCACATTCAGGCTGAGCATTTTGAGAATATTCTTCTTCATCTAACTGAACATCCATTTGAATAGTTGATGGCAATGGTCCAATATGCGCGTCCCCATCTTCTTCCTCTTCCTCACTGTATCTCCGTGAAGGACCTCTCAAGACAACAGACCAACCTGATTCATCACTCTCCTTTGAGTAAAATACTTGCTTAGCCTGAGAAGCCAATATGTATGGATCCCTCATAAAAGAAACTTGATTCTGATTCAAGTTAACTAGTGTGAACCCATCTTCTACTTTTACTCATTTACCTCTCACTGTCCATTGACACCGGAATAAAGGAATATAGAAGACATTATAATCCAACAGTATAATGTCTACTACTCTCCCATAGTATGAAAATAAATCAACAACTTGTGAAGTATCATTTGCACTCGCTCTACACACTGTTGTTGCTTCATAGAAAACCCCACTATTTTGACACAGCCTAGAAACTGAAGCAGTGTGAAACCATTGTCCATTCACTATGTAACCTGTATATGACCTAGCACTTGTCTGGGGACCATATGCCAACCATTTGAGTCTTTCGTCATGGTGTTATGAGTCAATAGGTATCTACATAATATAAATTAAATGAATAAAATATTCTTAATAAATCCCATGATCAGTACATAATATTAAGAAAGAGTAAGAAATAGTTGCCTGTTCTTTTAGCCAAGCTGCAAAATTCTGAGTATGAGTACGCCATAAAACTGTTGCATCGCGTCTGCATCTTGCATTTGAGTTTTGTAGATATTGTAGGTGCAAGCTTATTTAAAAGAAGTAAAGGAATCAGTTGAAAGTTTTAACAAGTATGTTATACAAATGACCAAATCAGTTATAATTTCACAACTTACTCGACATATGTGTCCACGACAGCCGAATTTTGAATGACAGCAAGATGTGCTATTTTCTTCTCCATATCAGATAGAGTAAATGATGTGGCTGTTGATATTGGACGCCCCTCCATGATAGAGTTGCTGTCATACTCAGTATTCCTATCTTGTTTTTCTTCTACACTTATTGTCTTCTTAAGAAAATCACTACAGAACCTCACACATTCTTCAGCTATATAGGACTCAGCGATACAACCCTCTGGTCTTGTTGGGTTTCTATCAAAGTCTTTTAGCACTTTCATATACTTGCATGCATCATGTAGTAACAACCAAGTTGAAATGCAGATGTTTAAAAGATAAACATAGTCTAAAATATAGAATACTAAAACACAATACCTCTCAAAAGGGTACATCCAACGAAACTGAACTGGACCACCTAGTCTAGCCTCCCTTCCGAGATGTATGACCAAATGAACCATGATATCAAAGAAGTTTGGTGGAAAATATCTTTCAAACATACACAGAGTTTCGACAACTTCAGTTTCAATTACTGAAATCTGCTCTCTATCAATAACTCGCTGACACAAGTGGTTGAAGAATGAACACAAACGAAAGATTGCAATCCTAGGACCTTTTGGTAGTAAACCTCTGAGTACAACTGGGAGGAGCTGTTGCATCAACACATGATAATCATGTGATTTGAGACATGTTACCTTACACTCTTCTAATGATACAACCCTTGATATATTTGAACAATACCCATCAGGCCCCTTGATGTCAGATAGGCGTTTGCAGAATATCTTTTTCTCTGTCTTAGATAAAGACCACGAAGCTGCTGGAAGATAAGTTCTTTTACCTTTGGTACTAGGGTACAAATCTTTCCTAATACCAAGATGTTACAGATCTTTACGAGTATGTAAACCATCCTTTGATTTCCCACAATGCAATAATGTTGAGACAATACTAGCAGCCACGTTTCGCTCAATATGCATGACATCCAAATTGTGCCTTATAGGCAGTTCCTGAATCATAAAAACAATTCAATCAAAACCAATACTTAAGAAAATTACTTCAAATTGATTCTTAAAATTACTTAATATAATAGGGTGCAAATAACATACCTTCCAATACGGTAGATTGAAGAATATTGACCTTTTCTTCAATCTGGACAACTCCTCTTCGTCTACATTCTCTTCTTCATCTTCCTTAGAGTCACTAGATAAACCCTCACTGTCATGTTCTTCTTCAACACATGGAGTTCTTTTTCTCTTTCTCGCAGATTCTTTAAAATTCCCGAAACTATTTTTGTAGTTTCTCAAGATATGGGAAATATCTTGACCAGATAAAATCCTAGACTTTCTCCCATGTTCTGCGTGTCCATCAAACCAAGCTTTTTTAACCCGATACCTATATGCTGGTGGAAGACCCTTTCTATAACGCATGTAAACATGCTTCCTGCCAAACTTAAGCCACATACTGTCTGTGTGTTTACCGCACAAGGGACAACCCATTTTTCCCTTCACTTTGCATCCAGCAAGATTCCCATAGGTAGGAAAATCACTAATGGTCCACAGAAGCATTGCTTTTAGCGTAAACACAGATCTACCAAATGCATCATATGTTGGTTCTCCTTTGTTCCACAAATAGTTTAGATCCACTATAAGGGGTTCTAAATAGACGTCAATACTGTTACCAGGCTGATGTGGACCAGGAATGAGCAAGATGAGCATAATATTCTCCTTCTTCATACATAGGTGTGGAGGCAGATTGTAGTTTACCAACAAGACAGGCCAACAACTATACTGACTATTCTTCATGTTAAACGGATTAAACCCATCTGTGGAGAACCCAATCTGCAAGTTCCTTTCCTCAGCAGCAAATAGAGGATATTTGTCACTCATTTGATCCCAAGTGACAGAGTCTACAGGGTGTCTGAGTTTTCCATCCTTGCTCTTGTTAGTAGAATGCCACCTTAAGGTTTTGGCCATTTCCTCAGACCTAAACATCCTCTTAAACCTTGGAATTATTGGAAAGTATCTTAAAACTTTCTGTGGGACACCTTTCTTTACTTCACCAGTTTCCTTGTTAACCTCTACCTTGAAGCATTGCAATGTGGACACCTATCAAGCTTCTTCAACTTCTTTCTGAATAGGCAGCAATCATTGATACAAGCATGTATCTTTTGATAACCCATATCAAAAGACTTCAAAAATTTCTTCACATCGTACAATGATGTATGTAGCACGTTGTCATCAGGTAACATCTCTGGCAGTGTCTCAAGTAGCTCATTGAAGCTCCTGTCAGACCACCCATTTTGTGTCTTAAGTCGAAATAATGAGACAATCGCTGATAGCTTACTATGGTTTGCACAATTTTGATATAAAGGTGTTTCTACGTTTGCTAACTTTGCCAGGAACGCATCTTCTTTCTTGTCCTCTCCCTCTACAATTTCAGAGAACTCATCCAACCCAGCCAACTCCTTATCTAAATACTCAACAGCTCTGTACAACCCATCAATCTCTTCATTACACTGATTTACTTTGCTATCACATTCAGAAACTGAGTAAACTTCTCCGTGATGGTACCAATCCTTACGGCACTTGTAGACCTCATCCATACCCCTGGTTACTAGATGATCAACAATATCAACCCATAAGTGACGATCTACATTGCGACAATCTTTGCAAGGGCAAATTATCAAATGATTGTCATCATTATCTGCACCCGCAGCCCGAACAAAATTCCATGCACCTCTCTCATAAGCAGGATCAAGTCTACAAATGAATGACAAGAAAAATCTTTATTAAATACCCCAAAACCCAGCCAACAACCAGAAATGTATAAATTAACATCGATCTACCTGCAAAGATGCATCCATTCCTTGTCCAGCATTATATGATCTCACCTTAAATAAAACCGTTAGAGCAACATATTATACTGTCACAACACTAACTATTTCTCTTACCAATTACACTATGAGAAAGAAGCAACAACCATAATTGAAATCCAAATAAAAAACACATCAAGCATAAACAGATACATAAACTGCTGAAACCATATCAATGTCATATCTCCACCAAATAAAATTCAATACAAAACTGAAACCACAACAATGTAATAACTCCACCATACATAACACCTCAAAACTGGATAGATAGAACTTACATGTTGTATATAATTGAGAAAAATGTCTAGCTTGTTAGATGGATATAACCTGTCACCAATAATGAGAAAACAATATCAAAACAAGTACACATTCCTGAATAAAAAATAAAGCTTCGTAGACATACGAGAACATATATGAAGCTAAATCAAATCCAAGTGAATTATAAGAGAACATATATGAAGCTAAATCAAATCCAAATCTCAAACGAAAATAAGATAAACAGCAAATCTAAAGCACAATCAGAAAAATTGTTACAAACCACAATTCTAAAGCACATAACCCTAAATCTCAGAACAAAATTGGTACACAACCCTAAATCTGAGGAAAATTGAAACAAACAGCAAATCTAAAGAACCTAACCCTAAATCTCGCCGTCGACGACAAAATAAATAACAGAACTAACACTAGAAAGACAAAACCTTGCCTCGCGAGATGAAATCGAGCTGATATGGAGAATGTAAGGACGAACTTATGGCCAGCGAGATGGTTTATTGCTTCGACAAGGACGAACTGATGCCCAGAGAGAGGATTAATTGCTTCAGTGTTGTCGCCGGAGATATCAGTGGAAAGAGATGAGGGAAGAGAGAAAAACACTTAGCGACACGAACTAGAAAAAAAAACATAAGTGTTATGTTATGTCAGTGGAAACACTCGAATAGGGAAAACCTACGCGTTTCGAGAAGAGGGAAAATGTACCGCTTAATGAAAATTTCCCCTCCAATGACAAAATGTCGCGATTTTAGTCTTTTTTTTATAGCGTTTTCATATCTTAGCGTTAGTATATTGCTATCAATAGAAACCAAAATCTCCAATTTTTCGTACATAGCACTTTAGAAAATAATGCTATCATAATGTGCTATCAATGTATAGTTTTTTTGTAGTGTGCTAATTAATATAGAATCTGTATCAAGTTTCTAAGGGGAGAAACATGGAGAATTGATATATAATTTGGACCAAATTAAGGATCTCCTAGTATCCTACTACCAAAGACTCTTAGGCTCAGAGAATGTGGAGGTGAGTCCCTTATCAGTGATTGGGATTAGTGACCTAGTCTCTTTCAGGTATGTCCTAGAGTTAGCAGCTCAATTGTTAACTCTTCCTTTGGTGGGAGATATTAAGAGAACAATAGTCTCAATGCCTAAGTCAAAAGCACCAGATCTCGATGGCTTCTCTATGGAGTTTTTATGGGAAGCATGGGATATAGCGGTCCAGGAGGTGATGGAAGTTGTCCAAGATTTTTTCACTTCTGGTCACCTCCCAAGAAACTTCAATGCTACCTCCATTACTCTCATTCCAAAAGTTCAAGGAGCCGATACCATCCCTCTATTCTGACCTATCTCTTGTTGTACTACTGTTTATAAGGTCATAGCTAGGCTCCTTAAGCAAAAATTGAAACTTTTCATCTTTGATGCAGTACAAGTAAACCAGGTAGGCTTTGTTCAAGGGCGACATCTTTGTGAGAATGTCTTCCTGATGTCTGAGCTGGTCAACAATTTCCGTGTCACTGGTCCCACCATCAGAGGATGCCTCCAGGTTGGTTTAGCTAAAGCGTATGATAATCTAGATTGTCAGTTTTTGGTTAATGTGTTGTTGGCCATTGACCTTCCTCCTCAATTTATCGGATGGCTCAAGGAGTGCTTCACCAATCCCTCATTCAGTATAGCCTTTAATGGCGAGCTCATAGGCTTCTTCCTGGGCAAGAAAGGATTACGTCAAGGGAATCCTATATTGTATCTGCTTTTTGTTCTTGCGATGGATGTTCTTTCCAAGAAATTGGATAAAGGAGCTTTAGATAGCAGATTTGGGTACATCCTCTCTTTTTAGCTCCTATGATTACTCACTTGAGCTTTGCGGATGATATTTGATATTTTTTGATGGTCAAGAATCCTCTTTGGAAGGCATGCTGGAGATCCTTGAGGAGTTTAAGATTGAGTCAGGGTTGGGGATTAACCGAACCAAAACGACGTTGTATCTGGATGGGGGTAATTTTAATGCCAACCAGTTAATAGCAAACAATGCGGGTTTAGCTCAGGGGTCCTTTCCAGTTAAGTATTTGGGAGTTCCCCTATCCACCAAAAAGATGTCTAGACATGATTACCAGCCTCTCTTAGATAAAATCATGGGTAGATTTAACTTTTGGACAGTTAAGCGATTGTCCTTTATGCAGTTGAATCAATCAGTAATTTACTCTACCATCATCTTTTGGGCTTCTATATTCATCTTGCCCAACAGTTCAATGGAGGATATAGAGTCCTTGTGCAATGCGTTTTTATGGAAGGTGTCACCGGACTCAGCAAGGGGTGCTAAAGTGTGTTGGAAGTCAGTTTGTACTTCTAATGTTAGTGGTGGTCTGGGGTTGAAAAGGTTGGCTCACTGGAACAAGATTTTGGGCCTTAAACTAATATGGTTAATCTTTGCAAATGGAGGATCTTTGTGGGTGTCTTGGGTGAAAAGAAATTTAATAGGCAACCAATGCTTATGGGGTATGAATGGTTCAACTATCGGAAGTTGGATATGGAGGAACCTCTGAAACCTTAGGCCCTTGGCTAGGCCTTTCATCGTCTGTGAACTTGGCTCTATGGTAACTTGCAAATTTTGGACAGATAACTGGACGTCTCTGGGTCCTCTGCTGGATATCACGGGTCCCTCTGGACCAAGAGTATCAGGTTTGCCTCTTTCAGCTGTCGTTGCGGATGCCATCTTTTAGGGGCAGTGGTGGTTATCCAATTCTCGAAGTCACAGTCCCATTATCGAATTGCTTAAAGCTTGCCTCTCATCCCCACCGATAATATAGTCTCTTAACGAAGCTGCAGACGATCAATTTCTTTGAAAAATTAGTGAAGCTCGAGCCTCCGATGTCTTCTCAACAGCGGCTACTTGGGATTATTTATAACCTGAAGGTGAAAAAGTGGATTGGTATGAATCAGTTTGGATCAAAGGAAGGATTCCTAAGCACTCCTTCATAGTCTGGCTCAACGCAAGGCATAGGCTCCATACAAGGGACAAGCTGGTAAGGTGGGGCTTATCAGTTCCCTCACAATGTCTCTTCTGCAGGAATCATGATGAATCTCGCCAACATCTCTTCTTTGATTGTTCATACTCCAGAGAAGTGTGGCAATACTTCCTCGATAAAGCTCAAGTCTCCTCTCCGGTTGGTTTCGAGGATAGATCAAGGTGGTTAAAAATCATGCTAGAGATAAGAACATAGCTCAAATACTTCAGCTAGCTTATCAAGCCTCGATGTACCTTATCTGGAAGGAGCGTAACTCAAGGCTTCACTCAGCCGTCTCAAGACCAGCCTCGCCTTTGTTATTGGAAGTCAAAACCATTCTCAGATTGCACCTGGGCCATCTCACACTCAAGCAAAGGATTACTCCTCCGGCTCCCACTCTCCTAGTCACTTGGTTTGGAGTTTTTCATTAATGTTGTTGTATAACTTTTGTAATATTTGTATTCCGTGTAGGTGTTACTCGATGAAGGAGGCACCGGTTGTATGAACCGGACTTTGGCTATTAATGAAATCAAGATATTGTTAAGAAAAAAAAAGCTAGTTATTATTATTGTCTTCAAAAGCTAGTTATTATTATTAATGTAAACTCTCTCATGCACTGAAATCGAGATAGCCGCTCATCTTAAAAAATGAGTCTTCTCCGGTGACAATTCTCCGACTCTATCTCTTTTTGAATGGCCTTTTTCCAGTCTTACGGATCTGTTAGTCCGAAAACTATGATTCACATTTCGCCGAAAACTATGATTCTGAAACTTCTTTTGTAAACTCTTACCCTCCTCCTGTTTGGGCAACCAATCTTGGAGTTCTCTTTTAATAAATTAAAAGTTTGGTTGGAAAAAAAAAAACAAGGAGATTTCTTTATTTTGCTTCCACCATGGTTTTTGGTGAGATCTTCCTCTACTCTCTCTCATTCCGTTAGTGAACCGACGAGATCTCTTTACTCTGCTTCCACCATGGTTTTTAGTGAGACCTTGCTCTTCTCTCTCTATTGTCGCCAGTCACTTGTAGCGCCGGTGAGAAAACTGACCAGATACTGAACGCTTACTCTTTCATGGTCGAGTGATGAACACTTGGCGGAGTACTCTCCTCCCACTCGATCCACCGAAATCACCAGATCTGAAGGATGTATCCTCTTCATATTATTATCACGTTGGGCTCCTCTCGGTCTCACTCCACCGAAACTATTTTCTGGTGAGATTTGTTTCTCCTTTTCATCGGTTGAATCTGTCACCGGTAAGGCTTTCTTCCGACGACTTTATATGTGTACATCGAAGCATCACTCTTCCGGAGACCTATGCTTTCCAATGGGGTTTCCATGAAGCCAACCCTCCGCCGCTACATAGCCTTACTTCTTCAATTTGGATTGCTCGCGGGTTGCTCGGCCGTGGGAGTTTCTCCAGCTCAGTTCTCTCTCTTTTTCGGCTCATCTTTGTGGCTTCTATTTTTTGTCCGTTAGTTTGTCGAGACGCCACAAAACCCTTCTCGGCTTCTATAGTCGATGGTTATCTTTTATATCTCAAAGCAACACTTATTATAAAGTCCTCTTTATGCAAAGAGAGAACCATATGGTTGTAATCCCTCTTCATAGAGGTGAAAGGCAAGTCATTTCTATTTTGCTGGATCCTCAGAATATTTGGTGGAATTGTTAATTTTTTTGTTGGTAAAAGAGAAAAACAGTTTGTGATTTTGTGAGATTTTTAAAGAATAATAACAGTGATTGTAGGAGATTGTTAAAACGAAAAAAATTGGGACCAGCTTCGTTAGGAAAAATGGCTCAGCGAAGATACTCACTACTCATGCTCCCACCACTTGCCTAGCTCCTTCGAGAATCTCACGTCGTTTTTATCACGAGGATGAGAAAAAATTTGTAATTGCATCTTCTAGTTCTGCTAATTCAATTAGCATTTAAAAAGTTTGTTTGAAAAAAGAGTTGCACATATCATGATACCCAGAAAATGTATCTATCAAATGCTTTTACGTTGTTAAGATTTGTTACATGGCCCTCTAGAAGGGATTCTTCGAGAAACAAGACGCTTATAAAAAGGCATCACATATATTTAAAAGGGAGAAAGTCAGAAAATGTTGCAGGAGTACTAAAGAAACCAGATTTAAACTCCATTCACACGACTTTTGTGGGCATGAAACCCAGATGAAGGGTAGCATAACGAGATTTGTATATAAACGATGTCTGCTGAATTGAAATATAACTGAATCATTTTTTGTGCTCGTGTTCCGTCATAACAAACAAAATAATTGAGGATTTTGGATTAAACTCCTCTTATGTGATTCACCTCTTCAATGTATGAATCTCTTGACATTAAGACAGCTTACTGATGAGTTCTCTTGCTCCCTCATGAATTGCTTTTTTTTTTTTTGTCCAAAGCATAACAATCTGAAAACCACATGGATGTTTTCTACTCCAAAATCGAAAGAACAAAAGGGTACCAGTCTCAAACGTCAAAAACAAATTGTGCGTAACTTAAATCAGGACAACATAGAAGAAAAAAATCACTCAAACCAATTGAGAACAGCTCAATACTTAAACAAAACTAAGTGGGACAACGTATTCCCTAAAAACTTATAGGGTCAAAAATTGCATCACCAAAGGTTTAGTATAGAAAAAAACAAACAGAAAGGGACAACTGCATCCATCAGTGTAAACATGTTTCTGATCACTTCAACTTCTTAAAGAGACAAGTGCTCAACTATTACCGGGAAGCATCAAAAGAGAGCAAGTAAGTGAAACCAATCAAAGCTCCAAACAAAAGTATAAGCTCATCTGAAAAATATTAAGAGGCAACATTTACGTGTAGAGCTTATCTTTTCAATCTATTCATCATGGAGAGTCGCTTCAACCTTGACCTAACAATATCCCCTAAAAGAACATTTGGAGCTTATCATTCTGTTTCTCAACTTCAGAAGAAAAAACAAGCTGAATAAGAAAAAAATGAGTTAAAATCATTTCATTACCAAGAACTTGTTGAGGAGTCAAACGCTTAGTGGGATCAGGTTCCAACATCTGCTTCACAAGACTCTTTGAGCTCGCTATTGTCTGTGACCAATGATCTCTCTTTAACATTGCAAGAGCCACACCATGTTCAGCCTCTACAATCAAGCATAGCCTTTGATCAAGACAAAGCAACGCACACTTTAAAATCAATCTCAATCTAGACATCACCACAATAACTGATCCAGTTAGGCAGATACATTACCTATTAAAGACTCAAAATCAAGTAGAGTTTAAATCTTTGAAGTTTGAACAAATTAAACACACACTAACATATTTGCTTGACAAAGAACATATCTAAAAACCAATTAAGTTACCCTAAAGATTCAAATCCAGAGCAAAAGTTTACATCTTTGACACATAACATATCATAACACTAACAGATTTTCTTGGATATTACAATTTCTGGATTTAGAACAGGCCTCAAGTTGATTTTCATAGAGATTAAGGAGGACAAGGATACCTTGAAACTTTTCAAATGCTTAAGTTTCATTTTCCGACCAGACAAATCAACTCGATCCTGTGGATGCTATGAAGCTTGTTGCAATGTACTCACAACCTCCCCAGCTTCTTCCTCCGCCACCGCCGCAACATTATTCTAGGTAGACTCGTAGATCCTCGCGAGCCAATTTGATTCCTATCAGAAAGATGAACATTATGCTCCAACTTGAGAAGAATTCTAAATCGCGTTAAAAATAAAAAGTTGTAATCGAGATGTTCCATGATTTTGTTCTGAGGTTTTCATATGCGACATTTGGACATAGGTCGAAAGAGAATTAGAAATAAGACGAATAAATTAAATACTCAAATCTATCGACAGAAAGAAGAAGAAGAACGATCGATTTTAACAATGAAGAGATGACTATCATGTGTCCACCTAAGATTAAAAAAAGCTTGTAACGCCCCGATCGCCACCTCTTAGTGGGTCTCATGTCCAATCTCAGTCCATAGGCCCACCTTTCTTAATGGACCTCACGTCCTCTCACTAGGCCCGTGAGCCCATCCATATTCGACGGTCGGTTTGCTACATCCGGGAGGCTTTAAAGACTTGTTACCGTCCCTACAAATCATCACATGATCTTTCTCTGTGTTTTGTCCTCACTTGCGCAGTTCCGACAGTCACTTCCCGGAAGGTCACTCATCCTAAGACTACTCCAGCATAAGCACGCTTAAATGTGGAGTTCTCTCAGGACCTTGGACCGAAAAGATAAGTGCACTTTGGTGACATAGGTGGCCAAATCAAGTCTTTAACCTCTCCGCAAGTCTCTGAAACCGGGGTGTCACAAAGGTGATCTGTTTTAATTGTTATAATTTGATTGGTTACTTATTTTAAATGATCTGTCAACACCAGCTTAAATGTTGAAGCTGAAATGTCAATTCTGGAGAGTAACGCATCCTGTTTTTATTGTATTGACTGGGAAAACTCCTATTGTTTTAACATGTACATATATGTGGCCGGTTGTTTTTTTTCGTCTTTTCTGATAAATTTCGGTTGACATATATAGTCTTTTGGAGGAGAACAATAAGACCAGTGTGCATTGATTTGTGATTTAAGATTCTCACATGGGTAATCGATTAATAAGCCGTTTTTTTTTATCTATCGACATTGCTACAATCGGCCGATTAGGCTTATTAGATTAACCGTTGGAAACTAGAAACACACATTTAATCAGTTGATCAAAAAAAGAGAAAAAAAAAATCAAACCAGTTATCAATCTAGCTAAATCAACATTAGTTTGATAAAATCAAAATCAGAATTAATTGTATTATAGGAAACCTTACTAAAGTTTTAGGGAATTCTCCTAAAATCTAGAGTATTTTTTATATTTCTCCCAAGAGTTACATCTACAATGAATGCAGAACTTACAAGACCTGTTACTGCAAGTGAAATTAAAGATGCAGCCTTCAGTATCAAAGGGGAGCGATCACCAGGGGCAGATGGCATGTCCAGTCATTTTTACCAACAATACTGGGACATTGTTGGATCGCAAGTTATCGACGAGGTCCAGCAGTTTTTTCAATCTGGTTCCTTACCTCCGGAATGGAATTTCACACAGATTTGCTTGATCCCAAAGAAGAGTAATCCCACCAGAATGACTGACCTTCGGCCAATCAGCTTGTGCTCGGTGGTGTATAAAAATGTGTCAAAGGTTCTATGTACCAGACTAAAGCGGTTCTTGCCTGAGATTGTATCTGATACTCAAGGTGCATTTGTCTCAGGACGGTTTATTTCCGACAACATTCTGCTAGCACATGAGATTGTCCATGCCCTTAATACAAATGCTAACTGTGATGAGGATTTCATTGTGATCAAGACTGATATGTCGAAAGCATATGATAGAGTGGAGTGGTGCTTTTTGGAAGAGCTACTGATTCGCCTAGGGTTTGATGTCAAATGGATACAATGGATCATGAGCTGTGTGCGGACTGTGTCTTATTCAGTGCTTATCAATGGTTCTGCTTATGGATTCATTAAACCGGGACGCGGTATTCGCCAAAGAGATCCACTCTCGTTGTTCTTGTTTATATTATGTGCAGAAGCCTTGGTCCATATCATGAATACGGCGGAGTTAGAAGGAAGATTGACAGGCATGAGGTTAACACCTAGTAGTCCATCTATTCAACACCTCCTTTTTGCCGATGATAGCTTGTTCCTCTGTCAAGCCTCTTTGCAGGAATGTTCTACGTTTCTTGAGTGTCTAAATCTATATGGAAAGGCATCAGGACAGGAGATTAATTTTCAGAAATCCTCCATAACTTTCGGTAAGAAACTGGATCCCTATATGTGTAGGTTGATTGTAGAGTTTATGGGGATTGAACAAGAAGGAGGTGCTGGGAAATACTTAGGAATTCCTGAGTGCTTCAATGGATCAAAAAGGGAGCTTTTGAGCTATATTACTGATCGTTTAAAATCAAGGTTAAGCGGCTGGTATGAGAAGACTCTCTCCCTGGGTGGTAAAGAAGTTCTACTTAAGTCAGTGGTAATGGCGCTACCAGTATATGCCATGTCCTATTTTCGTTTAACAAAACATCAATGTAAACATATCACAAGGGCTATGGCTGATTTCTGGTGGAATGAATGTGAGGATAAACACAAGATGCACTGGGTGTCTTGGGAGAAGATGTGAAAGGCTAAGTCGCAAGGTGGGCTTGGATTCAGAGATATTGGCAATTTTAACCAAGCGTTGTTGGCTAAACAAGCTTGGCGACTGTTGGAAAGGACAAACTCTTTGCTTGCTCGGGTTTACAAAGCTCGGTATTATGTATATACAAATGTTCCGGAAGCTAGTACCGGTGCTAGATCATCATATGCCTGGCGTAGTATTCTTTTTGGAAAAGAATTGCTTGAGAAGGGCCTCCTTACATCAATTGGGGATGGACTCCAGACACGAGTGTGGTTGGATAAATGGACCTTACAATATAGCAATGACAATATATCTCAATCTTAATGTCTCCTCTCTTATAACCCCCCAGGGGGAATGGAATATGCAGCTCTTGCAGGATCAATTTCCACCAGCTGATGTGCTTCGTATTTGGTCCTTTCCCCCGGATCCTGGGCTGAAGGACAGTACGATTTGGGCTTACACGCAAGATGGCCGATACTCTGTAAAGAGTGGGATCTGGCTATTAAACAAGTATGCGGTATCTTTAGTTCCTGTAACACCAACTACAAGGAGAGTGAGTGAGATTAAGGAGCAAGTGTGGAGTTTGAGGACAATGCCTAAAATCAAAATGTTTCTTTGGAGGGTTCTGTCTGGCGCTTTGGCAGTTGCTGATTATCTGAGGACACATGGAGTTAATGTGAACGAGAGATGTCGAATATGCAATGGAGGTGAGGAAACAATGTCCCATGTTTTATTTCATTGTGCTCCGGCGATGCAAGTATGGGATCTGCTCCACGTTCCTCTTCCGGCACAAGGATTTTTGGTCTCCATTTCTAACAACATTGAGTATGTGTTTGGTCTAATGCGAGATAGTGGTGTGGCCTTGAATGTTCGCAATGCTATACCATGGATACTTTGGGGTATCTGGAAGAGTCGTAACTCTGTTCTCTATGCGGCTAAGAGTACAGATGTAAATACTCTAATTGCTACAGCTATGGAAGAATCTGAGATATGGATCAATCAACATCAGTTGGCGTTAAATGATACTGGGTTAGAGATCAGACGGGTTAAGATAGCCAAGAGATGGTCTAAACCGGCGGTTGGTACTGTGAAATGTAATGTCCATGCCTCTTGGATCAATGACTCTTGCTTCTATGGTGGGGCTTGGATCTTGCATAATCATAATGGGGATGCTCTGTTTCACTCGAGGGATGCTTTCCGACCGACGGTTAATCGGATTGTTGCAGAGCTACAATGCATCTTCTGATGTTTACAAGGATTACACGATTTACATGTTGATTCCTGCGAGTTATGGACGGATTGTAGTGCAGCAATCTTGGTTGTGGGAAATCCAAAAGAATGGCCCAAATATCGCTCGATACTAGTCAAGATTTAAAGGGCTCTGAGGAACATGGAGAGGGTTACGTTTCATCTTTCAACCCCCAAGGCTAATAATGTGGCTCGAGACATTGCGTGCAGTGTTACTCGGGATGGTAGGTTAACGTCGTACTTAGCCCTGGGTGGACCATCGTGGCTCCATGACTGCTTATAGCTGGATCGTCGAGGCTGAGTGTCTTTATCTATTTTTCACACCTTAATCCCTTGGTTTGTTATTTCATTTTCTTGTTGAACACACTTTTTGCAATATTTGATGACGATCAAAAAAAAAAAATCATGGTACTTTTAGTAATTTCTTTTTTTAAACGAAGCCATCTTTGTTTTTAATTTTAAACTACATTTGAACCTGCGGTACACTGCGAGACTATATTTTTAAAAGTAAAATAAAAATGTAATTGTTTTAGTAGATTAACTATATGTATGAATATGACTAATGTTTTGTAAATTTTAAATGTATATCCCTTATATCTATATATTATTTAGGTTTACTGGTTTAAAAATTTAGGTTTATCTGTTTAAATTGTTAAATTCAAAATATAACCTTTGGTGTACCGTAGTACTATTTGTTTATTTTACATAATCGTAATTTAATAAACTCAATTAGATATGTTTAATATTCTAATGTTGATGATGTTAACAAAATAATGAATTGATGATTTACTAACAGTTAATGATATAATTTTCAATTTCTATTAATACCCAAACACAATTTTTATTCTTTGCTTGAGTAAGACATGCACGTTTTTCAAAATCCAAATAACTAAAAATGCAAAAAAAATATAGTTACATTAATTTTATGTATTTTATATTTTTATGATGATTGAAACCAAGTAAACTAAATAAATCAAACAAAGATGATAGGAAAATCGTAATTTTAATTTAAAAATATTTTTTTATATTTCAAACAAATTTTTTTAATTGTGTTTGGTTATAAGGATAGTAGATAATCAATTGAAGATATTTTTTAGATACATGTATTATATATAAATATTTTTCATATTCCATATTTACATTTGATAAACTTCCTAATCTATTATTTAAATCAATAGTACTGTATTTTATATAATATCTAGAAAATAAAAAATTCGCTTTAAAATATATTTTGAAAATGTTAATATACATGATTTCCAACTACATAGCCACATATACGAACTACCTAAATGTCATTTTAACTACACCAACAACACCCAAAAAAAGACGAATAATGCATAGTGACATACCCAAAGAACACGTTGTGTACTTCTTTTAAAACATTTATTAATAAATGTCGATAATTAAGGGTTTATAGATTGTAATTTTAATAGATTGAACAAAAACTAAAACCAAAACAATTAAACTGATCATACATAACCGACTTGACTCTCTAAGTAAACCGACCAGACCTCTCAGAAACCCAACTTGAGCTGGCCTCTAACTCTAAGTATCACGATTAAGATTCTAAATGCCAGATTTGGGAGTGTTTTATTTAGAGTTTGTTATCGATGTTAGAAAACGAATTTGAAACAAATTCGGATCAAGTCAAGGATTAGTTGTTTGGGTTAGAATTTTGAGTTGCCAAAGTATGTTACAGAAGATTCTGCATTTTGTCTTAATATTTGTTAGGCAAAATCGATACTTATTGTTTTTGGCCCATCATTATACTGTTTGGTGAATTGTTTAAATTTTAATTGTTAGATTTTAACTGTAAACTAATAGCAAACGAAGTGCTCGAGAAAATGCGTGAGATGACCGGTGGAGATGATCTAAGCGGCTTCAAAACCTTGGCATTTAAAAAAATTGAGAAAAACAAAAGTTGTTTTTTGCTTACTATTTGTCGATACGTGAGTTACCAAGAAATTCTAGTATTGCTTGTTTTATGAATTTACTGTGTTTATTTATATCCGATCGAGTATATCATAGAAAGACATAGTCAAAGTCAAGCACCTACAAGGGTTTCCATTAACCGAACATGTATTACAATTTATACTAAAATTTTAAATTGTTGCTAGCGTAACTAATACATATAATTAAGTTTCCCTGATCACATCATTAATATTTGACTATTGAGGTTAATCAAATGTAATGTTATGCGCAAGAAAATCCAATTACGCGTACGTACCTTACCTAACTAGAGATCATAATAGCTTTGTAAAATTTATTTTTAAAATGTACGAAAAACCGACCTTTCCTTATTGGTTTACTGATGCAAGATCGTTCAAGAAACATAATTGGTGATAGTTTAACGTGCAACTTTCATTCTAGCTAATATTAAAAATTGATGAATAATTATTGTAAATGCAGATTCTGGAACAACTCACTGTAAAGAACACGTCGTTGTGCCGAACAAAGCGTTGTATCAATCAGGAAGCTGCATCAGATCAAAGACGCCCGAGTTGCTGACATGGATGTGTGAGCTGACGTGGCAAGACGTTAGTGGATGTAATGATGTGTCGAGGAAAGTTGATGACTTGGCATTGAAGATAGAGACGAGATTTGTCTTGGAGATATGAAGAATATTCTCCACGACAAATAAGGAAAGGATAAGCTTGAGCAGTAAACAGTTTCCTTATCTTTGGAGATATGAAGAATATTCTCTACAACAAATAAGTAAAAGATAAGCTTGAGAGGAAATAGTTTCCTTATCCCTTGATACTTGGAGATTTGCCTTCTAGGGTTTGTCAAGTCATGTATATATATTCTAGGAGTAGGCTAGGAGCCAAGTTGAGCACTCTAGAATATTGATACAATTGTAAACTTCGAAGCCACAAAGATAAGGCTTAGAAGGAGTGTTCCCAGTTCTCTGTGACGTTAATCAGGGAGGTGATTAAGTGCACAAAGAATTGCTTTTTCTTTCTTTTATAGATAAAAGGAGAGAGGGTTGGTTTTCTTCTCTTAGATCTACACATGATGTTGTGTTAGATAGAAAAGAGAAAGTCTTAGATTCATTCTTAGTCGGGATCAATCCTATTGGGTAGAATAGGTTGAGTAAGGGCCGAGACAGAATTGTATCATTGTAAGAGATAAATTTTGTTAATAAGATTGAATAGAAAAGCGTTGGCTTGGCGCGTTCCAAGTGTGAATCAGTGTGTTGTGTGTCTCTATACCTTATCAATTGGTATCAGAGCAGACCCCTGCTAAAAGAATTGTGTATCTTTTCAACAGGTGAGATCTTGAGACGAGGTATGGAGAATCCACAACAGTTCGTTGATGAGAACAATCCACTGATGCTTGACGGTGAGCACTATGGTGATTGGAAAGCACAAATCAGACAGATGATTCAGAGTCGTGATATGTAAGCATGGTTCGCTATTGAAGATGGATGGTCACTTCCAACACTTACGAACATGAGAGGAGAAACTGTAATAAAACCCTGTAAGTTGTGGACAGCTGAAGAGAAGTTAAAGGGAAAACAGAACGCTGATGCGCTATCTACTATTTTCAGGTGCTTGCTGATGGATCTGTTCACGATGGTGCAAGAGTATATGTCAACGAATGAACAATGCATGAGTGATTGCACAAAGCTCTAAGGAGAGTTTGCTAGCTGCAGCACCTTCACTTCACTACAAGGTTTGATTAGTGCATGTGAGTAACAAAGGAGTGAAGATGAAGTCACACCTATGAGAGTTGTAAATGTTCTATCTTAGAAGATGATTCAAGAGATTGTGTAAATGGTAACTGGTACGGTGGGTTGATCTGTTGTCTAAAGATATATTTTACCAGCAAACCAGACATCTGTATGTACTTGCAAGCTGTGAGTGTTTTAGTATCACACATGCAAGCTGCTGAAATGATTGTCAAGTATTTCAAAGGCAAATGCGAAAAAAGCTAGCAGATAATTTAAGAGATATCGCTCTCTGAATCACCATGAAGGATCAAGTGACTATTGCCTTCTGGGAACAAAGCTGATCTTCTGCTACGCTCAGAAGCTTATTAAGGTACCTTGTTCAATTGTTAAATCTAAGGTTAATGCCTTGGGAACCTTTTTCAGCCACCAGATGAGGATCAAATAATTGAGAACAGCGTACGGTACATTCTTAAACCATGCTTCAATTTTGTGTGATAATTGTTTGTTTGCTAATATTGTTGTAGATCATGTACTAGATACTAAAATTAAATTACGTGACCCTGAATATCAGTTTATTCATAGAGTAGTTGTGGAGAAACTGATAGTAATAGAACATTAGAGCACTGATTTGCAAATTGCTGATTTGTTTACAAAACTATTGGACTTGGATCAACACATGATTATGAGAAAAAACATTGGTGTTTGTGAGATCTAATATGTTCTATGAGTTGTGTTGATCAGATATAGGGACATGCATCAGAACATGCCATGGAATTTCTAGAATGTATAAAAGATCAACACTTTGTTTAAACAAAGATTCAGCAGANTAGTGGAAAATAGCTGCCTGTCATGCCAATTCATATTGGGGATCTTGTAAAACGTTTTCGTGAAGGAGGAGGTCAAAGAGCTGAGGAGAGGCATTATTATGCATTCCATTCTGAAAGAAGTACCAGTGGTTTGTAAGTT
>NC_025692.1:18096403-18116646 GCF_000633955.1 Camelina sativa | reverse complement strand
TATCTTAGAAGATGATTCAAGAGATTGTGTAAATGGTAACTGGTACGGTGGGTTGATCTGTTGTCTAAAGATATATTTTACCAGCAAACCAGACATCTGTATGTACTTGCAAGCTGTGAGTGTTTTAGTATCACACATGCAAGCTGCTGAAATGATTGTCAAGTATTTCAAAGGCAAATGCGAAAAAAGCTAGCAGATAATTTAAGAGATATCGCTCTCTGAATCACCATGAAGGATCAAGTGACTATTGCCTTCTGGGAACAAAGCTGATCTTCTGCTACGCTCAGAAGCTTATTAAGGTACCTTGTTCAATTGTTAAATCTAAGGTTAATGCCTTGGGAACCTTTTTCAGCCACCAGATGAGGATCAAATAATTGAGAACAGCGTACGGTACATTCTTAAACCATGCTTCAATTTTGTGTGATAATTGTTTGTTTGCTAATATTGTTGTAGATCATGTACTAGATACTAAAATTAAATTACGTGACCCTGAATATCAGTTTATTCATAGAGTAGTTGTGGAGAAACTGATAGTAATAGAACATTAGAGCACTGATTTGCAAATTGTTGATTTGTTTACAAAACCATTGGACTTGGATCAACACATGATTCTGAGAAAATTCATTGGTGTTTGTGAGATCTAATATGTTCGGTGAGTTGTGTTGATCAGATACAGGGACATGCATCAGAACAGGCCATGGAATTCCTAGAATGTATAAAAGATCAACACTCTGTCTAAGCAAGAGTTAGTGGAAAATAGCTGCCTGTCATGCCAATTCATATTGGGGATCTTGTAAAACGTTTTCGTGAAGGAGGAGGTCAAAGAGCTGAGGAGAGGCATTATTATGCATTCCATTCTGAAAGAAGTACCAGTGGTTTGTAAGTTAAAAAAAATAGAGTAATGTGGCTGGTACGTCTGCAACAGAGACCTGAAGAATAATAACAAGGGAATGCACAAATATCCGCGGTTGAGAAGTCAAGTGATATCGCTGATAGAAATCAGGAGATTCAACAGAAGATCGTTCATATCATCAAGCTGTGAAGATCATTCATGTCTGTGGAATATAAGCTCTAAGGTAGTGTATCATGAAAAGTCAAAAAAAAAATGAATGACTTGATACACTCCTGTCAATGCACTCTCCAAAGGAAATTCCAGCTGCCTACTTCCCGTTGATAGTGAACCATGAGAATCAAAGGCATGCCAGAGCGAAAGACTAGCCATTGATCATAGAGTTGTTCTTTGAAGATTCACAAAAGGTTGTGGTAGTTTCTAGTGAAGTCCTGAACAAGTGGTTGGCACACATCACAGAACAGATCTCAAGGTATGAAAGCCTCTTACCTTAAGAAGTAAAAGTTAATATAAAAGTGTTCTTGATGGTCTATTGCTTTTCTGGTTCCCTCACTTCCTGTGATTAACGATGTTTGAATGTCTAAGGTTGTGTATAAAAGGCTGAAAAGAAAAAATGTGTTGTAAAATCAATGTTTTGTAGTTAAATTCATATGATTGATTGATGAAACATGAGGCTGATTGTAAATATTGTTGATGAGAAATGTTTGTATGTTTTCAACAAGTGTGCACTGATGTGTGTGTTAAGTGTTTCAGGTTTAAGCTCATTTGTTTCAGCTCACAAGAATGATCATGATTCTCTAAGTGGTAAAATCCATAGAGCAACAATTGATCAAGGGTCTGACTTTTTGAACGACGGATTGATCATGTAAGTAAGATCAAAGAGCTGCGTGTTCATCTAAATATTTGGGTGTACCAGGAGTATTGAAAGATTGGAAGTAGTTGTTACTGAAACTCAACTTGGCTCTAGTGGTGAAAGGGCTTTAGAGGATTGTTTTTGAGTCATCATGCATCTGAGGACGATTCGAAAGGCTGATACTCATTTTGTATCGATAAATGAGTATAGTGTCAGTTCCAGGATACGAAGGAATGGAGCTACATGTACCGGAGGCTGATGAGTGCTCCTAGACAGAAGATTGTGCTTGCAAGTTGTTATTTCATGTCTGTACAACAGGTGGTTATTCATTAGAGTTCCATCATTGATCAATGTATTTGATGCAAGGGACTGTTACCAGAAGATGGATTGTGCTACGAAGCAAGTGTCTATGTCCCGCTAGCTGTTTGACGTGTGCATTATCGTTTGTATCACCGAGAAGACATCTTCTTAAGTTAAGAGAGAATCTGCAGAAGTGTGTTGATACTTCAGTGTCGTAGAGTCAACAAAAGAGTGACAGTAGATCGTCTCACCCTTGATGATCTACAGGTGCATATGATTCTGATAAGACATGTTATCTGCAGTGAAAAACAGAGGTGTGTGATACTCTGTTACATCCATTGAAGAACGAACGCTTGTGTTTGGTTCCAATAATGATGGATGAGGATGTTTGAAGCTGTTGGGCTTCTGAAAACTGAGTCTGAGATTAAGCCTTACATAACCAAAGGTATATGAGTTTTGTGGGCTAATCTGTCAACTGTCATGGGTTTGATCAAGATAGTGAATGTTCTTGTGAGGAATTATGCATTTGGAATCTCAAAAGTACAATCAACTCTTTGTTTGATTATGGAGGAGTAAATGGCTAGGTTGGTATTAGACATGTGAGACTGATGATTGTTGAGTTAACAGATGATCATATGTTTGAGTTCCCTACATATGACGAATTGGAGAAGTGATATGTGCTTAGCTCAGCTGACTAGGTAGCTCATCTTTGTAGAACCGTTCAAAGAAACTGGTCTAGATGCAAGAATGAAGGTTATCTACAGCGAAACTGAGGTTTGAAAGTGTCGAACATGATACACAAGGTGCTGTTTTTTCTTATAAAGCTTGTGTATGGTCACGGTCACACTGTGGTTCGATCAAAGAGCTACTTGTTGTTCGAATTCTCGACTATCAGCGTCCTATTGCCCAACATCCAGTTGTGGTTGCCAGGAGAGTCAAAATGCCTACAAACATGAAGCTGTTTCAATAGGCGACGAGACTGATCATCAAAGTGCTTAAGGATGCGAAGCACTGTTAGCAGGTAAGTGATTCCCATAACTCAGTATGCTGTTGTGATACATATGTTTGTTTTTGACTTAGTTGATCACTCAAGCTGGGTGAGAATGATTCTGGTTCTGGTTATTGTTATAATTCTAATCAACGCCTAATGTTAAGGAGTTCTGGATTTATGGGGGAGAATCCTTGTAACTACTTGGTTTAGGGGGAGAATCATTGTTTATGGGGGAGACTTAATTGATTAATTGGTTGATCTTAGGTTGTTAATGATTGAGAATATGTCAATTGATTAAGTCTGATTAGAGAGCTATTAAGAACATGGTTTCCGCTGCAGCCCGCTGGGGTTTCTGATTATTAGGTTCCTAATCATAGTTCTGTTTGAACATACTGTTGATTGATTTTGCTAGATAATGACTGTTGTTTGGTCTAGTTGTTGCTTGTTCTATTTTGGCTTGTGTTTGTTGGAGTGTCTTTTCAGGATGAACCAGAGAGATGCTTGAGTTTCAAACTCAGTCAAAAAGGGGGAGATTGTAAATGCAGATTCTGGAACAACTCGTTGTGAGGAACAAGTCGTTGTGCCGAACAGAACGTTGTATCAATCAGGAAGCTGCATCAGATCACAGACGTCCGAGTTGCTGACATGGATGTGTGAGCTGACGTGGCAAGACGTGAGTAGATGTAATGATGTGTCGAGGAAAGTTGATGACTTGGCATTGAAGATATAGACGAGATTTGTCTTGGAGATATGAAGAATATTCTCCACGACAAATAAGGAAAGGATAAGCTTGACCAGTAAAGAGTTTCCTTATCCTTGGATATATGAAGAATATTCTCTACAACAAATAAGGAAAATATAAGCTTGAGAGCAAATAGTTTCCTTATCCCTTGATACTTGGAGATTTGCCTTCTAGGGTTAATCAAGTCATGTATATATATTCTAGGAGTAGGCCACGAGCCAAGTTGAGCACTCTAGAATATTGATACAGTTGTAAATTTCGAAGCCACAAAGATAAGGCTTAGAAGGGGTGCTCCCAGTTCTCTGTGACGTTAATCAGGGAGGTGATTAAGTGCACAGAGAATTGCTTTTTCTTTCTCTTATAGATAAAAAGAGAGAGGGTTGGTTTTCTTCTCTTAGATCTACACATGGTGTTGTGTTAGATTGAAAAGAGAAAGTCTTAGATTCATTCTTAGTCGGGATCAATCCTATTGGGTAAAATAGGTTGAGTAAGGGTCGAGACAAAATTGTATCATTGTAAGAGATAAATTTTGTTAATAAGATTGAATAGAAAAGCGTTGGCTTGGCGCGTTCCAAGTGTGAATCAGTGTGTTGTATGTCTCTATACCTTATCAATTGTGGCATTTGAATCTTCAACATAACTAATTATAATTTTATAAATAAGGGTCAAGACCATTTCTACTGTGATACCGAAAACACAAGAGTAAAGAATGAATAAAGAGAAGTTATTTGCCGTGAAGAGCACAGCTCCACCGCAGCATCAAGTGTTCGTTAGTTTCCGAGGCAGCGACGTTCGCCATAACTTCTTCAGCTTTCTCAAAGATGCATTGATAAAGAATGGTATCAACGTGGTAACGGATGAGGACGTACCTAGGGGAAAGCCCATCGATGAGAATCTTTTGAAGCTTATAAGAAACTCTAGGATCGCTGTTGTGATCTTCTCCGAGAATTATCCGGAGTCGACTTGGTGCTTGGACGAGTTGGTGGAGATTGAGAAACAAATGGATCTAAAGAAGCTTGATTCTTGTCCTATCTTCTTTGAGATTGAGACTTGTCATGTTAAACTTCACGAAGCGAAAAGTAGTTTCGACTACAATCTACTGCGGTTGGAGCACCGAGAACGGAAAAAAGCTAGGCAGATAAATAAGAAAGCTTGGGAGGATGCAGAGGAGAGATTCGATGGATGGAGGAGAGCTTTGGTTTCCGTCGCGTCTCGCTTGGGCTTGACATATAAAAAAAATAGGTTTGATTTATATAGCTCAACACCATATATATATATATATATATTCTTAGCTTAAAGGTACTGGATTAATATATTGCATTGCCTAGGGACAATATATATAGGCATATAAACATAATATTAGCCACCTTATAATGGTCTAGTAAGCTGAGAGTTTGAGTTCCTCCGTTACGATTTAGATTTAGTCATAGTTGTTTAATGAAACCTAAGTAGTCTAAACCAACGAAACGACCGAATATGGTGAATACACACACACACAAAACTAGGAGACTCAAAAATTAATATATTCAAATATCGTTAACAAAAGGGTCATATCGAGGTTTATCGGCCGACTTGTACTTAGAAAATCAAAAATCTCATGAACAATGTAAGTTTAGTGATTTATGCTCTTTTATAACACTAAATCTCTTATTTTTCAATGTGACGAAATTTCTTAATATGTGGAAATTAAAATCTTATCGGTTACAAAATTCTTAATTAGATCCACACAACAAATGATGTTATTAAATTAGCATATATATAATTTTTACCGTTGCAACATTGTTATCATTCTAAATGATATTTTTGTCTTGTGTTGGAAGCAATCAAGCAACTTTTGTTAATGAAATCGTCGACAAGGTTAAAGCAATGCTGGACAACGTTTCCTCATCAGATGTACGTAATCCTGAATTAAATCTGAATTACATAGTTGGTAGATCTAGAGAAAGCTAGTGAAATATATGTATATAAAAAAAATGTCCTTTCTTTTGGAATAGACAATGGCAGATCTGATTTCTTCAGTCTCTTAGATCTTCACCACCTCCCTATATATACCTAGACATTTACAAATTACAATAGCTTAATTAAAGAGCCTTCATATTTATATTCTTGAGTTCATAGATGCTTTCTCTGCGACTAATTTCTCTCTATCTACTATTCTATTGTAATTAACATCAATAGATTGTGCCACAACATCAAGTATATATATGTTACCGGGGTCAGGAGATGCGGAGCAAGTTTTCCAGCTTTCTTAGAGCCGCCTTGCAAAAAAGTGGGATCAATGTCTTAGCAGATGATGAGGAGGATATTACTAGAATAGAGTCAAGGGACGAACTCGATAATTTTTTTGTCAAGATTCAAGAATCGAGGATCGTACTTATGATTATTACCAAGAATCATACAAGCTCGGCATGGTTCTTGGAGGAGATGCTGGAAATGAATAAACGCGCGGAAATGAAAATGCTTCGAGTCATACCCATCTTCTACGAGATGAATCCAAATGACATGATACCACATGACAAGCTGATGGAGCTATTCGGTAGTACTGAGGATGGGATCAAGGGATATGAGGAATACAAGGACGCTTTGGATGCTTTAACTAGCTTTATATCTACACAACACAAGTAATGCATCATCCATTGTTTCAAATACAGTTTTTATGTTTACATCTACATAAGATATTTTTTTTTGGTTTTCCTTGTTTTCTTATTTAAATCTACATTGGGATCTTATGGGTTTTCTTTTTGGGCAGATCAGATGCAGAATTCGTTGAGCATATTCTAGAGTGGACTAAGAAAATGTTAGCTTGGTTTTCCTCTGCCCACCCTCTGTGATCATCATTGCTTAGTTAACGCTCCTTGCCTCCTTCTTGTGTAAAAGTACTAGTCATTAATTATACAAACTGTGTTGTGTCCCTTTAAATGAACTTATACATGACTAACTAGAGACAGAGCAACAAATATAACAACAAGGTCAGATAGGGTTCTCTTCTCTCAACCGGGCCTCTACCTCTACAACCTCTGAATAATGAATACCCTCTTATAGTCTTATGGTTTCGATCTGCACCTTCCAGACGGCTCATCATTCAAACTCAAGTCATCAAGTAACTGACGGGTAATTGATCGCTGAATCCTGTTATCTCTACTCTTTTGCTCAAAATTATTAAGACTGATCTCTCCTCATCTTTTGGTAAGTAGACCTTAGGTCAAACATATATAAACTAATTATTATCAATTACCCCAACAAACAAAGAAAAATAGAAAATATAGTGTTAACTATTTTTGTTGATTCAAAATATTACGTACATTCATGATATATATATATATATATATATATCCACCATATCCATTATAAACATGTTTTTTTTTTCCGTTCGAACATGTTTTAGTTTGTGATCTCATTCAAAGAAAAATACAACATTAAATGTGTGTTTAACTTTAACCCTTTTCAAAAAAAAAATTAAAAAAAAATTGTGTGGTTTCATCTTTTGATACATGTATTTGTGACCTCATTTTACGAACCTCTAATAGAAAGTTGTATTAAGCAGTCAGAATCGACCGGCCGCCAAATTGGAGCAAGGAAATTTCGGTCAACGTCGTGTAGTTTTTGGCTGAGGCAAATAAACAAAACTCAATAAAATATAGAATTTACCACTCCTAGAAAAATATGAGCACAGATTACAAATCATAAAATCAATAACTATTTCCGCCTCATAGGATCAGAGTTGATCAAATGAGTAAGAAAAATTGAAAAATAAACATATCTTGGGTTACAAGGACCATCCTCATACAACATTTTCTTGTGTTTCAAGATAGCTTATTAACCAATGAAAGAAAAAGGCTAAAACTTCAGAGCTTAAACGCTATATGAGGCAACCGTACAAATAAGAATAATGGACTACGCAATTTTGCTCAACCTCTGACTAGAATTTTTAAATAATGTTTTAGATGGTCGGATGAGGGTTGAACTTCACAGATTCGAGCCATACTAGCTCCTTAATCTCTTCTTCAGTGGAAGCCGGGTCCTCAAAATCGAAACTGAAATGTTTGGAACAAACAGGCTCATCGTTAAGGTCGTGAAGAGCTGACAAGTAAGGATGACACAGTGCTTCCTCAACTACAAGATAAAGAGCATGATCAATGATTAACAATACAAGAAATCATCACTCATATATCAATTTCGGTATGTAACAGTTTCCAAAATCGTACCCGTGATACGTTTCTCTGGATCAAACACAAGCATTTTCTCTAGTAGATCAATAGCTGTAGAATTCATACTAGGAAACCTAGTAGAAAAGTTCTGCCTCGGGAACTTGGGCAGTTCCTTAACATATTTTCTCGCGTTTTCGCTTCTTAGAAACTCTAGGCTCCCTCCATCAGGTGATCCTATCAACTATTTAAACCACATGAAACATCTCATCATAAACACAATGCAAACACAAATAGAAGTTTCAAGCAACTTGTACTGATCTTTCCTGAAACAGAACAACATACCTCGGTTATAAGTTTAAGCTGATGAACGTAGTCTTTCCCCGGGAATAGAGGCTCCCTTGTCATAATCTCAGCAAATATACAACCAACAGACCAAACATCAATAGCAGATGTGTACTCAGAA
The DNA here is from genome assembly GCF_000633955.1 of Camelina sativa. Lineage (NCBI taxonomy): Eukaryota > Viridiplantae > Streptophyta > Magnoliopsida > Brassicales > Brassicaceae > Camelina > Camelina sativa. The sequence continues at coordinate 18,108,299 of NC_025692.1, read as the reverse complement.
CTATTAAGAAGCAGCTCTGGTGCTCTGTACCATCGAGTAACAACATACTCTGTCATTAACTCTGTTTCAGATGTCGTCCTTGCTAAACCAAAATCCGTAATCTTAAGATCACAGTTGGAATTCAGAAGCAAATTACTCGGTTTAAGGTCACGATGTAAGACATTAGCTGAATGAATATATTTGAGTCCACGTAGAATCTGATACAAGAAGTACTGCACAAGAAGAAAAGAGTATTTTAACATCATATAGCCGAGTTAAAAAAATAAAACCGTAAAAGATAAAAGAGTTACGAACCTGACAGTGATCATCATTCAAAGATTGGTCTGATCGAATAATCTGATGAAGATCAGTATCCATCAACTCAAAAACTATATAAACATCTACCAAATCTTCCTTCTTTGCTGGTCTGATGATATCTTTTATAACAACAACCTGTAAAGAATTGAATAACAAACCACCTTTTAGCTAACATTACTAATCGTTTTGGAAGAGTTTATGCGAAAGATAAGAGTAGAAAACCTTACGTTCTCATGTTCCAAATGACGAAGCAGCTTAATCTCTCTCAATGTCCGCTTAGCATCTACTTTATTGTCAAAGGCTTTACCTATCTTCTTGATTGCAATTTCTTCGTGTGTCTCTGAATCAACTGCAGCACTAATAACAAAACCAGTATTCTCATGAATCATACATTCTAACAAAAAAAAAAACAGAACAAAACGAATCAAGATTGCTCCACAAGCCGAAGCATAAACACTAACAATTACAAGATTCATCAATTAACAAAAAGATCGAATTTTTCAAACAGCCCTGATTCAAGAAACCTATCAAATCAAATTAGGAAATAGGATTCATCAACATGTACCAAAAAAAATAAATAAATAAATAAACGGTTCGTACCAGACAAAACCGTAAGCTCCTCGACCAACAGGTCGAATAGGAGGAACATACTTGTTCGAGACTTCGAATAAGTTTCCATAGACATTGTACTGAAAATATCTTCCTCCATGAACAAGGACTCCTTTGATGTTAGTATCACCCGGATCTGTCGCTGATTCAATTTCATTCGCCATTTTTTTTTTTTTTCAAAATCGATAGAATACCAAAAAAAAAACCCCAAGAATCAAACTCGTTACGGGTTTTTGAAGATGAGATCGATTATCGTCTCTCTGCAAAAATAAAATAATAATTTTTGTTGAAAGTTCCAAGCTTTGAAAATCTCAGGAGAGAGAGACAAGTCATAAAGGGACAACGACTCTTTTCATTAGTTTTTTTTCGAAGTTTGAATTTTTTTGAATAGGTCAAAGAGAAGATAACTTGTCCATCCGCCACGTGTCTCCTGTAATGAATCATGCAATCGAATTGGCAAAAAAACAGGATGATAAATATTTGGGCCTAGCCCAACTATTATTTTTGTTTAACATTAGCCCAACTAGCCAGATTTTGCTGCTCTGGTTTGTTGTATTATGAACCTACAGAACTATATAATAGTTCCAAATTAGTCAACGTTTTTTTTCCCTTTCATTAAAATTAAAAACACTGAAAAAAAAAAACCTAAACAGAAAAGGATCTATATAAGAAAAATCATCTTTTAAACCTTCAAAGTATCACTGGGTAGCACTTTAAACCTCGAGAGAATTTCACTAACAGTATAAATCTTTACAATGATTTTACTAACACTTTGAACCTTTAAAATGATTTTACTAACACTTTAAACCTTATAACTAACTTTCATTTTTGTACCACCATAAAAAATAACGGAATAATAATATCCGTCTACGCTAAATAGTTAAACTATGTTGGTTTAATTTAAATTTTAACTAGTTTTAGTTTTTATAAATAAATAAAAAGATAAAAAAAAAAAATGTATTCATCTTCATTGTACACAAAACTTTTACGACGTTACTCTTCACATTATTAATCCTTTTAATAAATGCATATCCACTGGATTTTGATTCAAATCGATTGACTTCTCATTGGAAACCAATCAATCTTCTAAATATATTGTCGTCTTCAATTTTACATTTGTCAAATGTTTTAACCTTACCTCTGATTCTTCATTTTTTTTTGCTTTGATGTATTTTTCATTTTTTTTATCAATCGTCATAAATAATTAAATTAAATTAAATCAATTAAATAAGTATTTAAATCAAACCAGCATAGTTTAACTATTTCACGTTGACGAATATTACTGTTCTGTCATCTTTCGTGGCGGTACAAACAGGAAAATTAGTTTTAAGGTTTAAAGTGTTAGTGAAATTATTTTAAAAGTTTATAGTGTTAGTGAAAATATCCCAAGGTTTAAAGTGCTACTCGATGACACTTTAAAGGTTTAAAATGTAATTTTCCCGATCTATATATAGATTTTGGAAGTACATTTTAGGTTTTACCCTTTTATTTGTATTTATTTATAAAGTTAATCCTTAAAAAATTTCTAAAAATAGCATTACTTCAGATTTTGTTTCCTAAATATTTTAAATATTTTACAATCCATTCCAACTAAAACAAATTACACCAATCAATATGAAAACAAAAGCTATGATATATTTAACCACACTTTCTATTGTGTTTTGAAGAGATTCTATCTCTGAATCCCTTGCAAACAAAGAAAACAACAATTTGATTTCTGTTTTGTTTTCCAAAATCTATAAGTTTTTATTCTTAACGTAAGAAGAACTTTCCATCCACATTTATTTAAAATATTATAATTAATATATATATATATAAACTTAATAAAATTTTAAAATATTACAAATATAGAAAATTTAAAAAGTTTAAAATACTATATAATATGGTTATTTAATAGGTGAGTTATAAAAAGAACATGTTAGAATTAATAAAATATCATTAAATTTGTGATTTAATTATAGCATATAAATTACTTATTATGTATTTAGATCTCTTATTTTCTGTTATAATGATTAAAAATCAAAATAGAATCTCAAACACTAAACAAAACAAACTAAATATAACAAACAAATGGTCATGAAGTGAATTGCGGGTCAAAAAATTAATATAAATATTTAGCCGCAAACAGCCGAAAAATTTAGTTATTCCTCTATTTACAAAACATCCAATATTTAATAAACAAATACAATATAAAATCTAAATAATAATAAAAATTTATGCACGCGGTGTACCGTGGGTTAAGGGGTGTATTCAACTTGATATTTTAAGTGATTTGTGTAAAAGTTACAAATCATATGTTATTCAATCATGGATTTTAAAAAGTCTTCTGAAATCTATTGAAATGATGATTTAAAAATCTACTTTAAAATCCACTGTTATTCAAAACAGTTTGTGGATTTGGGTTTTAATAAGTTTTAGGGATTCTGGAGGATTTAAAAGGATTTGTTTAAAAATACAGAAATCCAAATCTCATGGTTTTGGTAGGATTTGAAAAAATTTTAGTATAATCATATCAACTTCCCTAAAATCTATTAAAATTTCAAATTTTCAGAGTCTCATCAAATCCTCTAAAATCATTGTTTAAATACAACTCCTAAGATCTAGTTGTTAATTAAAAGGTGAATCTAATTCCAAAAAGGAACAATATATGAAAAAAAAACTAGAAATAAATTAAACTTAATCCAAATAAGACAAGAATTATGATTAGGGATCGTGAAACTATATAGATAGAGAGCGCATACGTGACTTGTTTTTTCACCAAACACATTCATCAATACTTCTCTCTCTGATTGAGGGAGTTGAGTTTAGAGATATCTAATCATCTTTTTTCTTCTTCCTATTCATACGATCCAAATCATGGTCACCAAGACTATCTTGGGCTTCATGCTCGTGAGTCGTGATCTTGTTTCTCTTAAGTTTTTTTTTTTTTTTTTTTTTTTTTTTTTTTTTTTTTTTTTTTTTTTTNCTGAGGCCTATGGAGGGGTCCGAGACTAATCCATGGGGGAGATGCAGCCCATGAATAGACCCTTTCTCCGGGTATTCAAATAGGCCGTAAGCAATGACCCATATCCATGTGGCCACATAGTAAATGAGTAGCAATTCCGCATCTGGGGAGAATTGATCCCTGACCTGGACCAACAGGGCAACTCTTCCAACCAGATGGGAACTACTAGCCCACCACCATGTGGTTTTAACGCTTGTACCTCGGCTAAACTATATAAAGTTGGTGGTAACTTTGGATGGACTGTCAAAGACGACTTTTGGGATGAACATAAGAAATTCCACGTCGGAGATTCCCTCGTCTTCGAATATGATCAAACGTCAACGACGTTGCTCAAGTTTCCAGCGCCTTGGAGTATGATTCATGCTATTCTTCTTCTCCTAAAGTTGTTTACAACACCGGATATGATGTTGTAACCTTCAAGGAACCATGACATCACTACTTCATCACCTTAAATCATATTCACACTAGTAAAAAAGATTTGTATAGTTACTTTAAAATGTGTAGGTATAACTAGATTTGCCTAGCTAGAAAAAATTTGTTACAGATTTGATACTAAAAGAATTAGTTCTATTTGGTCGTCGCAAAATAATCCTCTATAGCAAATTATCGCAAATTGCCACAAATTAGATACAAATTAATTTATCGCTATTTGCTACTAATTGTTACATTTCTCTGTAACTATCAGTTACAAATTGCAACAGAGATATCAGTAACTTGTAGTTATAAAAAGTCACAAAATTTTGTGGCTAATTTCTTCACAAAAATCTTTAGAATTACTTGTCATAAATTTGTTACAAATTGACACAAATTATCCGTAGAATGTTATATCATTATCTTTTGCTATATAAATTTAATTGAATATAGATTTGTATATTTGACCTCTATTTTACAAAATTTATTTAACAAATTTTATAAAAATATATATTTATATATATCTCTTATTATATAAACCTTAGTTCTCAAAGTTAGTTACTCACCAGATCGTGACACATGACACGTGTCAATTTCAGCGATTAAATATCAAAGTTAGTAACTCATCAGATCTTGACACGTGTTAGTTTTAACGATTAGAGATCGAAGTTAAAAACTCACCAGATCGTGACATGTGTCAATTTTAACGATTAAATATCAAAGTTAGTAACTCATCAGATCGTGACACATGTCAATTTTAACGATCAGAAATCACAGTTTTCAAGTTTCGTAAAACAAAGCATAAGATAATTGTAATCTTTTTATATTTAAAAAAACAAGATAAATATACTAGGTGTCATCCATATCAAAGTTTCACTGTTACAAAGATTCTCAACCACTACATGGTAAAATAAATATATTATGTGCCATCCATATTTGTTCGTATAATTATACTATATAACCTAACACATTAAATTTTATGTCTTTGTTTGCACAAAAAAAAAATAAATAAATTTTATGTCTCTATGGTTAGCCAATTTCGGACATTGAGTACTGCAACAAGATTTGTGAAGGCACATGCGAAGAAAACGAAGATTATGAAGAACCAATTGGCAGTTAGGAAAAAAGCTTGAATTGAAGTCTGAACTAATATTTTTATTAAATTAAAAATTTTATTATATAAAGTTGGGTTTTCAAATTAGCCACTAACAGGATTTTGACACGTGTTAAGTACACTGATGAGATGTTGACACGTGTCAAAAAATTATTATTTTTCAAAACAGCTAATTAAGAAAATAACATTAAATCTAAATAAAATTTACATATTTATATCTAAAAAAGAATTTCTAAATCAAAAAGGAAATTTAACAAAACTAATCTATTTTTCATTGTACGTTACTTATATTATACGTGTTTTCTCAATAAGATTTTGACATGTATAAACAAAAAAGTAATTCACTAAGGATGTATATTATTATTAATAAATAAAGAATGAATATTATAAAAAGAATAACATAAGTTATGTCAAAAGAATTCTTTTTTTTTAAAAAACATAATAGGACAGCTAATTAAGAAAATAACATTATATCTACATAACATTACATGTTTATATCGAAAGCTTTGATCTTTGATTTTTTTTCTGATATAATTTTGTCAATCTATTGTGTGGATCTTTGATTCGTGCGGGGTTTTCAATGGAAGCTACCAGATGCAATGAAAAGAAATCGAAGTATATAATGCCCGCTAATTTAATCGAGGATGAAGAAACTGATGGGGTTCCAATCGTAGCATTATAAGTTTGGAAGATAAGTCGGTGGTTGATGTTTCTGGTCAAAATTTAGAGTTGTCTTTTCTGAATAATATTGATGATTCTGGTACTGAAACAATAGCTGCTTGATCGAGTAATTGAGAAGCGGTTTCAAATTTGGAAAGTTGGAACGGTATACCATTTTAAAATTGGTTTCAACCCAGATTTATGTAGTTTTCTATCGAATTAGGTTCGTAAACCGTTTAAACCAGGTATATGGAGAAATATATGGTAACTTTTAATTCGGGTAAAAATCAGTTGAGAATTTATGATTCGAGAATATTTTAGATGAGGTCATAGCTTTAAGTTGTTTTGGTACAATTGGATACTTCTGAAGAGTAAATAGGTCGTTGATCCTTAACGTGATTATGACATATGTCATGTTTTGGATTGTATATAAAGTTTCTATTTTGTATATCTGAATTACCTAAGACTTATATATACCATCCTAATTATAATTTTCAAATTTTTATTTTTATTATATTATTATATTAAATTTCTTTCAATTTCTCAACTTTTATTGGGTTAGTTATAATATCATTGTAAGCAAGTAGATAATTTTCACCAGTTATTCATCGAAAATATCTTTGGAGTAAAAAAAACTTCATGGTTAAAGAAATTATGTCACAAAACAATTTTAGTAATTATAAGATCTATAATTATGCCAAAATGAAAGTCTAGCAACATAAAATTTGTTTAATTTGTTTAGAAGACATTTTATAGGTGATGATAAAGAGCATAATTTAACAATAAAATATTTTGGGTGTAAGAACATATTTTTAATGGTAAAACATAGAGTAAAATTATACGTAGTTACTTATTAGATGTTGCTTTGATGAATTTGTTGCATGTAAAATATTTTGTGAATAAGTTGTGAAATGTTTTTGAAAATTGACAATAATAATATTATTAATGATGAGTATTTGGCAAAAGTTTTAGTGGGATATAATTTAGCTTTAGATTATTGTAATAATAGTTATAATATATTAAAAATATATAAATATAAATAAATGTATGAAGATAAATACAAATATTCTCTAACTTAAATTATCTATATATTTATTTTAGGAAATAAATTTTCTATATATATTTTCAAAAAATAGTTTAAAGTTTAGGAGTTATTTTTTTCAACAATTTTTAAACCCGCACATCCTTTATCTAGTATTATATAAATTATGGAGAACATTCACATTCCACAAAACAAATTTTACATACATAGTTACATTACATAAAACAAATAACTAATTTTTGGAACTTAAAGTTTTGGAAGAATAACACCCTTTGATACACTCCGTAATAATGAATGTCAAGTCTTTCTTTTCAGCTGCTCACTGTGCTTCGTCATCCTACTGCATAGTTTCCACACACACACACATTGATTCATAATACTGAAACTAAGATTGGAAGAGTTTTACTTACCGATGGTGAATTGAGTAGGAGAACTAGAGCTGGAAAAGAAAACAAGAAACACATCAAGCAGTCACAAATGAGCCAACTGAAACAGAATATAGTTTGTACATAGATATTAGATATACATTCAACAATTCCATATCCTTTATACATTCACACTTCCTCCATAATCAGAGAATTCAGAACCATTACTTGTATCTAGCATCGGCGATTCATATACATAGATTGAAAACCAGTTACTTATATGAGGAGGTTCTGAGAATCAAATAGATATAACCAAATTAAGTTGAAACAAATGTATCAATAGCTACAGACTTACAGGTTTAACAAGAGTATAAGGGAAAGAATACTTACCCTGAAAGTTGTGAATCATAGAAGAGTTAATTTGTCTTTTCTTTTCTCTATACCTCATGAACATGATCTAAATAAGAGAAAAACAAGTATCAGTATGAATAATAGATGGTAACTGCAAGTAAGACAAGCCTTGAACATGAAACTGAACATCACGAACCAGCAGGAAATCAAACAACTAAAGCATATAACCTATGCTGCTTTTTAGACTCCTAGGGGTTCCTTTTGTACGTAACAACAAAAGCATATAACCCCATTCCACCGAGGAAGCGACTTAGACTCATCACTCAAATCATGCAAGCGTTGTGCACTAAAACAAGAAAACAAATTACAAGCTTATGAATTTAATTGGATGTCATGAGAGAAATAGACAGATCATATGGTTCATCCAATACCATAGATACCATATTCAATATATCTACCTCTCTAGAAAAGCATATAATAAACATAAGTATTGAACAATCAAAAGCTTGACTCATCAACTGCAAAATAGAATCGAGTGAGTTTAAAAGTTTCAGCAAGTAGTTAATGCCCTGATGATGAACTTACTGATTTACATGCAATCAAAATTCTAAAACTTTGAAATCGAATCCAAACTATATCCATCGCAAAGAGACTCAATCAGGCTCGAGATTCAATCGTTCATCTAAACACAAAAGGAACAAATCGCAGAGAAGAAGAAGAAACAAAACAAAACAAAAAAAAAAAGATAAATACGAACCTGGAGCTTAAGTAGTTGAAAGAAAGATGAAAGCTTTGAGAGCAAAACTGGAGGATTTTGTTGTTAAGGCAGCTTGAGATCTCGCAAACTCGGATCTGGGTAGAGAGAGATAATAAGAGAATGAAGCAAATAAAAATTGAGTTAGAAAGACACTTAACCGATACATGTTATCCACTTTTTCGCCAAGATATGACATCAGAATTGAAGCGAAAGGAAGCCGGCGACGAGCTTCACGGTGCAGTCGAAAAACCTAGATTTCAATTTGGGGAAAACTTTTTCTTTTTCTAATGTTTTGTACGTCGTACAAGAAGAAGGGATAAGGTTTTTTTTTTTTGCTGTAGACTTAAATATTTTTGGTTCTATTGGGAAAAAAAAACAATTGACGCTATTAATTTGTAAATATATTTTTTTATGTATTTTTTTGAGGCAAGCTGTCACTGTAGTTACAACTAATTTATAGTAAATTGTTAATATTTTATTTTTGAAAAATATATATTACTTTTAAAAAAATTTACTACAAATTCTTACGTCTTATGTTGTGTGTAACAATGCTATAACATTTTGTGTCTCTAAATTTGTAACAATTTTACTATATTATAGGTCTGTCACTAGTTGTCAATATATAGTTACGCATAGTAACCAATTAGCTGCAATATCTATTAACTAAAATTTTGTCACTAATTTGTAACTATTTGTAGTTAATATTTGTTATTATTCTTTCTGTAGCAAAAAAACGTAACTATATAACTAAAATTTACTAGTGTCAATGCGTCTTGGGACTAAAAATTGACGTTTTTGTCGTCCATGACCTGTCACGTCGGATTCCTTTACCACCACCACCGAGCAAGATCCATGAACTGTCACGTCCAACCGAGCATGAACCATGAACCGCCACGTTCCACCCGGTTCAAAAATTTATTGGGGCTGGTGCTAAAATGATTTTTTTAAAAAAATTGTAGGCTAATTATGTAACATTTCAAAGATTTGAACCATTTTGATAATTATTTGATACTTTAGGGCCTTCAAATGCAAAGAAAAATTGTTAAAAAGTTGGGACCCGGTGCGGTTGCACACCCCGCACACCCCAAGAGCCGGGCCTGGACCACCACCACCCGCGAGCAAGATAGGAAAGATCTACAAGGTAGGTGATTCCAAAGGATGGAACGTCTACAACAGTTACTACTACTACAAGTGGAGTGAAGATAGACAATTTCGCGTTGGAGATACTCTCTATTTCTAATACAACAAGGACCTCAACAACGTTAGAGAACTCAGCGATGATCTTGATTTCAGATCCTGTGAAGCAACTTCTATCGTAGCTGTGCGCAAGACGGGACATGATCTCTTTAAGCTCACCAAACCAGGAGTGCATTATTTTGTAAGCTTAAAGACCGGCATTTGTCAGGCTGGCATTAAGGTTCGAGTCACTGTGCAACAATCAAGTGAAGACGTTATTTTGCCGGATTTTCCCAAGAAGAAGATGAAGCTTTCACCTATTGGCCGCCGCAACAGGTGGTGGTTCCACATCTTCAGACCTCATCACTAAGCATTCGAATTTGTTTTAAGGGTTTTGTTGGTGCTATTAAGAGTTTTTTTTTTTTTCGTTTAGTGGTTTTGAAATACTTTGTTTGTTCGTTTAATTTTTATCATATGCTTAATTTTCTTAATTTTCAACGTTTTTATTTTGTTTGATCATGAGAATGCTCACAAAGTCGTAAAGATGAACGTGTTCCATATGACATATTGACATGTCACATGTCCATGTACTGTTAGATCCTGACCAGCAACGGAAAGACTAGTAATTAAATCAGGGATGCCTCAATGTTGGATTATGTAACTCCGTACGTGTTAATATTTCTCGTAGCTTTTTCTATAATTATTGTGAATTTCACCGCGCCCTAACGATTTAATAAGTTTAAGAATATTGTTCTTTCTTTATATCAGTTGAAGATGCCATAATGAAACTCGAATCGAGGACCAAAAAAAAAGCAAAGAGAACCCAAACTTTTCTATTTTGATGTTGTTTTATGAATGTAACGGCCCACTGGCAAGAAAGAAGCAACAGGCCAAGCAAGTGCTAATGAATAGCTTCTTTCTTACCAAAACCTTAGAAACATAACAATCAAATGAAAAAGGTGCTTCTTACCTTAAGCAAGTCAAAGTCTTCTAGATCTCCCCACAAATTATATACAACATTTCTTCCTCTCAAAACTTGGATACCACAATCCATATCTATCAACAGTTGATCGCTCAGATTCTCAGACACAACCGGAAGCGTTGAGTCTCGGAAGATTGTGAATACTGAATAGTGTCCTAGTATATACTACTCTGTGCCCGGCCGGCATTTGGACCATCATTATGTTATGAAAGGAAAATATTGACTGCTATAAAATAATTGACTTTTGGATCTCCTTGAATCAGTTAAAACTGCGAAAGCATCAATGTGATATCTCAATATATGTTATGATGAGAAGAACGTAATATGAAGTTATGTGGATGTTTATTGTATCTTGCTTGGTTTGAATAAGAATAACGTATCAAATTTCACCATAATTTGTTGTTCTGTTAATCGACAAAAATGACGTTAAATGTATTATTTGATTCCATTGATCAAGAACTCATTGTTTTTTCTTCATCTTGGTTATTTGTTCCTTGTAGTTCATGGTATATTTAATGCCACTTCTGTTCTAAAGAATTAGCAATCAGGTTCAGGCTTTCCACCTGATGTCGTCTTCTCTCCATGCCTCAGCCAATATATTTAGCAAACAATCCATTGGAGTCCAGTTGTCATGCCAGAATCAAACCACATTACCTCTCCTAATTAATGTCGCATTTGATGAATTGCTCAGCCAAAGTTAATAAGCTTGAGCAAGCATTTCCAAAACTATTAGTCGTGTTTTAAACCTCATTAGCTGCGTTATTTCGAAGTGTTAACATAGTAATACTAAAGTAATACCGTACTAATGTTTTTTTTCTTCTTTACTACCGTACTACCAGTTGACATAGTGATACTAAAGTATAACCCTTGATTTACTCCCAATTAATTATCGATATATTTTCCTTAATACCTCATATATAACCACCATAAAACATAATATGGTGAGTGTTATTTAACTGGCAGAAGAACATTCTCCGACAACGATACCAACTACACTATCCACCTGGTGACTTTCTTCCCCACTATAAAGTGTTGTGGCAGATCCATGCAATTCACTTTTATTATTGATCTTCTCCACTACTTCGCTTAATTCGATGTGGCAATCAGTTCTCAAAACTTTAGCTCTCC
>NC_025692.1:18063483-18095950 GCF_000633955.1 Camelina sativa | reverse complement strand
TGAAATAAGAAAAGACATTATTGTTGAAGTGTGGAACTTATCTTTTGGACACATTGTGAATATGTATCTGCCTGTCGGGGAGGAAGATTATCGATCTCCCTGGTCAAGCGGCAAAAAGGTAATTGGACTTGGAGGTTTTGTAACTCTCCTCTCTAGGGGTTTAAATCTAATTAACGATGTTCAATAATAATGTTTTAGGTACTTTAACCATATATATTTTTATTTTAATGTTTTGTAATAATCATTATTATTTTTTTTTTCAAGATCAATATATATCAGATTTTAGAATTTCAATCCGAAAAATAATAGAGTATATATGTGTGATCAATAATTGTTTTTGCGACGACATTAAGTACATGTACAATAAGGTTTTTTGGCATCGTCTTCTCCATCATTGTTTTGCCTTCGTTAAACTAAATGTCCCGCCTAAAAGTTATATAAGAATCCACTTTTCAAATTCTTATATCCATCAAGTCTAACTGTAATCTTAACTTTTTAGTATTCACTTTTCTACGCATTAATTAGGAATCAATCTAATATATCTGATTCTCAATTTTAATTTAGTAAATTACTCGAGTTGATATGTGGTGATTGGTGATCACTCTTCAGTGTGAAACTTTTTCGCTCTATTATTGGTACACTCTATTATTAGTCTACGTTATTATTATGCGTGACAGTATGACACAAGGGAACATCCAATAAATATCTTGTACATTTTCTAAACGGATTTTGCGGGGGAAAAAAAATCTAAGAGATGAAGTATGAGCGGTTTTAAAGGTATATATGGGTGTAATCATCTTTGTCCGGTTGAAAAAGTTGGTAAATTTTCGGTTCATAATAACATGATTAAGGAATTAAAATTGGAAATTAATAGGTCAAACATTCTTTTGCTTTAATTTTAATTGCAACATTGACGTAAGAGACTTCAAGAAACATGGACGTAAAGAGACTACTCAAAATCTTCAACTTTCAAGACATGTGGACTGTTGTAAGTCGTGGCAAACGCTGTCGTAGAGGTTGAGGAGGCCACGGTCATCACTAACTTTCCCTTAATTTCTACTTGATTATTAGTCACAGTTCTTATAATGTTTTATGTGTATGCCTTTTTCCCATCCAACTTTAAAAAACTATATGACCCAAAAGATCATCCTTTGTACTGGTTACATTTACATTTTATTGCGCAGACAGTTAGCAAAAAATAATAATATGAAATGTTGTTTCTTGTTTTCATCTTCATTTTTGTTGTTGTTAAGTGTTAACAGCTCCTGGTTCGGTCAAGATATATAGTCATTTTGATTTAATTTTGTTTTATTGTTATATATATTAGCGATTCACAAAGTGTTCTTGCCGACCGCTTGAATCAATGACAACAGTCACAGGCTGGGTTTCATACACATCTGACATCCCTCATAAATTATTGCCTTATTGGTATTTTCCTCCGAAACAAATTTTAAGTTTCTTTTTTTTTTTTGTTTTTTCAAGAATTAATTGCTTCCTTTTTTGCGTTAGAGCATGGCAAATGATCTCTATGATTGTAACTACCAATCTTGAGGGGCCGTCACAGGCTCCGTTAACAGCCTTATACCTATAATCCCTGTCGATATGTTTTTACCAAAAAAAATTTAGGTTATGTACATATATAGTCACGCGCCCGTCTTCTTTAGGCGTAATTATGATGATACTCAGAAAATACCATCATAATTACGTAGAAATATCATCAGAATTATGGTAGATGATGCCCGCATCAAGAGAAAAAAAAAAACTTCTTCTATACAAAAATTTAAATTAATTATCATTGGTCAATACCTCGACTCGACTGTACATATATATCATGGAGTAATCCAAAAGATCACATGATCGAGTGGCAGGTGGTATGGATAAGTTATTAAAGACTGGCCCGAGTATAAGGGGGTGTATAGGCAGACACGACATTGTTGAAAAAAAGTTTTCAAGTTTGGATTTAACCATCTTTGATACTTAATAGAAGCCATCAATGTATTTTCTAAAGTACCATATTCATGCAAGGTTTGGAGAAATTAACTTTGCTCGTACGAAAAGGTCAAAACTGCACGTTTTAATAATGTATTGATCACAACAAAAGGTAAAAGAACAAACTGCCATAACACACCTAACTTTAAAATTTTTGACAATAGAAGCTCAAACATTGCCAAAACGGTACTGCATTCTGTTGATATGATCTAAACATCGTTAGTAGCAAAAAGTTAATTCAAACAATTGTAACCTATTAATTTCACTCTCTAGTGGCTTTGATCACTATCATTTTTCTTATTCTCCAAATTCAGAATCGCTCATCACTATAGTCTATGACAAGAATTTTTCGGCAAGACGGAAAACATTCATCAGTGGACTCAAAGAAATGTCCATAAATATTATACAAACTCCAAACATTGACCCCAATACAAATGCAAGATATATAACAAAACCAAACCAAACCAGTCGACTACATTATTTTTTCCATCAAAGTCGAATAAAGTTGTTGGCTCACTCGATCCGATCCCTTGCATAACATACACTTAGTTTATATTATCAAGCGATGGAGCTTTTTTCGGTAGATAAGGAGCTCTTGAGAGGGTATGAAGCGCGCATCGCAATGCCACATAAGCCTCTTGGATTGACAATGTTGCGAGCCATCTTCATGTAGCCAGCTTCCCCCCATGTGTTCCCCCTCGAGTTTTTCACGAGCCAGTAGTCACGACCGTTCTCAGTTCCATACCCGATCACAACAACACCATGGTTTAGATTTGTTCCGCATGTTCCGTCGAATACTCCCTTTAAAGATTAAAAAAAATATAATGAAAATGTGTTTTTCAACTAAAGAACAAAAATCTAAAGAAATTTTCTTTTTTTACCGATTCATAAAGCTGAAACTCTCGGCTGCTGGAATCGACAACGGCAGTCACAGGTTGGTGAGCAACCGCTTTCATGAGAGCAGATTCATCGTTTGCAGGCAAATTCTCATATCCATCAATCATAACATTATTGTTGTTTCCCTACACAAATATTTAAGTTCAAAACATTATTGTTTCTTTTTACTGTGTTGTTATAGACATTAGAAACTATATATATACTAACTATACACATACCTTGAGGCGGCCATCACATACTCCGTTAACAGCTTTGTAAGGATACTCGTTGTCGGTACCAAGACCGCCGTTGTTCATAATGAACTCATAGGCAGCCTCGACTTTGCCTCCTCCGCAACCATTGTTTTCTTTGTTACAATTGATCAAATCTTGCTCAGACAAAGTGACCAACTCGTCCGTCACAATCTTGTTTAAGCCTTCCACGGCTCCCACAGTGGAGAAAGCCCAACAACTCCCTTCACACCAGAACAAAACATGCATGAATTGTATATTATTTATCAATACGTACAAAACGATATTGCTACTAACTTTAGTTAGTGCCCATTCTTGGTTTTAACGAACAATATACTAATACTTAAGTTGCATATTATGAAACATACATTTAAACTAACGTTTTTTTTTAATATAGAAAGGTTGTTTTAAGGTTTACATTAATTTAAACTGATTGCCAAAAGTACTCATATTATTTTACTCTATATAAAATATATAAAAATAGTTAGACCAGATGGACCGGAATTAAAATCATTAGACTTACTGCAATGGCCTTGATCTTTGACTTGAGTCACTGCACCTTCGTTTCTCCAGTCAACGGACTTAGGAAGCACATCACCAGCACTAGTCTTGTATCGGTTGCTGGTAGTCAAGAAGACATGGTTCCTAGTTGGTCTTGCATCAGCCCCGTGGCAAATCTGCCCGTACTCATGGAGAGATAAATCGGCAAACCGGTTCAAACCTAGCCGATAACTGAGATTCTCAGCGTTCCGGTTAGTGATAAAACGGAGGTTGTCCTCAAAAATTGTTAAACGCCGTTCCTTCTCTGCAACAGACTCGTACACTTTCCCATGTATGATCATCCATGACTCGAACATCAAGGTGGCCTCAGCGTCGAAGGCACCCTGGCGATGGCCTGGACCGGCTGTCACGTGGTGGTTATCGTCATAGGAAACGACGGACATGTCCATGTCCATGGACGTGGCACAAGAGGCGATAGCCGTTGCTAGTAGGAGGATCAGCATGGCTGCTTTAGCACAACCCATTTTTTTGTTGGGCTTAAGAAACTATTTAAACTTTTATTTGTGTTTCTAAAAGTTATTAAAGAAGAGAAGATTTGTGCTGTGTGTACCTTTGGCGAAGACATGACAATATTTATAGTACTCAGCGCTTAGATATATGACAATATTCTATTGGAAAACTATACGAAAAAAAAAAATTATGACAATATTCTATTGGAAAACTATATATTATAACGTGTCCATTGGACTGAACAAGTGGGCAAACCTACTGTTGCAATTTTGGGTGCAAGTGTGCTAATAATTTTTTTACCAAATATTATTAGATGAGAATCTTTTCAAAAATTTGTCGTATAACATTTACACCCAAAATGAAAAAAAAAGGTTGTATCTTAAAATTCTTCTTCTCTGGTCATTCCATAGAAATGTTAATTAGGGTTTCGAATGGTAATCTATTAGAACACGACGACGGCGGTTACAATAGTAACAAAACCGTTATTTATGCACATTAACCATTCGAAGCTTAGATATAGAAACATACCCAAGTTTGCTTGCCTACTACCTTGAATGCAAGTAAAAAGAAGACATGGAAAAATTCTTAGGTTTACCTCCATTTTATTAGCTAATCAAAATTTGCTAGATAATATTATATTTAAAGATAAATCAAAATTAAAATTAGAAAAATATAAGTAATTAAGGAAACAAAATATGTAGATTTTACCCAAATTTTCTAACCTATGAGAAGTAGTAGACAAATACTGAATGCAATTGATCGGCAGTAGGACCCAAATATTTTTTGGTTATCATATAAAGTAAAAAAAAAAAAAAGAAGAAGAACCCCACTATATATAACAGAACACAACATAAATTTAAAATATATCAAAAATTCATCTATATCTGTTCTATAAACTTGTTGAATGATTCTACAGACTACCGCAAAGTCTTTCTCAGTAATTTTTTTTGTACGCATAGTTCTGAAAATCACTTTCGAATCAATATTTTCATTGCAAATCAATATTTTATGTTCTTTGTTTCAGTCGCATGATATTAAAAATCATTTTTTGTAGTTCTTTCTTGAAATTGCAACAACTAAGCATGCTTAATTACGGCACAAAAATTCTAACTATATCTCTATAGACACTTGTCGAAAGATTATATAGATTATAGACAACCGTAGAATATTTTTTTTTTGTACTCTGTTTTGTACGATATCCTAAAGCATACTTTTATAATTGTTTTCCATGATAAGTTACAGTCTTACAGAAAATAAATCTACACAGTAATTTTAATTATATAAATAATTAATTCAACTATTTTAATTTTTAGATATGCTAATAAGCACCACTATCTTCAAAAATCTGTCTTACAAATACGCTTGATCACTGTCGTCTCTCTCATTCTCTAAACTAATTAGAATCGCTCAATATCTTGTCTCTGAGAAGTATTAATGTTTTTGGAATTTATCCCTAAACGAAAAGCATTCATCATTAGAACGAAAAATCCATAAATATTATACGAACTCCAGACATTGACCCCCATACAAGTCGAAAATATATTACAGAACCAAACCCATCGATTACATTATTTTTCATTCAAAATCGAATAGGTTGTACGCTCAGTAAATCCCTTGCATAATATTACATATAGTTCATTTTATTAGGCGATGGAGCTTTTATAGGCGGAAAACGAGTTCTTGAGAGGGTATGAAGCTCGCATAGCAATTCCACATAAACCTCTTGGATTGGCAATGTTGCGAGCCATCTTCATGTAGCCAGCTTCTCCCCATGTATTTCCCCTTGAATTTTTGACGAGCCAGTACTCACGACCGTTCTCGGTTCCGTACCCGACCACAACAACTCCATGGTTTAGGTTTGTTCCGCACGTGCCATCAAACACTCCCTATGTCATAAAAACAAAAATATTCATGAAATCTTTTTTTAATTAAAGAAGGTCTTATAAACGAAAATCTAAAAATGTCTTTTTCTCTTTTCTTCACCGATTCATAAAGCTGAAACTCTCGGCTGCTGGAATCGATAACGGCGGTCACAGGCTGGTGAGAAACCGCTTTCATTAGAGCAAATTCGTCGTTGGCAGGCAAATTCTCATACCCATCAATCATAACATTCTTGTTGTTTTCCTACACAAATATTTTTTAAAAATAAGTTCAAAATGGAATCTTTCATAGACATTATTTACATATAGATCCTAATTATACTGACCTTGAGCCGGCCATCGCAGACTCCGTTAACAGCTTTGTAAGGATAATCTTTGTCGGTACCAAGACCACCGTTGTTCATGATGAACTCATAGGCCGTCTCCACTTTGCCTCCTCCGCAACCATTATTTACTTTGTTACAATTGATCAAATCTTGCTCAGACAAAGTGACTAACTCTCCCGTCACAATTTTGTTTAAGCCTTCCACTGCTCCCACCGTCGAGAAAGCCCAACAACTCCCTTCACACACGAACAAAACATGCTTAAATTGTTTGTAGAGTTTTGTTTGGATAAAACTAGAATGATAGTGGTAACTAGTTAGTGTCATTTTTATTTTTATTTTTAATTTAAGAATTGACCCTTAAAACTTATAAGTGACCACTATCATTTTCTGATAATTTTGGTTTGAATTAATAAGTGATTTCTAATTAAAGCGAATTTAAATATAACTTTCTATTATTATTCCTCTACTATATAATTTGTTTTTCTTTTACTACGATTACTATTAGGTTTTATTTTACCCTAAATATATAAAAACCAGACGGATCGGATTTACAATCTTTACACTTACTGCAATGGCCTTGATTTTTCACTTCAGTAACTGCGCCTTCGCTTCTCCAGTCAACAGACTTAGGAAGCACATCACCAGCACTAGTCTTGTATCTATCGCTGCTAGTCATGAAGACGTGGTTCCTACGAGGTCTTGGATCAGCCCCGTGGCAAACTTCTTCATACTCATGAAGGGATAAATCCGCAAACCGGGTTAAACCTAGCCGGTAACTAAGATTCTCAGCGTTCCGGTTATTGATAAAGCGGAGGTTGTCCTCGAAAATGGTCCGACGCCGTTCCTTCTCAGCTACGGACTCGTACACTTTCCCATGTTTGACCATCCATGACTCAAATATTAACGATGCTTCAGTGTCAAAAACACGAACAGAACTGGCGGTCATGTGGTTGTTTTCATCGTAAGAAACGACGGACATGTCCATGGCCGTGGCACAAGATGTGATGACCATTGCTACTAATAGGGTCAGCATGGCTGTTTTAGCACTACCCCTTTTTTGGCGTAAAAGGAATTAAACTTTGATTTGTGTTTGTTTCTGATAGTTATAAAAGAAGAACAATGGATTGTGTGTTGTGTTATTCTGGCTAACATATGACAGCTTTTATAGTACTCAGAGCACAGAAAGGTAACACATGTCCATTGCAGTGATCAAGTGCATGCAGTGATGCAGATCTACTGTTGCAAGTGTTGATGCGATTGTCCTTGTCAATCTTTTACCAAAGATTTTCAAATTTTGTGGGTTCTATTTAAACTTTTTTTAGTCTTTTTAGATTTCACGATTTGGGGATTAGGTGTAGGAAAAAGTGACTATTTAAATGAGAAGATTTCTATATGGTGAAAAAATCTGAAATTATTGTAGTTTTTAATGTTAATGAAAGCATTTCCTATTAATTCAACGTACGAAAATAATATACAGTATCTTATGGGAAAAATGATCTAAAGGTTTTAGAAATTTGTAAATATCTCTGAGATGTTTTACATTAATTGAAGAACTTGTAAAAGTTTCTAAAAAAAATAGATCGACTCTCACAAGATTTGGTTATTAAAAATGTTTTCAGTAATTAGTAACATATATCACTGTGTCACTGTTGATATATATGTTCCTCAGCTGAATCGTAAAAAAAAGTTCGTATATAATCCGTAAATCGTGAAATGTTGATATATGTTCCTACAACTGAATCGTAAAAAAAAGTTTGTATATAATGTCTAAATATATTGTACGATTCTAACCATTTTAATGTATAAGAACTTAAAAAAAGAAACACCAAAACTTTTACGACTTCAGACCCAAATCTGAACCCTGCGTCTCGTTGAAGGAATCTTTTCGAAATCCACTAAACACAAGTTTGTTACTCTCTCTACAAGATTTCTCTCTTCTGTTACAAAACGAAATCTATAATGAACAAAAGAGAGGGATAGTGTTGATAAGCTAACGCTTCAGCTTCTTCACTCTCACGTGGGATTAACACGTGCCGTGTGTACCAACCTAAACAGAAGACCCTCTTTGTAGACTAGAGTATTTCCTATACTTAACGAAATCCTATTGCATTTGGGTCATAATTCACAATTCTCCACCTTGACCATAATGTTGTGACTTAGCTTGAACATGGACTCCAGCTTCGGACCTGATTCATCCCAATCAGCTTCAGATCACCTGAGTTAACCCACTCAACTTTATTAGGAGCCTGAGCTCTCTCTCAGTTTCTTGTAACTCTGAGAAGCTTCAGAGCTTCCTGAAGCTTTTTCACTGTAACATTCTTTGTAAATACACCCGTTGGGTTGTACTCGGTTGCAATCTTCTGAACTTGTATCACTCCATCACTTATCAAATCTCGAATGAAGTGATACTTTATCTCGATATGCTCCGTTCTCTCATGATGAACTACATTCTTGGCTAAAGCAATGGCACTTGATATATCATGGTTTTTATGTGTTTTTATCCATGGTATAAGTTTTATCTATAGAGTCTTTTTGGTGTTTTTAGAGTCTTTGAGAGTCTTTACATGTTTTATAGGATTTAGCATGGATATGAGTATAATATAGCTAAATAGGAGGATTTGGAGCACATTCAAGCATTGAGGCTGAGTTGTGAAGTTGGGAGACGAGTTCAGAGCTATGCATCGGTCGATGCAGATGATAGTGTCGATCGATGCAGTGTCCACAAGACGCTTTGGAAGTTTTTCCACAAGTTTTGAAAATTTACAAAACTGCCCCAAAGTTTTCAATATTTGCATCATTAGTCCTTGGACATGTTTTAAGAATATAAATAGATTTTCTAGGTCATTGTTTAGACCTAAGCTTTATTTTTCCCTGCAACTTTTGAGAGAGAACCCTGAGAGATTTTTAGAGAGTTTTTGAAGAGAAAAATCAAGACTCCTTCAGAGAAGATTCAGAACTTTTTTTATTCTTCCTTTAATATCTTAATGCTATCTATTTTATTCATGATTTGTGTTTTTACAATTATGTCTGAATAGATATGCTTGTTAGGGTTAGAGTTTCTCATCAGGGATTTCATGGATTGTTAGATTGATTAATTGTTTGGATTCATTATCTTTCTTGTTCTTCACCATAGGTTGTTCTTAATGTTAGATCTTTGATTAGTCATCTGGATTTAGATCTTAGGATTATTGATTGATATGAGAATATAATTGATTTTCCTGACAAAAACCTTTGGTGAGCAAAATTACTTTTTGCAAAGAGATTTGAATTAGTGATTTTGTGAACTTATCTAAACTTGATTTTATTGCTGGTTTTTAACTTGAATTTTGCAAAGAGATTTGGATTTTCGGGTTTTAAAACTTAGATGATATTTGCAGTGAGAATTAATTTATTTTACAATTGTGTTTAGAGTTCAAGAACGGTGCTTAATTGTTGAATCCTGCTTGATTAATTAATCGATATGATTTTCTATGATTTCATGAGAATTTCTCTAGGTCTAGCGTTTAATCCTTCTGATTTTACAACTCTTCTATTTTCTGTTTTATTTTGCAATTTAATTACAATATTTCTGTTTAGCATAATTTATTAAATCTATTGTGTGAATCTAGATTCTTTGTGGATTTTATCCCTAAGTACTACAATTGATCTCTTAATTTGAGAGAGTAGCTCAGGGTTAAATTTGAGCATATCAGCACTCTGTGAGTCACTGTAAATGTTTACTAACTCTTGCTTGAACCCTAGCTCATTTATGAGACCCTGCAACCACACTACTTCCTTTGCAGCATCCGTTAGTGCCATGTACTCTACCTCTGTTGAAGAAAACGACACTACCTTCTGTAAACAAGAATTCCAGCTGACAACATTACCTCCAACTGTGAAAACTACCCGTGATGTTGACTTCTTGTTATCCTGATTTCCAGCATCATCAGAATCATAATAACCCTGCACAATAAAGTTTCCTTCATTTCGATAGCACAATTTTCTACTCACCGACCCCTTTGATATATCCCAGAATCCATTTAACCGCTTTCCCTTGTTGCTTGAGTGGTTTGCTCATAAACCTGCAAACCATACTCACTGAGTGTGCCAAATTTGGTCTTCTACCGATCATTGCGTACATCAAGCTTCCTACTGCACTCTGATAAGGTACTCGCCTCATTGTCTCATCCAGTAACCTGACTTCCACATCTGTAGCTGATTTCAACTTGAAATGCACTCCCAACGGTGTCTCCACCGGTTTTCATTAATCCATATGAAACGTTCCTAGTACCTTTAACAAATAACCTTCTTGAGAAATAGACAAAGTACCTTTGGCTCTGTCTATGCTAATCTCCAATCCAAGAATTTTCTTCGCTTCTCCCAAGTCATTCATTTCAAATTCTGACTCGAGAAGACTCTTAAGTTCTACAATGTGGTTGATATCCTTGCAAGCTATAAGAATGTCTTCCACGTACAAGAGTAGATATATTTACTCACCATGAGCAATCTCCTTAAAGTACACATAACTATCGTACTTACTCCACGTATAGTTGTGTGATTGCATAAACTCATCGAACCTCATGTTCCATTGTGTTGGCGACTGATTGAGGGCATACAATGGTCTTTGCAATAAACAGACCCTATCTGAATATTCCTCATCAACATATCCTTCTGGCTGCTCCATGTAGATTGTCTCATCTAGATACCCATGCAAAAAAGCAGTTTTAACATCCATTCGCTGAATCTCCATGTCATGGTGAGCCACCATGCTTAAAATGAACATGATTGTAACCTGCTTCACCACTAAAGAAAGTACCTCTTGGTAGTCAACTCCCTCCTTTTGAGAATAACCTTTAGCTACTAGCCGTGCCTTGAAACTGGGACCTTCAACTCCAACTATCTCAGCTTTCCTTTTAAAAATCTATTTGCACCCAATAGGCTTTTGCTTCTTATCTCTTTCTACCATTACCCAGGTTTTATTCCTTTTAAGAGAAATCATATCCTCATCCGTAGCCTCTATCCACTTATCTTTATCAGCATCAAGTAATGCCTCTTTAAAGCTTCCCGGTTATGACTTGCCACCATCTTCAGTGCTTAGATATGCATAAACCGCAATATCCTCCAGTTATGTTTCTTCTGTAACATAGTCATTCAGTCTGGCTGGCCTGACGATTTTCTTCGTGACCTATCAGTTGCTATCTGATGATCATCAACCTCTGGAATCACTGTTTGACCAGATATTTCTTTTGTATCAACAACTATTGTTTGTTCAATGTTTTGGTCCATAACTCCACCTGAGCTTGACCCTTATTAGACCTGTTACTACCTGCAATATCATAAAGTATATCATCAGTAGGGTTAGAGAACTTGCATGATTGTTTGTGTGCAGCTACATCCTTGTAAACCACATCCTCTCTGAAGACTATATTTCTGCTTACGACGCACTTTGATATGCTCAAATTAATCCTAGAGCTACTCTCTCAAATTATGAGATCAATGTAGTATCTAGGGGTCGAATTCCACAAGGACTCTCGTTTACACAATAGATATAAGTATCATATTAAGCTAAACCAAATAAATTGTATTAAAATAAAAAGCAAGAAAATCAATTAAAACAAGTGTGAATTCAATAAGAAAGAAGATATGCCCAGGAATATTCTCAGGAAATTCAGAATTGCATATAAAGATAATTGTCAAGATTTATTAAGAACCATTCTAGAACTCATATCACTATGGTAAAATTAACCAGCTCATGCTGCGAAAATTATCTAAGTCTATAAAATAGAATTCCAAATCTCTTTGCAAATCCTAATGATTAAACTAGCTTTAAATACAGGTTTGATAAGTTCACAAAATCCCTAAACCAAATCTCTTTGCAAATAGGTATTTTGCTCATCTAAGATTATTTCAAGAAATCTATAGCACTCTCATGTCTACCAATTAACCTAAGATCAGATTATAGGTTACTCTCGCTACTCTAGAATACACAATAACCAATTTAGATGGAGAACTCTATAATTATTATCCTAACACTCCGATAACCTACCAATTCATGAATTCCTTTGAAAATCCTAAACCTAACAAGAGATCTACTCAGATATGGTGAATAAAATAAACATCATGAATAAAAAAGATGTCTTTAAGAAATTAATAGAATGAGTAAAAGAGTTCTGAATCTTCTCTGAAAGAGTCTTGATTCTTCTCTCCAAAAGCTCTCTCTCAAAAGTTGCAGGGAAATAAAGCATAGGTCTAAACAATTACCTAGAAATCCTCTATATATATAGTGTAAAACACGTCTTGGGGCCTTAATTGAATATAAAGAAAACTTCTAGGACGAATTTAGAAATCTTCTGAACTTGAAAAAGATTAGATTTTCAATTGCCGTCAGAATGACGTGTCGCTCGACACAAGGTCTGCATTGATCGATGCTCTACACCAATTTTGGTCTCCGAGTTTGATTCTTCGATGCTGTTTCTCCCTGTGCTCCAAAATGCTCCAAAATCTACAAATAAGTCCAAGACGTAGCTAAACCTGCAGAGACTCAAAAAGTCTCTAAAAACACCAAAAAGACTATAAATAAGACTTATATCATGGCTAAAAACACCAAAAACCATGATATATCACACTTCTTTTCTTCTAACAACCAAACTCTGAACCCCTTCACCCCTTCTGGATAACCCGTAAAAATGCCTTTCTTGGCCCTTGGGTTTAGCTTCCCTTCATTTGAATGAGAAAACACTAAACTTCCTAACCTTCTCAAACCTGACAGGTCGAAAACCACTGATGTCCACCTTTCTTCTTGAATTTGGAAGTCTATTACAGAAGATGGAGTTATGTTAGTCAGATACACAGAAGTCGAAGCAGCTTCTGCCCAGAATCTTTGCCTCAAGCCACTCTCATTGAGCATGCTTCTAACTTTATACAAAATAGTCCTGCTAAGCCTCTCTGCTACTCTATTCTCTTGTGGCGTGTAGGCACACGTCCTATGCCTAATGAATCCTTCCTCCTTGCAGTATTCATCAAATCTTTGATAACAGAAGTCCATACCATTATCAGTACGCAGCCTCTTTACTTTTCTCTCACTTTGTACCTCAACCATCTTCTTCCACTGAACAAATTTTTCGAATGCTTCGTCCTTAGTTTTCAAAAAGTAAATTCATACCTTCTGATACCAATCATCAGTAAAAGACATGAAATATTGACACTTTCTTAAACTGTCAGTATGTCAGGAGACCCCCATAAGTCAGAGTAAACATAGTCCACTTTATTTTTTGTAACATGTTGCGCTACTCCAAAACCAACCTTGTGTGACTTCCCGAACACACGGTCTTCACAGAATGTGAGACTGGAAACCTTATCCTTGCCAAAACATCCTTTCTTGGCTAGCTCATCCATACCTTTTTTCCCCATATGTCCAAGTCTATTGTGCCATAGCCGCGTCTGATCTTACACCTTGTTACCAGACTCCACCAATGAAGATTCTGATGTTCTTTCTATTCCATGAAAGATGTAGAGAGAAGTTATCCTTGTTCCTTTCATGAATATAGTGCACCCTTTGACAACCTTCAAGACCCTATTGCCACCTCGAAACTCGCATCCCTTAGCTTCAAAGGTTCCCAGTGATATCAGATTCCTGGAGATCTCTGGCATGTATCTCACACCATGTAATAAAAATGTGGTGCCATCAGGATTCTCAAACTGTATCTTATCAATACCTTTTACCTCCGAGAACGAGTTGTTCGACATTCTAACCTTTCTTGTATTCACCTCTTGAAACTCAATGAACAATATCCTCATGGATGTCATATGAAATGAACACTTGGTATCCATGATCCACTCATTCTAATCCAATCTGTCTTCACTTAAGTTAACCTTTGACGCAATCAATCCCAGCAGATCTTGAGCATCATTTGTGGCTAAAGCTAACTCGCCAGTGCCTTGTGACTGACCCTTCTACTTGTTCTTCTCTAACCTCTTGTAGCACTGCTTCGTATAATGTCCTTCCTTGCCGCATATCCAACAGATCTTCTTGCCACCTTGATATGTTATTTCCTTTTCCAGACTGATTCCCTCTGGTTTCTGACCTTCCTCTGACATACAGCCCTTCAGCGACAGTCCTACTATCATTGTTATCCATTAACTCCAACTCTTTAAACTTAGCAGCACTAACTACATCCTATAGCTTGATCCCTTCTCTACCATATTTCAATGTCTCCTTTAACATCTCATACCTATCCAAAAAAGAACATATCAATATTGCTTGTACCTCATCTGGAACCTGAATTTGAAGATTACACAGGTCCGATATCATCTTCAAGAACTCATCAATATTATCATCAAGGGATCTCGAATCTTGCATTATATAATTGTACACCTTGAGCTGCAGATAGACTATGCTCAGAAAAGTCTTTACCAAATACAAACGCTTAAGAAGCGACCACACCTCCGCAGCTGTAGTACACTGATCAATAATCCTCAAGACCTCATTGTCAACGTTGAGGAAGATGATGCCCATTGCTTTCTCACTCTGAGCGATCCTTTCCGATTCCTCTTCGATCTGCTTCTTGTTCTTTGCCGGATCAACTTCGTTCGCTTCTGACAGTGACGGAAGTGCCTCTTGCTCCACCAACGCATTCTTCAAGCCAAGGATTCTCAAATGCGCAAACATACGCGTCTTCCAGAGAGAGAAATCGCTAGATCGAACATTGATACTTTGACCTTTGAATTTGTCATCCTCGCAACGACTCAGATCCACCGTTATCAATCGTCGCTCTAATACCAATTGTACGATTCTAAGTCCAAATCGTTCCATGAATCACCTCACCGATCTCTCACGACTCTAGTGTGTAAGAACTTAAAAGAAAGAACACCAAGACTTTTACGAGTTCTGCCCCAAATCGGACCCCTATGTCTTGACGGAGGAATCTCTCCGGAAACCACTAAGCACAAGTTTATTACTCTCTCTCTCTTCTGTTACAAAACGAAATCGATAATGAACAAAGAAGAGGGATAGGGTTGATAAACTAACGCTTCAGCTTCTTCACTCTCACGTGCGATTAACACGTACTGCATGTACAAACTCAAACAGAAGACCTTCCTTGTAGACTATAGAGTCTTTCCCGTACGTGGGGAATCTTATTGCATTTGGATCTTAATTGACATATATATATATACATATATATATCATAAACCCTAACTGCCGTCTCAGTCCTCGTCAAAACATAAATTTTTAAGTGCAAAATATTAACCCTAATAAACACCAAATCCTTAAAGCTATTGTCGGTGTGATCATTACAGGCTTCGTAGTGACGCAAAACTTGTGAGAGTTTATTTTCGGAAAATGGAAAAATTTCAGAACTTTGTGTTTGGTTGTAGAAAAACATTTGAATTGTCAGTTTTTTTTTTTATTATTATTAGTTTTGAATAAATTGTCCCTAAATTGTGTCGTATTAACTTTTATCCAAAAATCATAAACTCTAGCAAACGTTTTAAACTTCTTTTTTTATTTGTATGAATGTTAAAATATATTCACCAAAAAAAAAGATTGTGGTCCAAAAGAGTTTACAGCTTTAAACGTGAAAAAGTAATTTAGTTAAAACATTTGAAAACCACCCAGAGATTGATTAGATGGGATGTGTTTGAAACCAATACTGAAGACCACCCTCATAGCCGGAGGTGGTTACCAGAGTGAGCAAGCGATTACGGACATGCTTGGCAATGAGCTTGAAGAGATTGATAGGTGGAGTGGGAGCTTCCCCATGTCGTCGGGCATTACGTTCCCTCCAAATGTCATACAGAACAGCCTGGAAGACATACTGGAGAACAAAAGTGTGGAGCCGTGGAGTGGACGAGTCAAGAAGCAGAGGGACCAAGGCTGCCCAGTTCATGGTAAACCGGACACCGAGTAACCCTTGAGCCAGCGCAGACCAGACATGAGAGGAGTACGTGCATGAGAAGAAAATATGATATCTTGTTTCCCCATGTCCCTGACAGAGGACACAAGATCCATTCGCAGTAGCGTTCCATTGAACCAATTTGTCACCAGTGGAGAGTCTGTTTTGGAAAGCAAGCCAGGATATAAAAGAGAATTTGGGCGTTGAGTGGGGAAACCAAACATGTGCATACCATTCGCAGGTAGGGTTTGGTTGCCTTATCAAAAACCAAGTATCATGCGAGAGAAATTTACTCTTAAAAGAGTCGTTCTTTTGTTTCCAAAGAGGTCGATCATAACCAGTTGGGTGCACTGATACACGAAGAGAGTCAAGCACATCTTCAAGTTGGTTCAAAATGTCTACCCGGTGCCGACGTCTCCGATGCAAAAGTGCCTCTGCCACAGTACTTTGCTGCGGGATTCCCATATCAATACTACCACGTTGCCCAAGTTTCCCAAACAGTTGACCAAGCGGGCTCCAATCATCGAACCAGAAGGAAGTACTGAGGGTCACCTCTTTCTTATGTAAACTCGCAGGAAGTGCTCGATATCAAAATCTTCTTCCACATCCAAGAACCCCCAACACTCTTCTCATTAACTGACGAAAAGGAACCAGTTCTGATCAAGTTTCGTCGGACCTAGTTAACCCTAAGGGAATTGCCAGCCGACACAAGTCGCCAGATGAGTTTCAAAATGCACACTGTATTTGTGTCTCGCAAACGATGAAGTCCCAAACCACCCTCAGACTTCGGTTTACACACGTCAAGCCAAGATATCTTAGCCTTCCTCGAACTAAGGTCTGGTACAGACCACAGGAAATCCGAGAAAAGGCTATCAATCTCCTGAAGACACTCTTTTGGCAGAAGAAGAGCAGAGAGCCAAAATTTGGTGAGACTTGAAAGCACAGATTTGATTAAATGAAGTTTGCCCGCAAAAGACAAGAACCGACCCGTCCATGAGGTGATTCTTAAGCGGATATGCTCAATGAGTGGTAAATAGTCCGAATGTGTCATACAACGTATGAGGAGGGGGAGCCCCAAATACCGCACAGGAAGAGAGCCAACCGTAGATTTCTCCAAGCTGATTTTGAGACCAGAGATGACTGCAAACTTGTCGAAAACAGCTAAAGTTTCTTAAACAGAGTGTGAGCTTCCGTCAGAGAAAACGAGAATATCATCTGAAAAACAGAGATGAGTGAGACTCATAGTTTTGCAGCGAGGATGATAGCCTATGTTTCGATCAGCTGCAGCCTTATCGAGCATAAGAGACAGAACATTCATACAGATGACAAAGAGGTACGGGGACAGGAAACAACCTTGTCTCAATCCTCTTGTACTTTGGAAATAACCCGCTAGTTCTCCGTTCACTTGGACAGAGAAGGAAGCCATATTAGTGCAGAGCTCAATCCAGTGAATGAATTCAGTAGGGATATTAATTGCCTTGAGAATATTAATTAAAAATGGCCATTGTACAGAGTCAAACGCCTTGAAGATATCAATCTTCATCACACACCAAGGAGAAATAGATTCCTTATGATAATCTTTAACCAACTTTGATGCTAGCAAAAGGTTTTCCATCATAAGTCTATCCTTAAAGAAAGCTGACTGATTTGGAGCAATGAAGGAAGGTAAAATAACCTTTAGACGATTAGCAAGAATCTTGGAGACTACCTTGTATAACACATTACAGCAGAAAATAGGACGGTAGTCCTTCATTTCCTTAGAAGCAGTCTTCTTAGGTATAAGAGTCAAGTTAGTCGAATTGACACCTTTAGGAAGGAAACCTTTGAGGAAAAAGGATTGAACAGCAATGACAAAATCTGATCCCAAGATCGGCCATGCTTGCTTAAAGAATTCAACCGTGTAGTCGTCCGGTCCAGGCGCTTTACTCACCGGCATCTTAAACAGAGTTTGACGAATCTCATCTGCCGAAACCGCCTTCAGTAAACCCTCGTGTTCTGCAGTGGAACAGCGAAATGTCATCAATTCCGCAGGCTGATCAACACTCATACACTCATAATCTGGTGGTGTGTGCCTGAGGAACTCCTCGAAAAAACGTACTGCCTCTATTTTAAGCTCTGGTTGTGTTTTGACAATGGTACCATCACTACAGAGTATCTCACGGATTGCATTATGACATTGTCGAGACTTGAGAGCATTGTGAAAAAAACTTGTTGTTCTTTTCACCCACCAATAGCCAATGCAACTTGGATCGTTGCTTTAAAAAACTCTCCTCCAAATCAGAAACAAGATCCCATCGCTGGAAAGCCTGCTTCTCAGCCTCCTCCGCTGCAACCGTTGGGTTAGCGAGTGTAGTGACTTGACATTCACAAAGGGTTTTGTGAGCATCTACCACCTGCTCGGATAGGTTACTAAGTTTTTGGCGACCTAAAGACCGCAAAAGTGGTTTTAGTGCCTTCAGCTTCTTAGAAAAGAGAAACATCGCAGAGGTAGAGTGGTATAGACTGCTTGTGCTGTCCCAAAAAGACTGCATCGTGGGCAGAAACTCTGGAAATGACAGAATAGCATTTGAAAACTTGAAAGGTCCCCTTGGCTTACCAAGTTGATTCCCCACCGAAAATCTACATCGTAGATGGTCAGAGCATCGCCCGGATTCGAAAACCCCATAGGAATCCACAAAAAATCGACACCAAGCTTCACTAACCAGTATACGATCCAATTTCTTACAAACAAGACCCTCGTCTCTCCTATTCTCCCACGTGAACAGAGGACCATGAGAGTGCATATCCACTAAAGCACAATGACGAACGACATTCTGAAAATCTCTCATGCCAGATGTGACAGAAGGATCATGCTCGTAATTAGAGTGCTCTTCACCATCAAGGATTTCATTAAAATCACCTGCAATCAGCCAAGCCTTATTAGCAAACAGGGGAGAATCAAAATGATGTTTGAGATCCTCCCAAAGCTCTCTCCTTGTTCAGCCAGATTGTATGCATAGACAAAAGATACAAAAAACTCCATAGTATTCCCAGGTAATAAAACAGAGCAGGTGACAACCTGACCGCTCTTAAAAATTGGGGTTACTCTCACATCATCCTTCCATACCACCCAAATCCTCCCTAGAAGATTAAACTCATAATTTGTCATCGATGACCAGCCACGGAACACAGAAGAGATGATCCGAGGGGCCTTATCTTCCTGAACACGTGTTTCAAGTAAACATCCAAACTGCAAGGACTCTGTTTGCACCTAGTCACGAACAATAGAATACTTTTTTTATTTATTAAAACCACGCATGTTCCAGAAGAAACCAGACATTAATAACGATTGCGGGAGTTCTTCTTGCTCGATATGCCAGAAGGAAACCCCCTAGCTTGCTGAGAAGAAGACTCTGAAGTCGTCTTGTGTTGTTTTGATTGTCGCGATAATGAAGCTCGAATTGGGACCTCCACCATAGGAACCTGCTTAACGGGAACCGGTGTTGTCCCTGCAGTATCCGTACCAGTAACTGAGATTTGGTGATCGACCGTAGCTACTGCAATTGCAGTCTCTGACTCACCAACATCTTCTGTATCCCCCAAAACAGAGAATCTAGAAGAACCTAGTAGAGTGCCTTAACCTACAGCAGAAGGACTACGAGTTTTGTCAGCACTCTTACATCCCTTTCCGGGGGATACAACAGACCAACCTGCAGTAGCATCCTCTTAAGGTGGAGTTATTTGACTCGTTCCCTCGAGAGTCAGAGTTGTAGACTGCTCAACCGTAACCGGAGAGGTAACCTCTGGCTCGTGAACCTTTGTTGGAGAAGCTATTTCCCCTTCTTCAAGAACAGTTTCAGATACCTGTTTTGGCGATACTGGAGCGGTCACACAACCATCGCTAGCTTGCCCCCACATGTGACAGCGAGAACATCGCGGAGGGAGCCAAGGATACAAAAACTCCACAATTACATCCTCCTCCTTCGACATTTGAAATCGAAACGTGGCAAGTAAGGTTTTGGTTAGATTGACTTCCACAAATACTTTTGCCTCATCAAACTTTCGACACAGCTTGGTGTCCGGATGCAACCGAATAGGAGTACCAATTACACTAGTTAAGAATCCAAGACCCTCCCAAGAAAACAGAGAGTGGGGGACGTTCTTCAAAGTTACCCACAAGGGCATCGAGGATATCACTGGCTGTGCATCTTCCGGAAGGAGAGACCATTTAGCCATCATCATAGGTACACCCGCAATATTCCACATTCCTCTACGTAAAACTTGCAGCCTCGTGGTCTCAACACGAATGCGAAACCGGACTGAGGTTGCAGAGTTCTCATAAACATCTATTCGAACAGATTTATCACCAAGAGGCCAGATCTTATTGACAATCACATGAATCTTCGCAACGTGTGGAGCCGCAGAAGGAAACTAACCCACCAGAAAATCATCCCACAGGGGAACCAAACCCTGAAGCACCGCATCAGGAACCGCAATAGTTGGAACTCCATCAAGCAAACTAACTTCATAATCGTGTTTCTTAAGCGATGTTCGCTTAGTCACCACAGCTGCATA
Organism: Camelina sativa; assembly: GCF_000633955.1. NCBI lineage: Eukaryota > Viridiplantae > Streptophyta > Magnoliopsida > Brassicales > Brassicaceae > Camelina > Camelina sativa. The sequence goes on along the minus strand of NC_025692.1, from coordinate 18,075,191 downwards.
CAAATGTTGCTTATTTTGTGAAGAGGACCCAACTCCTGGTGGGGAACCCGAAGGATCCACCTCCGACATGAAGGCTCACCGGCGGTAGCCGACACACTAACCCTAGCGTGAAGGATACTCTTTAAACCCTATAATCGCCTATTGTGTCGCTTTTCCTTATTTAGAATCGCATATTGTTTCGTCTGTTAATTTTTTTTTTCTTCAAACGTTTTAAACTTCATCTTTAAACTCGTAAAATGTCACCAACAGGCAGATGTGTCAATCGATTTTTTCAGAAGAAGAAGAACTCTACCGCATTTATCGATCGGCTAGAGAAAATCAAGTAATCGAGTCCAAATTAGAAAGAGAAAGATAACGCGTGATAAATTAGGTTATACATGTCCAAATGTTTGTGACATTACGTCTTTGACAAAACGATAAACATGACACGTAATTCCACATGTTTTCTCTTGGGGTTTAGTATCAAATTAACAAGAAAGAAACAATTATTTCTTACAGGCACCCACAGCTAAACCCATTTGACAACATTAATACATTATTATGGGAAATGTGTTAGTTTGTAAAGATTTGCTTCATTATATCACATTCTACAACATTATTGGATAGTGATGAAAAGGATGATAATTAATTTTAATTACAAAAGCTTTTCAAAGTTTGAGCCTCGCGGAAGAAAACAAAAAAACATCTATGTGGGAAGTCTAGACTTGGGTTGGGTTTCGTCCAAGACCGTTTACTTGATAATTCGATAAAGAACAATCCGGCTATCCCAAGCATAGTCAGAAAGCATTACAAGCCTTATAACCTACTGAGATGGGTTAAGCTGTTTTCTACCCGTTTTCAATGAAACTAAAATCAAATATGTTGCAAGTCTCTTCGAATTGGGACCAAACTGGTTGACTCCATCTGGGTTCGATTCAACTTAGTGTGGAAAGACCATTGTTACCAACTTATACTTATTTGCAGAGATCATTTTCATCACCTCTATCCATTTTAGTAGAGAAACTTACCACCATACTTCTACTTTTTAGAGAACGTTATTAAAAGCTCAGCTTTTGTAGCATTAAGAGCTCAAAGACATGTTCCCTCGCCTTGAATGGCTGATAAACTATCGTATTTCTCTGATTCCTAAGGCTCGAGACTCGAGAGCAGAAAATTCGTAGCCAAAACAACTTTTTCTTAAGCCCTTTTGAAGGTATCCTATTATTATCTTCGATTTTAACTACTATCCTATTTTCATTATGTTTTTTTTTTTTTGTTTTCAGCATTTTCATTATGTTTTCTATTTTGATTATATATCAAAGTTTGATCTTCTAGAAGTGGACTCCATGCTTACGAGTTATATTGGTTTCTTTGTGTTGTAACCGCAAGTTAATATAAGTTTGTGCACAAAAATTAAAATTTTCTAAATTAAATGACAACTTTAAAAGAAATAAAGTTGGGTTACATATCCCCTATATAATAAAACAGAAGTACACAACCTTTTTTGGTAGACTATATAATTTTTATAAGTTGGTTACAAATAGGTTATAGATTAAATATAGGTTAGTTACAAAAAAACGTTATACATTAATTAGTCAATATGTGGGCTATATGAATACACTTAATAATATCCCAAAGAATCCTCTTAATAAGAATATTCCAATAATTTATACAATTTTTAAACAAAATCTTTAGTATTCCATGTATTGTTACAAAATATGTACTGTTAAGCATAAAAATATACTCTTAGGCGTAAAAAAGATTAAAATTTTGACAATTTATCATACTTAATCGTGATTTCCAAGATCTTATTGTACAGTTGAAAATAAAATCTTACCTAAGCACGGGTCGTATTAAAAAACTTTCACCAAACATGTTCAAAAATTAAAATAAAAACAAACAACAAACATAACTATTTTTATACATAAAATTACAAAATTAACAATATAAAACATACAAAATAGATGTTTTTCCAAGCCATCATATTTAGCATAAGAGTTTATTGCATAATGTTTTATTCAAAACAAACTTTTATAAAGAATCATATCAATACAATTTTATTCTAAAATTGTAATATAAATAAAATAAATTTCAATCCGTGCTCTAGCACGGATCCTAATCTAGTTGGTTTTCTATAGTGTTAACTATATTAATTTCTGATTTTACTTTTCGTTTCATGGTCATGTGAGGTTTTTCTTGTAACATATAATTTCAAAAACTTTCATTTTTTATAGCTTTCAAAACGTTTGAAGAGATCGCGGTGGCATTCACGTGTTGAATTTTAAAACATGTACGTTAATTTACGTTTTGGAAAACTTTCAAGTATTTTAGTATAAAAGTTTTATAGTGATATTCTAAAAATAAAATATGAGAACCTGAATTATATTTTGTACCAGAATTTTTTTACAAACGACTCTTTTACAATTAAACACCTATTTTCTTAGTTTGTTTGGAGTAGCGGGAAAATGGTGGAGGATTTGTGGGACAGTTTTTGTTTTTGAGACCTGCAAAATAAATATTAGAAAACTACTTGTACTGTGGCTGGCCAAAAATTATGAAGATAGACATATGGTCAATCCACTTGCTATAGTAACAAAAAGCTTTAAAAGTGAATATTTAAAAAATTCAAATTATATAGATAAAACAACTTAGTAATTTCAAATTAGTATAATTTATTATTGTTTAATTATGGTTGTTAAATTACATATTGTAAAGATAAAAAAATTATATATTGATTTAAAATTAACATAATTTATTATAATATTTACAATATTTTATAATATTTTCTCTAAAATTTATTTACATATTGTTTTTTGTTTTCTATAAACTTTTTAAACCGTTTTTCAAGTTTTTTTTTCTTTCTAACATTTATATAAACTGTTTGATCTGCATGCGTGTTTTCAGTATGATCTACTACATAAGTGTGATAGATATGCATATTATTCACGTAATACGCTTATCCGTTTCACCGTTTGATACGTTCTTTTCATTGGAAGCTAAATTAATAGTGGTTCGTAAGCACTTTATACACACAATCGTTGGTCGTCGTCACTATCTGGCTGAGGTTTAGGTTTTGAACGTTTTTCATGCTTATAACATCTGTGTCTCTCTCCAGTCTCCATATATATATTATATTCACAATTACATAAGTAATGATGTCAGACTCAGACAGTGTACGATAATTTATTAGAGCAGTTTAGGTTTTCAACGTTTTTCATGCTTATAACATTATGTTTATGGAGTGGCCTTGTCATATATGTAACGTCACTCTAATTTCTTTTCAGATTTTGTTGTTGTATGATTTGGCTTTAATTATTATATCAAACAAATGTGATTCTACCACCAAATCTTAATAATTTTTCTCCTACGTACTCATAATTTATAATTTTCTATATATATGAGAATGAAATCGTATATTATATACGTACCAAAATATTACTATAAGATTACTTCAAGAAACTGGTATTCTTATTTCACTAAAACTTAATATGATAACTAAAAATTATATAGCAAATCCATGGGCAATTATAAAAAAACAATTCACTTTTTAAGTAAAAGTTTTTAAGGCTTTGATTGGTAAGATATTATTTTTGGCTGTAGAGACTTTGACTTTAAAAATTTAGCTGTAGAGAATTTGACAGTATATGTTTTGGTTGAAAAACTATTAAAATCTGATTGGTAACCAACAATTTTTAAAGCTGTAATTTTTATTTTCTATTATAGTAAATATAAATTATGTCAGAAATGAATTCATATACAATTTAACGACAAAAATACATTTATTAATGATAAAATAAAATTTAAATTTTTTATTTTCATCATCATATGAAATTATTGACTTACATTTTTATTATGAAATTTCATAAACTCTTTTATACCAATATTAACGATGATGATGAAAAGAAAGATTATAATTATTGAAATGGATCTTAAAAAAAGAGAAAAAAAATAAGAATAATTAATTTATAAAAATAAATATGTAAAAGATATATATAAACTTGTGGATAACTTTTAAATATAATGGATAGAAAAAAAATAATGTTTTATAATTTTTAATTTTAAAGTAAACAAAGAAATGTAATAAAAAGAAAAAAATTGGCTTCTAAAGCTTTAACAAAAATAAAAGTAAAAAAAAAATGTGATTGACAAATAAATAAATAACTGTTATGGCTTTAAAAAATTTTAAAATCTTAAAAGTCTGTTATTAATCATGGCCTAAAACACTATCAAATCTATGAGTAGATGGATTGATCGAAAGAGAGTGATGATTGTGGGGTTGATACAAGTGGTATGGATTAGTGTAACATCCCACCTACAATCAGGGATGGGGTGTTATATTAGTATTCAAAATTTGGTTTTGATGAAGTTATATTTACAAATGCGTTTTGGTTTTGGTCTTAAAACTTATCTTCATAAAACTCATCAAGAATACGACGTGAAGCCAAAACAAGACTTGCAAATGAATTATTACAAAACCAACGTTTTAAAACCTTTAGATAAAAGTCGAAAATATTTATTCCCGGAAACAAATTAAATCCCAAGCCTTGACTCGTACTCCACTAAACCTTAACCTTGTGTATCAGTGTATCTAAGGGAATCAATATTCAGACGGATCACTATCAAACCACATACAAATGATCAACGTACGTGATATTTCCGCAACTAAATGAAATAATAAGGAGAAAACAATGTATATAATCTCGTTCGCATTCTTACATCTCCCACCCCATTACATCTACGTACACATCACATATATTATAATGAACACATTCCATTACCACTTAACGTATAATTATTACGTTTCAAAATATAGAATGTGTTAGAGGTTTTTCTTTGTTTTATAATTATTACGTTTTATAATATACATTCCATTACCATTACTTTTATATTTTCTTATTATTTACTAGGTTTTGAACACACGCTACGCGTTGGTTTATTTAATATATTTTGATAAAAATTATATATAATTGATTACGGTAATAAAATATTATCTCATAAAAAAAATAAAAATAGTACTAAGGAAAAAAATTAAATTTCAGATACACAATTTTTTAAAATATAAAAATCAGTTGTTTTATAAAATCAAATCTGATAAAAAAATCATAAATTTAATTTGACGTCCAGGCAAGGCAAATCAAACTGATGACCTCACATATCCTAAACCATTTTCTTTGACCACCAGAAAAACGAAACAATTTTATAATCATGAATTTAACTCGTTTTTATATTTAATTGATCGCTACCACCTATGTTTTCGTGTTTTTTATTCAATGTTTTTTTATTCTTCATATTCTTTCTTGTCATTTTCATTGTCAAATTTTGTGTTAATTGTCATCGTAACTTTTACCGTTTGGTTCTTCGTTATACTCTTTTTCTTCTTCTTCCTCGTCAATTTCTTCACATTCTTCCACTGAAAAAACTTTTTTTAGACTACCACACAACTTGTTAACCCATCAAACTCCAAGAACAAAATCATTTTTTTCTCATAAAATTTGTGAAATTCACGATTACCAGCATAGTCAACACATGCACCCAATTATTGACAATTTTATCCATATACTTATTTAGTTTTAGATCCACGCGTTTAGAAACTTCTCAAACCAAAATCTTTACTTGGTTTATAATATTTTAAAAACATAATAAAATATACTAATAATTATTTATTTAATATGAATCATATGATATATAGAAATATGAGTACACTATAAGAACATATTAATTATAAATAAATAATATCAATTATATTATATCATCAAATAATATCAACTGTATCATATTATCAAATAACTGTAACCGCTTGAACCGTAACCGTATTTAAATGTATCCGTTTAACCGTTTGTTAAACGGTTCTGGTTAAGGTTACACAAATTTCTAACCATAATCGATGGTTAATAAACCTTAACCGTGACAACCGTAACTCTGGTCATGCCTATGTATAGCTAATAAAACATGTGTGTTTGTCGTCCATCTTTCTTCTTTAAACCTCAAAATTTGACTCAAATATCAAATTAAGGTCTTGCGATGTCAATCCTTCTTCCTTAGACCCAAAAATAAAAAATTAATGAAAGAATATCAACTCATCTATAAAATCATATACAAAAATATGTTTTACAGCTCATAAGAAATAAAAAGCGCAAATGTAGATAACTAAGATAATTTATGTTTTGCATCAATATTTAGAATATTTTAAACTTTTAAAAGGTTTCGAAATATAAAATTTGAACCTTTTAAATTTTTTTAATATTTATAATATTTTAAACTTTTAAAATTTAAAACTTATAATATTTAAAAAGCTAAGAACTTTTAAAAGTTTCAAAATTTATAATATTTAAATTTTTAAAATTTTTAAGTATTATAATATTTTTTTGAAACTGTTTAAAGTTTTAATTTGATCAAATAAAAAACCATATCAAACCAAATAAAACTTTTAAACTTGGACGCCTGATAAATCAAACTTTCCTGCTCATTCGTTGTTGGAAGCATATTAATCTTATTTATACTGGTTCTGAATCATTGTCTAAAAACTTTCTAGCCGATGTGGGATATTGTGCTTAGTTCTTTGATTTCCATAAATTTAAAATTTTTCTTTTTCTAAAAAATTCTGTAAATTTAAAAAATGTTAATGAATGACATGTCAAATCCTGATAAGTTGTTTAAAATAATTATTAATATAGAAAACTATGAAAATTGTATAAAATGTTAATAAGTGATATTTCAAATTCTATTGGTTGTTTAAAATCCTATGTGGACGCATTAAGAAACTTATAGTTTCTACTTTTTATTAGTATAGATTTTATGCAGTTTTGTTTATGATTGATTGAACTTTTTTAAAGTGGTTATTTATTAATCTGCGTACTTTCACTAAAAACATCTTATATTTTGAAACGGATGGAGTAATTACCATGGGACAAGACAAGACAAGACATTATTTGACCACTTCACGTATAATTAATTACCACTTCACATATAATTATTAATTACCATGCGGCCATGCCACATCAAATATTCATGTACAAGACATTATTTGACCAGCGTGGTTGTTCCTATTTTATTTCCTTCTTCTAAGCCCAACTTCGGAGGATGGGCCGACTAGGGCAGGAAGAAGATAAGAAAAGGCGAAGAGTTCTTAATTTCTATTTGCTCATTCCCATCAACCGTTCATCACCATCAACATGCATAATATACTCGAATCAACCACAAATACAATACACAGAGTAAACACGCAACAATCATCATGGAAAAGTTCAAATCATTTACGACCACTCGACAAAATAGACCCAAACAAACCCCACGCATTCCTATAAACAAAGCAGAGATCAACCTCTCAAAAAAATCTTTGGCCACTTGAGAATTTTAAAAACGATTTCCTAAATTTGAAGTGTTTATAGATTTGGGCATTTGGCCAATAGATGATAAAATTATATGTATGGTCCACTACTCTATTATTTTTGTCACTGCCTGGTTGAGGTCAATGGTACAAAATAATCACGAGAGCTTGAGATTCTCTGCATGTATACAAATGATAAATCTGAGGTGGGACATGTAACGTTCGTCGGCATGACCAACTCTTATATGTATTCATTTTATTTGGACCAATATTAAGAAACTAGTATATAAGATATTCTAATTCACGATGCATTGATCGTACAAAATGGCTCAATTGAAGAATTGACACAAACTACAATTTTCCTTTAAAAAATTTGTAATTAAAATTACCTAAAATATTTATTTCTGGAATATTAATTGGCATTTCGAAATAATAATTCTAAACGTAGCTAGAAATGACTAATGAAATATCTGTCCATCATTTTTTTTGTCGACTATAAACGATACATATATACACATAACAGGATTTAAATACAAAATGTATATTTTGCTTTCACTTGAATTTTTTTTGTTTTCTTGGAGCTTTGCAAAAGTTTTGCGTGTGAATAATTTCTTATCAGCAAACTTTGTGTTTTCTTTTGTAGATTGCTAGTATATATATATCGAAACAAGGTCGTGTATTTGGACTTGGATCACTCCAAAGTGAGGTTTCTAGGTATTTAGATGGTTCGGCTGTGCCTCTCACGCTACTGAAGAAGTGGGAACATTAACGCTACGAATTCAAGAGCTGGAAATCAAATTGCAAAAGAGTCGTGAAGATAATGTGGTTATTCGAAAACGACTCGATTCTGTGGAGCAACTGATTCAATCTTTTGCAGGTCCCAATGGATTAAATGCAGCTGCTCCATCTACTCCACAAGCTTCCATGGGTGTTGGTTCGTTTGCGATCATGCTACGTAATTTGGTTTTATTTTGTTTGTTATGCTACTTTGCTTCCGTTTATGTTGTTAAGTTTATTTGCTTTTGTTTGATGAAGGGTAGACCATCACATTTATTTATTTTTTATAACAATTTCCTTTTGGATGTTGATTTGGTAATTTCATTATTTTTATTATTTATCAAATTATTTTAGTGGTTATTATATATATTAAATATTTATACCAATTTTAGTGGATAAATATATGATGAAACTATTATAAGAATAGCTACACATTTTAGACACAAAATATAACGTTATAACTAGCTATAAACTTAGAGCAATATAATAGTCACACAATATTTTGTTTTAGAGACGATGTTTGCAGTCGGTAAGTGTGACGATTAAGTAACAGTTTTTTAGTCATTGCTTGTGGCATTTTAATGATTATAGTTACGTTGTAAAAAGTGACATATTTGGGACGTTATGTCAGTAAGTGTTGAAATTATTGTCATTAAGTGTGACTATTTAGACGTGACAACAGTGTTGTCGTAATGCGTGACATAATTGAAACGTTACGATAGTCACTAAATATACGGTTTTAAGACAATATTTTTAGTGGTTAAGTATAACTTTTTTGTTCCTCTTATTTTTCGTCACATATTATGACAATATAGTTACTAGATATATTTGTCACAATATTGTGACACATTTGTTACAAACTTTGTTTTGTGACGACTTTATCGCAACTTTTTAATATTTGTCACAAATTCGTTACAAACTTTTTATTGTTACGAATTTGTTATTATTGAGATGAAATATTTGATATCAATAAAATTATTTTTTTGTAGTGTTTAAATCAACAACAATGTTTTTCGTTAAGCTAATTTTATCCGCCAGAGAAGTGTACGAGATACCTTTCTCTATGGGACTTTAAAAAGTGAAGGAAATCATATATTTCTAAGTTCTATATCCTAATTAATAAGTCAAAAACAAGCAAACAAAAAGTTTTGTATAATTTTTAGTAATTACGGTAAGCATGTAAAAGCAATCTTTACACTTCGATTCTCAAACTCGCTCATTTTCCAATACAAAATGTTATATCGAACTGATCCAAGATCAGGAACGCAGAGGCTACATGCGTCAAGAGCACTCGGTTACTCATGCTTATGACAGTTTTCATAAAATGTACTCATGCTTAGGAATCAAAATTGTTGTTGTTGGGCATAATTTTAATCATATAAATTATAATAGATAAATTCTATTATAATTGTGATATATTATATAAATAATAGAGAATTATGTATTCTCTAGAAGATTATATTGATATGGGCTGTAACGGCAAGCATTGAGTCAATACTGGTCGTAACTGGACCTTGACACCGACTACATTCCTTTGACGAAACGACATCGTCAAGAGAATATTCGAAGTTGATCTCATCATGAGAATATTCGAAAATAACCTTATCTTGTGAAGGGAATATTGGAAAATGACCTTATCTCATGAAGAAGCAGTTACACGAATCCAAGTCCCATGAGGATTAGGGTTGGCAAGGTTTCTCTATAAAAAGGGAACTACGTCTTCAAGATATGCCACGAAACCGAGAGCAAAGACAAGATACTTCACGAAACCACAAGACGCACGACTCAGCTCATAGATTGACTAGCTGCGCTTGATTTCTTGTACTTTGCAATCGATACTTTGATTAATAAAATTATTGTTCGACTATTTCTTTCACGTTTTCCGTAGTCTCTAAACGAACCGATTACTTTTGCCCAAACAATTGGTGTTAGAAGGAGGGTCTTAAGAGAAGTAAACTACGTGAGATGACGGGAACCGGAGGTGATACGACTAACACTGAAGCGAATGTCGCTGCTCAGCTTGAAGTCCTGACTACTAAGCTGAACGAGGCAGTGCAGAAGCTATCACAGATCGAGGCTGATAACGCTAGACTACGGGTGGAGAACGCTTCGCTGGTGATAGCGGGGAGAGTTTTTACCGAAGCAAGCTCTAGGTTTCACGGCGTGCAAGTGAATCGGATGCAAGACCTTAACTCAACGCCTAGAACCAATGTTCAAACACCCACGATGGAAGACGCACGGCTGGAAACTCCTTGTCAGGAAGAGAACAGAGGAAACTGTAATGCAAGGCAGGCACGAGAAAATCTTGCCCATGAAGAACATCTCGTCCAACAAGGAGTTGTCAACACACCACGCATGACAGGCATCGAACATGAGCCATATACCAAGTCAGCTGAAGCTAATTACTTGGAAGCTATGATTGCAAAACAATTGGGTGCAGTTGAAGCTATGATTGAAAGACTGCCAGGAGTGGTTCCACCGATCCGAAAAATCAACTTGCACTCGTACGCTGATACACCTTTTTCTGATGAAATTGCACTCACCAAGATGCCAAGAAAATTCTCGTTACCAACAATGAAGATGTATGATGGAACAACTGACCCGGATGACCACATAGCACAATACAAACAACGAATGTTCACGACGGCCATCCAAAAAGATTGCAGGGAAGCTACTATGTGCAAGGGTTTTGGCTCAAGCCTCACGGGGGCTGCACTTCAGTGGTTTATCAACTTGCCAAACGGCTCAATAAACTCATTTGCATCATTAACAGATCTTTTTGTTGAACAATTTGCAAGTAGCAGAAACTTGGAAAAGACAGCTGATGACCTTTACGAGGTACGACAGAAGAGGGATGAGTCGTTGCGTGCCTACGTGGGACGTTTCAACAAGGATAAGGTATCAATACCCAGTTGCAACATGTCAACCGCTATCTCCGCATTCAAAAGAGGCTTGCTTCCTGACGACGATTTGTACAAGGAACTTACGAAGTACCAGTGCAGAACAATGGAAGACGTTCTCTCACGTGCGTGGGCGCAGATAAAGTGGGAAGAAGACTCGGCTTATCGCCAGCGACGTTCACCACGATCTGATTCCCGTGTGGTGAGAAACGAAAGAACAAGTAGGGATGATAAACCTTACCATAGACCTCGTGAAGAAAACACCAAGAGTGGAAGAAGAAACACGCATCGACCATTGAGTGGAGCTGACGACTTGAAACCTAAATCATCAACATGGCCAGATATCAGTAACCTTTCAATCTCACATGCACATCTAGTCGGTGTATTGAAGGGAAATGGGTGGAACCGTGAGATGGCCTCCAAAGATGAAGGCACCTGACAATAAACGTGACATCTCAAAGTGATGTGAATTTCACAATGATCATGGCCACAAGACAGAAGATTGCATCACGTTGAGGATGGAAGTGAGCAAAATCGGTTCTTGACTTCTCATTGTCCAGTTCACGCCTCAGATTCTCATTGGTTTGGTGTTCAGAAGACAGCTTCTTATCGACAAGGTGAAAGGAAGACATTACCTAGGAGAGAAGAAGCAAAACAAAGATAAATGCACATGCGTAAGGAAAAAAAGGAAGCATTTAGAGGGTCTGATTATAACACTAAACGTG
>NC_025692.1:18044604-18063400 GCF_000633955.1 Camelina sativa | reverse complement strand
GTTGGTTCGTTTGCGATCATGCTACGTAATTTGGTTTTATTTTGTTTGTTATGCTACTTTGCTTCCGTTTATGTTGTTAAGTTTATTTGCTTTTGTTTGATGAAGGGTAGACCATCACATTTATTTATTTTTTATAACAATTTCCTTTTGGATGTTGATTTGGTAATTTCATTATTTTTATTATTTATCAAATTATTTTAGTGGTTATTATATATATTAAATATTTATACCAATTTTAGTGGATAAATATATGATGAAACTATTATAAGAATAGCTACACATTTTAGACACAAAATATAACGTTATAACTAGCTATAAACTTAGAGCAATATAATAGTCACACAATATTTTGTTTTAGAGACGATGTTTGCAGTCGGTAAGTGTGACGATTAAGTAACAGTTTTTTAGTCATTGCTTGTGGCATTTTAATGATTATAGTTACGTTGTAAAAAGTGACATATTTGGGACGTTATGTCAGTAAGTGTTGAAATTATTGTCATTAAGTGTGACTATTTAGACGTGACAACAGTGTTGTCGTAATGCGTGACATAATTGAAACGTTACGATAGTCACTAAATATACGGTTTTAAGACAATATTTTTAGTGGTTAAGTATAACTTTTTTGTTCCTCTTATTTTTCGTCACATATTATGACAATATAGTTACTAGATATATTTGTCACAATATTGTGACACATTTGTTACAAACTTTGTTTTGTGACGACTTTATCGCAACTTTTTAATATTTGTCACAAATTCGTTACAAACTTTTTATTGTTACGAATTTGTTATTATTGAGATGAAATATTTGATATCAATAAAATTATTTTTTTGTAGTGTTTAAATCAACAACAATGTTTTTCGTTAAGCTAATTTTATCCGCCAGAGAAGTGTACGAGATACCTTTCTCTATGGGACTTTAAAAAGTGAAGGAAATCATATATTTCTAAGTTCTATATCCTAATTAATAAGTCAAAAACAAGCAAACAAAAAGTTTTGTATAATTTTTAGTAATTACGGTAAGCATGTAAAAGCAATCTTTACACTTCGATTCTCAAACTCGCTCATTTTCCAATACAAAATGTTATATCGAACTGATCCAAGATCAGGAACGCAGAGGCTACATGCGTCAAGAGCACTCGGTTACTCATGCTTATGACAGTTTTCATAAAATGTACTCATGCTTAGGAATCAAAATTGTTGTTGTTGGGCATAATTTTAATCATATAAATTATAATAGATAAATTCTATTATAATTGTGATATATTATATAAATAATAGAGAATTATGTATTCTCTAGAAGATTATATTGATATGGGCTGTAACGGCAAGCATTGAGTCAATACTGGTCGTAACTGGACCTTGACACCGACTACATTCCTTTGACGAAACGACATCGTCAAGAGAATATTCGAAGTTGATCTCATCATGAGAATATTCGAAAATAACCTTATCTTGTGAAGGGAATATTGGAAAATGACCTTATCTCATGAAGAAGCAGTTACACGAATCCAAGTCCCATGAGGATTAGGGTTGGCAAGGTTTCTCTATAAAAAGGGAACTACGTCTTCAAGATATGCCACGAAACCGAGAGCAAAGACAAGATACTTCACGAAACCACAAGACGCACGACTCAGCTCATAGATTGACTAGCTGCGCTTGATTTCTTGTACTTTGCAATCGATACTTTGATTAATAAAATTATTGTTCGACTATTTCTTTCACGTTTTCCGTAGTCTCTAAACGAACCGATTACTTTTGCCCAAACAATTGGTGTTAGAAGGAGGGTCTTAAGAGAAGTAAACTACGTGAGATGACGGGAACCGGAGGTGATACGACTAACACTGAAGCGAATGTCGCTGCTCAGCTTGAAGTCCTGACTACTAAGCTGAACGAGGCAGTGCAGAAGCTATCACAGATCGAGGCTGATAACGCTAGACTACGGGTGGAGAACGCTTCGCTGGTGATAGCGGGGAGAGTTTTTACCGAAGCAAGCTCTAGGTTTCACGGCGTGCAAGTGAATCGGATGCAAGACCTTAACTCAACGCCTAGAACCAATGTTCAAACACCCACGATGGAAGACGCACGGCTGGAAACTCCTTGTCAGGAAGAGAACAGAGGAAACTGTAATGCAAGGCAGGCACGAGAAAATCTTGCCCATGAAGAACATCTCGTCCAACAAGGAGTTGTCAACACACCACGCATGACAGGCATCGAACATGAGCCATATACCAAGTCAGCTGAAGCTAATTACTTGGAAGCTATGATTGCAAAACAATTGGGTGCAGTTGAAGCTATGATTGAAAGACTGCCAGGAGTGGTTCCACCGATCCGAAAAATCAACTTGCACTCGTACGCTGATACACCTTTTTCTGATGAAATTGCACTCACCAAGATGCCAAGAAAATTCTCGTTACCAACAATGAAGATGTATGATGGAACAACTGACCCGGATGACCACATAGCACAATACAAACAACGAATGTTCACGACGGCCATCCAAAAAGATTGCAGGGAAGCTACTATGTGCAAGGGTTTTGGCTCAAGCCTCACGGGGGCTGCACTTCAGTGGTTTATCAACTTGCCAAACGGCTCAATAAACTCATTTGCATCATTAACAGATCTTTTTGTTGAACAATTTGCAAGTAGCAGAAACTTGGAAAAGACAGCTGATGACCTTTACGAGGTACGACAGAAGAGGGATGAGTCGTTGCGTGCCTACGTGGGACGTTTCAACAAGGATAAGGTATCAATACCCAGTTGCAACATGTCAACCGCTATCTCCGCATTCAAAAGAGGCTTGCTTCCTGACGACGATTTGTACAAGGAACTTACGAAGTACCAGTGCAGAACAATGGAAGACGTTCTCTCACGTGCGTGGGCGCAGATAAAGTGGGAAGAAGACTCGGCTTATCGCCAGCGACGTTCACCACGATCTGATTCCCGTGTGGTGAGAAACGAAAGAACAAGTAGGGATGATAAACCTTACCATAGACCTCGTGAAGAAAACACCAAGAGTGGAAGAAGAAACACGCATCGACCATTGAGTGGAGCTGACGACTTGAAACCTAAATCATCAACATGGCCAGATATCAGTAACCTTTCAATCTCACATGCACATCTAGTCGGTGTATTGAAGGGAAATGGGTGGAACCGTGAGATGGCCTCCAAAGATGAAGGCACCTGACAATAAACGTGACATCTCAAAGTGATGTGAATTTCACAATGATCATGGCCACAAGACAGAAGATTGCATCACGTTGAGGATGGAAGTGAGCAAAATCGGTTCTTGACTTCTCATTGTCCAGTTCACGCCTCAGATTCTCATTGGTTTGGTGTTCAGAAGACAGCTTCTTATCGACAAGGTGAAAGGAAGACATTACCTAGGAGAGAAGAAGCAAAACAAAGATAAATGCACATGCGTAAGGAAAAAAAGGAAGCATTTAGAGGGTCTGATTATAACACTAAACGTGTTAATGATAAATGTACCTTGAGAAGATCAGTGTAGACGCTATGAATGGAGGAGTTGGTCCCAACATCAACCAAGGATTCAAAGTTATGAGAGAGAATCTTGCACTTCAGTTCCTCGGCAGCCACAGAAGTAGTGGGGTTGGTGACTAACTCAGAGGAAGGAGATAAGACCGCAACAGTCTGAACAGTCCTAAGTCGCCTTGCCTCCGACGAATTTGCGGTGTCATCACGAGTCCTACGCTTGTGTGTAGAAAGATCTCCCAGAAATTGCACTTCATCTCCTGATGAGGAAGGATTAGCCTCTGTTAATCTCCCAGAAGCTGCCATGAACTTTGCAAAAGCATCTGATGTGGAGCTCCATTGACCATTAGACATGTTGAAACCTACAAACAAGGGGCAACATCGTACGTTAAGAAATGTATCTGCAAGCTCACGACGAAGGAAACATAAACTTAAAAAAAAGGGTGAAGGTTAAGAGATGTTTATCTAACCCCAAATAGTACTGTTCTCTGATAGAAGCAGTGAAAATGCATAATAATATTTACTTAAGTTCAACTTAACCAAGGTTTGTTGTGATAGTTAACCATGGTTTGTTTAGGTTATTTCTTTAGTCTATAGCTATATATAAGGTCTGTGAGAGTTATAGAGGATTATCGAGTATTTTGGTGAGGTCTTTTAGGGGGAGTGGGAGGAGCTCCATTAACAAAATCTTCAGTTCCTTTTGTAATTCCAGTTCTATAATCTATGAAATCTTTTTCTATAAGCAAATCGTATCAAATTGGTATCAGAGCAGTTCGACCCAATGGGAGATAGTGATGGTTATGTGGAGGTTCCTGTTTTTTATGGCGATGAAGATCCAGCGATGTGGATTTCATGGGTTGAAGATTACTTCACGGACCATGGATTCACGGAAGAGACGAAGATTTCTTTTGCATATGGATTTATGGAAGGTGTTGCTCTGTTAGAGTCACATGCTGCATTTACCAGCTGGAATGAGATCAAGATTGGTCTGCTTCAACGATTCAGCAAAGGAAAAGAGCGTATTGTGACTGTTTACACACAGAGTGATGAATTTGACTCTAAGGTGAACCGATGGTCAAGCTATTTAGATAGGCTAGAGATATATCTCCTTGAGACTGAAGAGCAGTTAGAAACCCCAAATCTAAGTGGTGAGAAGAAGGAGAAGGTAGCTTCTGACTGTGAGGAAATAAAAAGTGGGTTTGCTGACATAAAGAATGGAGAGACGCACACACATGAGGAAGAAAAACAGATGGAGGCCAACAGAGGTGAAAATGCCTTCCAAGTGTTTGATGAAATGCCTAATAGAAGAAAAGTGAACAAAAAGAAGAAAAAGAAGAAAAGATGGAAAACGCTTTCAAAGATTGATGGGTCTGGAAGTGGTTTTGAACTCAGTGGGGATACGGATTTGGTGAAGATGTTGGTAGAGAAGAAAGAAAAGAACAACAAAGTCTACTTCCCACATCTGTTAGAGAGAAAGATAAGCCACGAGGAACAACTTGATGAGCCAAAAAACATAAGTATCACAATGTCTCTAAACGATCACAAAGTGTTCGACAAAACGATCAGGAAGAAAAAGAGTCAGAAAAAGAAGAAGAAACTATTTCGAATGCAAAAGAAGACAACCAAAGGTAAAACGAAGACAGAAGAAGCGAGGCCAGGAATCGAAGTTAACAAAAAGGTCCATCTAATGGTTCTTGAGAGGCCATGGAAACGTCAAAGAGTGATGAGGAGGAAAAGTTTGGCGTATGGTAAATCCAGGAGATGTAAGTACAAATCAGAGAAATGGGATCACCTCAAATTTCAGTCTCATATGAGAAGATACTTCAAAAGGCAAAGCATGAGGAGAATGAAAGGATGTGAAACAGTTAAGTGTTATTGCATTGTGCTTGATAAGCTGCTATTTTGGGACATTCAGGTGAAGAAAAAGAAATCACAGATTGAGAAAAAAGTAGACTATGTCATGTGCGTGATGATTGGCTGCTTAGTAAGAGTAGAATCACAAGGAAGAAGACATTCTCTAAGAAGTGGAAGAAAGGAACCAAGTTCAAAGAAAAAGGTAAAAGCAAACCAATTAGGGATGTGTAACTTTATTCTCTTCACAAGAGATGCTTTGGTGATAAATTTAAGAGGAAAAAGAAGATATTATACAGCAAGTTTGCTAGCTTCAAATACAAAGGCAAGGTTCTGCGCATAGAGAAAGTTCACCAAATCCTAAAGAAGATCAAGCACATGCTAATGGTAATGGGAGTAGACGCAGCTAAGGAGAAGAGGTCTTGGACTAGTGGCATGAGACACAGGTTTGGAGAGAATCGCAAGAAGGAGGCAATGTTGTTCTTTACTTTTCAGATAAAGAAAGCTTGTGTGGAGCAGATTTTCAGAGTGAAGGAGAGAATAAGGCTGAAGTGTGACTAAAAATTTACTAAGCCCGACAATGGTGTCTATGCTCTGATTTGTGTAAAGTTGTTATGGGAAATGATGACAGTAGATAAGAAGCAGTCCTTGACAAGCGGGAAGAGAGCCAAGTTTAGAAAGAACTTCTTTCTCTGCCTAAGAAGATTCAAGTGAAGAGATTTTTGGTTGATGATACAAAAATCAGATTGAAGGGAAGGAAGAAACCTCTTAAATCAACAGAGATCAAGCACATGTGGGAGAAAAACACAAAAATCAGATTTCTTAAGAGTAAGGATGAAGGTTGTGGGGGTGTTGACAACATGAAAGCCTTAATTGGGAGACATGGGGTTAGCTTGGAAATAGTTGGACTGGTTCTTAGTGCAGGTTACATGAGTGGTAATGACTATTCTCAGGAACTTGCTGTTGTAATGGAGGTCTCAATAAAACAGAAGCATTCGTTAGCCTTCAATACTGCTGATGAATCTCAAGCGATGCTGAAAATCAGAGTGGCTGCTATTAGTCATAAAAGGGAAGTAAAGCTGATGGAGTTCGGGTTTCTGGTTGTCTATCTAAACATGGTGGTTGAACGGGAAAAAGAAAAGAATGGCATGGCGTGGGAAATTCGTTATCTGGAGCAAAAACCTTGGGAGATAGAAATAGTGTTTCCACCGTATGTTGTCACGGCCAAACAAATAATCATATTGCCTAGTTCTGTGTCCTCGTTTGCAGAGAATATTAGACATGATGATATTGAAGACATGTTGACGAGTGAGACTCCGATCCAAGAAAGGGACGTAATGTTGGCGCAGCTAAAGGAAAATCTCAAAGTCGGATCAGAACTGAATTTGGATTTGGAGGCCAGGGAAAATCTGAAAACAGAGTATGAAGAGTTCTTGGTGAAGTGGGAAGTGTTGCCAGATTTTGAATGTCCCTGGAAGCTCAAAAAAGGGATTGGCTAAGCAGTATTTCACATCTCAACCTTGAGGACAAGGTTGTTTTCAAAGGCAGGGGTATTGATAGAAGTAGTGAAAATGCATAATAATATTTACTTAAGTTCAACTTAACCAAGGTTTGTTGTCATAGTTAATGTAACATCCCTGAACCGGAATCCCGGTTTGGGGATTGCATCGGTCGATGCAGTTGGTGCATCGGTCAATGCAGGTTCAATTTTCTGCGTTTTGAGTTAAGTTAAACGCTGCGTTTTGGGCAAAGGGAGAAGGAAACCCTTAAGTTCGTGTTTTGTCTCATTAGGCGTGTTTAGCCGCTTTTGAGAGAAACAAAAGAGAAAGAGAAGAGTTCTTGGTGTTCTTGAGTGTTCTTGGCGATTTCTTGGAGTTGGAAGCCGTTTCTATAGAGATCTGTAGCTGGGATCGTTGTAGGAGCTTCCTAGAAGCGTTTTTTTCCTGTGTTTGGGTCGGATTTCGTCTTGGCAAAGGTAAGTGCATGACCATGGCTTATCTAAGCTAGAGAACTCTCTAATTTGCTTGATGTGTGTTGTTAGACTTGTTAGGACGTTACTTTGGACGTTAGGAAGCTTTCTTGTGGCTTGGGATCGAGTCTTGTGGTTGTAGGAACGAAGATCCGGCGAGAAGCTTCGGGGAAAACACGATGCTCGGCATTGCATCGGTCGATACATATCTTGCGTTGGTCGATGCAAGTGCGAGGACGGCGCGTAAAACTTTAGGGTTTTCGTGTTATATCGAGCATGCGTTGGTCGATGCAGTTTGGGTGTCGGTCGATGCATGTGTAACTTGCATCGGTCGATGCAGCCCTTGCGTCGNTAGTGAAAATGCATAATAATATTTACTTAAGTTCAACTTAACCAAGGTTTGTTGTCATAGTTAATGTAACATCCCTGAACCGGAATCCCGGTTTGGGGATTGCATCGGTCGATGCAGTTGGTGCATCGGTCAATGCAGGTTCAATTTTCTGCGTTTTGAGTTAAGTTAAACGCTGCGTTTTGGGCAAAGGGAGAAGGAAACCCTTAAGTTCGTGTTTTGTCTCATTAGGCGTGTTTAGCCGCTTTTGAGAGAAACAAAAGAGAAAGAGAAGAGTTCTTGGTGTTCTTGAGTGTTCTTGGCGATTTCTTGGAGTTGGAAGCCGTTTCTATAGAGATCTGTAGCTGGGATCGTTGTAGGAGCTTCCTAGAAGCGTTTTTTTCCTGTGTTTGGGTCGGATTTCGTCTTGGCAAAGGTAAGTGCATGACCATGGCTTATCTAAGCTAGAGAACTCTCTAATTTGCTTGATGTGTGTTGTTAGACTTGTTAGGACGTTACTTTGGACGTTAGGAAGCTTTCTTGTGGCTTGGGATCGAGTCTTGTGGTTGTAGGAACGAAGATCCGGCGAGAAGCTTCGGGGAAAACACGATGCTCGGCATTGCATCGGTCGATACATATCTTGCGTTGGTCGATGCAAGTGCGAGGACGGCGCGTAAAACTTTAGGGTTTTCGTGTTATATCGAGCATGCGTTGGTCGATGCAGTTTGGGTGTCGGTCGATGCATGTGTAACTTGCATCGGTCGATGCAGCCCTTGCGTCGGTCGATGCATCCCCATGTGGCGTCAGTCGATGCATGTTGGTGTCGGTCGATGCAGAGTCCTGATTTGTCGTTTGTTGTTTGTTGTTTGTTGTTTGATGGTTAGAGATGACTCTATTGCTTGTGTGTATAGCCCAGTAGATGAGAGGGTTGCCTTACTGAGTGTTTATAAAATACTCATGCATTGCAATTTGTGTTTGTGATGGAGGTAAAGGCAAAGTGTGATCGTGGAATCAAGGCAATGAAGAGGAGTATGTTCTAGGGACTCGATTGGTTGTTGTCTGGCATTGCTAGGTTGTTAGAGTTGGGTCCTTAGAAACATTGCTAGGTTGCCGGTTTTATGTTTCCTGATGTTTGGTATTTGGATATTGTTTATGATATAATATTGATTATTATTCATTTGCTTATTGTTTAAATATTGGTATCTGTTTTCCGCTGTTGGTTGTGCTTGGTTAGGTGGCTAGTGGGTATGAGACCACTAGTTGTAGTTTATTTATTATTATTATTATTTTATTACTATTTATTATTATTTATTATTTTAAAAAAAAAGAAACGGGTCAGGTCTTTTCAGTTTGGTATCAGAGCCCTTACGGTTCTAGGTTTGGGTTCACTAGGTTTCTGTTGTGATGTTTGGGATTGCATGTCTTGATTGATTATGTGAGTTAGTCAATTGTGTGTGGCATGGAGTCCTAGAACATCCTCTTCGAGCCTACAGTGTGATTCCACGGTAANACATATCTTGCGTTGGTCGATGCAAGTGCGAGGACGGCGCGTAAAACTTTAGGGTTTTCGTGTTATATCGAGCATGCGTTGGTCGATGCAGTTTGGGTGTCGGTCGATGCATGTGTAACTTGCATCGGTCGATGCAGCCCTTGCGTCGGTCGATGCATCCCCATGTGGCGTCAGTCGATGCATGTTGGTGTCGGTCGATGCAGAGTCCTGATTTGTCGTTTGTTGTTTGTTGTTTGTTGTTTGATGGTTAGAGATGACTCTATTGCTTGTGTGTATAGCCCAGTAGATGAGAGGGTTGCCTTACTGAGTGTTTATAAAATACTCATGCATTGCAATTTGTGTTTGTGATGGAGGTAAAGGCAAAGTGTGATCGTGGAATC
Source organism: Camelina sativa (assembly GCF_000633955.1). Taxonomy (NCBI): domain Eukaryota; kingdom Viridiplantae; phylum Streptophyta; class Magnoliopsida; order Brassicales; family Brassicaceae; genus Camelina; species Camelina sativa. The sequence continues at coordinate 18,053,871 of NC_025692.1, read as the reverse complement.
AAGGCAATGAAGAGGAGTATGTTCTAGGGACTCGATTGGTTGTTGTCTGGCATTGCTAGGTTGTTAGAGTTGGGTCCTTAGAAACATTGCTAGGTTGCCGGTTTTATGTTTCCTGATGTTTGGTATTTGGATATTGTTTATGATATAATATTGATTATTATTCATTTGCTTATTGTTTAAATATTGGTATCTGTTTTCCGCTGTTGGTTGTGCTTGGTTAGGTGGCTAGTGGGTATGAGACCACTAGTTGTAGTTTATTTATTATTATTATTATTTTATTACTATTTATTATTATTTATTATTTTAAAAAAAAAGAAACGGGTCAGGTCTTTTCAGTTTGGTATCAGAGCCCTTACGGTTCTAGGTTTGGGTTCACTAGGTTTCTGTTGTGATGTTTGGGATTGCATGTCTTGATTGATTATGTGAGTTAGTCAATTGTGTGTGGCATGGAGTCCTAGAACATCCTCTTCGAGCCTACAGTGTGATTCCACGGTAAGTTTTCACTTCTGAGTAAAGTTAATTGTGTGCTTAGCCTTCTGTTCATGGTAGTGCAGATGGTTAGAGAGGATGCTGTTGCTGGTTGTGGTCGTAGACGCGGACGTGGTTGTGGTAGGGGGAGAGCCCCAGTGGTTAGTGAGACCGAGGACCAAAGTGTGACAGCACAGGGTGTCGGCAAGTCGCAGGGTGTCCAGGGGGATTCTGTGAGTGTGGTCGGAGGGGGCAGTGTTGATGCTCCAGTGGTCGGTGATGTTAGGGTCCCAGGTACGGGTGTCCCAGTGAGTGGAGTCCCGGGTGTCGACCTTGCGGGTTTGCTGGCATAGTTGTTAGAGCGGTTGCTGCCAGTGGCACCAACTCAGGCTCAGATAGTGCCACCAGTGGTGGCGGAGAAGCGGCAGCCAGTGGCTGCGGATGTAGGGGTCCATTCTTGTTATATCAATATGCTGAAAGAGATGGGTCGTATTCGTACCGAACGGTTTTCGGGAGGTACTGATTCTACCGCTGCGGAGGCGTGGAGGACGAGTGTGGAACGTAACTTCCATACNATTATTATTCATTTGCTTATTGTTTAAATATTGGTATCTGTTTTCCGCTGTTGGTTGTGCTTGGTTAGGTGGCTAGTGGGTATGAGACCACTAGTTGTAGTTTATTTATTATTATTATTATTTTATTACTATTTATTATTATTTATTATTTTAAAAAAAAAGAAACGGGTCAGGTCTTTTCAGTTTGGTATCAGAGCCCTTACGGTTCTAGGTTTGGGTTCACTAGGTTTCTGTTGTGATGTTTGGGATTGCATGTCTTGATTGATTATGTGAGTTAGTCAATTGTGTGTGGCATGGAGTCCTAGAACATCCTCTTCGAGCCTACAGTGTGATTCCACGGTAAGTTTTCACTTCTGAGTAAAGTTAATTGTGTGCTTAGCCTTCTGTTCATGGTAGTGCAGATGGTTAGAGAGGATGCTGTTGCTGGTTGTGGTCGTAGACGCGGACGTGGTTGTGGTAGGGGGAGAGCCCCAGTGGTTAGTGAGACCGAGGACCAAAGTGTGACAGCACAGGGTGTCGGCAAGTCGCAGGGTGTCCAGGGGGATTCTGTGAGTGTGGTCGGAGGGGGCAGTGTTGATGCTCCAGTGGTCGGTGATGTTAGGGTCCCAGGTACGGGTGTCCCAGTGAGTGGAGTCCCGGGTGTCGACCTTGCGGGTTTGCTGGCATAGTTGTTAGAGCGGTTGCTGCCAGTGGCACCAACTCAGGCTCAGATAGTGCCACCAGTGGTGGCGGAGAAGCGGCAGCCAGTGGCTGCGGATGTAGGGGTCCATTCTTGTTATATCAATATGCTGAAAGAGATGGGTCGTATTCGTACCGAACGGTTTTCGGGAGGTACTGATTCTACCGCTGCGGAGGCGTGGAGGACGAGTGTGGAACGTAACTTCCATACTCTAAGATGTTTTGAGGAGTTTTGGGTGGACATTGGGGTTCATCATTTGACTAGTGATGCTCAGTTGTGGTGGAGTTCTGTGGCAGACAAGAGAGTGCAGAGGGAGATGTCTTGGGCTGACTTCGTTTTGGAGTTCAACCGCAAGTATTTCCCTAGAGAGGCACTGGATAGGTTGGAGGTGCAGTTCCTTCAGCTAGCGCAGGGGACTCGGTCAGTGCGGGAGCTTGACTTGGAGTTTAGTCAACTTCTGAGGTATGGGGGTCGGGATATGGAGTCTGAGGAGGCTCAGATCATGAGGTTTTTGAGGGCCCTACGTGATGACTTGAGGGTTCACTGTAGAGGGCGGAGTTATGCTACACGTGCGGAGCTGGTTGAGACTGCAGCAGAGATTGAGGAGGATATTCGGGCACAGTCAGTGGCGGCGAGCCCAGCAGTCCAGCCTAGCAAGGCACAACATCAGGGAGGTTCTAGCAAGGGCGGCAAGCCTGCGCAGGGAACCAAGATGAGAGGCTACACAGAGGTCGGGTGTTCTGACTTGTTTCGGACAGCAGCAGATCGTGTGTGCTATCATTGCAGGGAGTCGGAGCACATCAGACCCTATTTTCTCAAGTTGCAGCCGTTAGCGATGGCGGCGTTGCAGCAGGTGCAGCCGGGAGGGCAGTCGGTGGCACGGATTGAGCAGGCGCCACGGGTGTACACGACTGTTGAGACTGGTGGGACCAGTGCCAGAGCGATCACAGGTATAATTTCTGGTACTTTGTCCTTGTGATTTCTTAGTAAGTTCAGATTTTATGTTTTTCTTGTGTTAAAGTGTTAGGTTCTCAACACATCAGGTTTGTGTAGGGACCTTGTTGGTGGGCGGGTTTAAGTTCCATGTTATGTTTGATTCTGGAGCTTCTCATAACTTCATTACCCCGGAGTATGCAGAGAGTGCGGGTATCGTGGGGGATACCGGAGAGCATACAGTAGTTGTCAGAGTTGCTGGAGGCAAGTTTCTGAGGGTCATTGTTAGAGCGAGAGGTAACGATATTCAGATCGCGGGAGAGTCTTGGCCAGCGGATTTGCTTATCAGCCCTGTGGAGTTGTACGACGTGAATCTGGGGATGGACTGGTTGCATCGGCATATGGTTCATCTGGATTGTCATCGGGGTAGAGTGGAGTTTGAGCGTTTAGGAGGGAAGTTGGTTTATCAAGGGATTAGACCGACTTCAGGGAGTCTCGTGATCTCGGTCATTCAGACTGGAAAAATGATCGAGAAGGAGGCTTATCTGGTTACGATATCTATGAGAGAGTCAGTGGGGAAGTCTACGGTTAGCAGTATTCCAGTTGTAGATGAGTTTGAGGATGTGTTCCAGTCGTTGCAGGGGTTACCACCATCTCGGTCTGATCCTTTTACGATTGAACTGAAACCAGAGACGATGCCATAATCCAAGGCACCTTACAGAATAACTCCAGCAGAGATGGCAGTGCTGAAGAAGCAGCTAGATGATTTGTTGAGTAAGGTTTCATCCGTCCTAGTGTAACACTGTGGGGAGCACCGGCGTTGTTTGTCAAGAAAAAGGATGGGAGTTTCCGGTTGTGCATTGATTACAGCGGTTTGAACCGGGTCACTGTGAAGAACAAGTACTCTCTTCCCAGGATTGATGAGTTGTTGGATCAGTTGAGGGGTGCTACTTGGTTCTCCAAGGTAGATCTGGCGTCGGGTTATCATCAGATACCGATAGATGAGGCAGATGTGAGGAAGACTTCTTTCAGGACGAGGTATGGGCATTATGAGTTTGTGGTGATGCCTTTTGGGTTGACTAACGCACTAGCTGCGTTTATGAGATTGATGAACAGCGTGTTTCAGGAGTTTCTGGACGTGTCTGTCATCATTTTCATCGACGATATTCTGGTCTATTCTAAGAGTCATGAGGAGCATTCAGTGCACTTGAGGGCAGTTCTGGAGAAGTTGCGTGAGCAAAAGTTGTTTTCTAAGTTGAGCAAGTGTAGCTTCTGGCAGCGGGAGATGGGTTTTCTGGGTCACATTGTGTCTGCAGATGGAGTTTCTGTAGATCCGGAGAAGATTCAGGCTATTAGGGATTGGCCTAGACCGCAGAATGCCACGGAGATCAGGAGTTTTCTCNTGAGAGGCTACACAGAGGTCGGGTGTTCTGACTTGTTTCGGACAGCAGCAGATCGTGTGTGCTATCATTGCAGGGAGTCGGAGCACATCAGACCCTATTTTCTCAAGTTGCAGCCGTTAGCGATGGCGGCGTTGCAGCAGGTGCAGCCGGGAGGGCAGTCGGTGGCACGGATTGAGCAGGCGCCACGGGTGTACACGACTGTTGAGACTGGTGGGACCAGTGCCAGAGCGATCACAGGTATAATTTCTGGTACTTTGTCCTTGTGATTTCTTAGTAAGTTCAGATTTTATGTTTTTCTTGTGTTAAAGTGTTAGGTTCTCAACACATCAGGTTTGTGTAGGGACCTTGTTGGTGGGCGGGTTTAAGTTCCATGTTATGTTTGATTCTGGAGCTTCTCATAACTTCATTACCCCGGAGTATGCAGAGAGTGCGGGTATCGTGGGGGATACCGGAGAGCATACAGTAGTTGTCAGAGTTGCTGGAGGCAAGTTTCTGAGGGTCATTGTTAGAGCGAGAGGTAACGATATTCAGATCGCGGGAGAGTCTTGGCCAGCGGATTTGCTTATCAGCCCTGTGGAGTTGTACGACGTGAATCTGGGGATGGACTGGTTGCATCGGCATATGGTTCATCTGGATTGTCATCGGGGTAGAGTGGAGTTTGAGCGTTTAGGAGGGAAGTTGGTTTATCAAGGGATTAGACCGACTTCAGGGAGTCTCGTGATCTCGGTCATTCAGACTGGAAAAATGATCGAGAAGGAGGCTTATCTGGTTACGATATCTATGAGAGAGTCAGTGGGGAAGTCTACGGTTAGCAGTATTCCAGTTGTAGATGAGTTTGAGGATGTGTTCCAGTCGTTGCAGGGGTTACCACCATCTCGGTCTGATCCTTTTACGATTGAACTGAAACCAGAGACGATGCCATAATCCAAGGCACCTTACAGAATAACTCCAGCAGAGATGGCAGTGCTGAAGAAGCAGCTAGATGATTTGTTGAGTAAGGTTTCATCCGTCCTAGTGTAACACTGTGGGGAGCACCGGCGTTGTTTGTCAAGAAAAAGGATGGGAGTTTCCGGTTGTGCATTGATTACAGCGGTTTGAACCGGGTCACTGTGAAGAACAAGTACTCTCTTCCCAGGATTGATGAGTTGTTGGATCAGTTGAGGGGTGCTACTTGGTTCTCCAAGGTAGATCTGGCGTCGGGTTATCATCAGATACCGATAGATGAGGCAGATGTGAGGAAGACTTCTTTCAGGACGAGGTATGGGCATTATGAGTTTGTGGTGATGCCTTTTGGGTTGACTAACGCACTAGCTGCGTTTATGAGATTGATGAACAGCGTGTTTCAGGAGTTTCTGGACGTGTCTGTCATCATTTTCATCGACGATATTCTGGTCTATTCTAAGAGTCATGAGGAGCATTCAGTGCACTTGAGGGCAGTTCTGGAGAAGTTGCGTGAGCAAAAGTTGTTTTCTAAGTTGAGCAAGTGTAGCTTCTGGCAGCGGGAGATGGGTTTTCTGGGTCACATTGTGTCTGCAGATGGAGTTTCTGTAGATCCGGAGAAGATTCAGGCTATTAGGGATTGGCCTAGACCGCAGAATGCCACGGAGATCAGGAGTTTTCTCGGGTTGGCAGGGTATTACAGGAGATTTGTGCAGGGGTTTGCGGGCAGAGCACGTCCTATGCCTAAGTTGACAGGGAAGGATGTTCCTTTTGTCTGGTCTCAGGAATGTGAGGAGGGCTTTGCAAGCCTGAAGGAGATGTTGACTACTGCTCCGGTGTTGGCTTTGCCTGAGCAGGGAGAACCCTATGTGGTTTATACAGATGCATCTAGAGTTGGTCTAGGGTGTGTGTTGATGCAGCATGGGAAGGTGATTGCCTATGCTTCATGGCAGTTGCGGAAGCATGAGGACAACTATCCTACTCATGACTTGGAGATGGGTGTTGTAGTTTTTGTCCTGAAGATTTGGACATCTTATCTATATGGTGCAAAGGTACATGTGTTTACAGATCATAAGAGCCTGAAGTATANGAGACGATGCCATAATCCAAGGCACCTTACAGAATAACTCCAGCAGAGATGGCAGTGCTGAAGAAGCAGCTAGATGATTTGTTGAGTAAGGTTTCATCCGTCCTAGTGTAACACTGTGGGGAGCACCGGCGTTGTTTGTCAAGAAAAAGGATGGGAGTTTCCGGTTGTGCATTGATTACAGCGGTTTGAACCGGGTCACTGTGAAGAACAAGTACTCTCTTCCCAGGATTGATGAGTTGTTGGATCAGTTGAGGGGTGCTACTTGGTTCTCCAAGGTAGATCTGGCGTCGGGTTATCATCAGATACCGATAGATGAGGCAGATGTGAGGAAGACTTCTTTCAGGACGAGGTATGGGCATTATGAGTTTGTGGTGATGCCTTTTGGGTTGACTAACGCACTAGCTGCGTTTATGAGATTGATGAACAGCGTGTTTCAGGAGTTTCTGGACGTGTCTGTCATCATTTTCATCGACGATATTCTGGTCTATTCTAAGAGTCATGAGGAGCATTCAGTGCACTTGAGGGCAGTTCTGGAGAAGTTGCGTGAGCAAAAGTTGTTTTCTAAGTTGAGCAAGTGTAGCTTCTGGCAGCGGGAGATGGGTTTTCTGGGTCACATTGTGTCTGCAGATGGAGTTTCTGTAGATCCGGAGAAGATTCAGGCTATTAGGGATTGGCCTAGACCGCAGAATGCCACGGAGATCAGGAGTTTTCTCGGGTTGGCAGGGTATTACAGGAGATTTGTGCAGGGGTTTGCGGGCAGAGCACGTCCTATGCCTAAGTTGACAGGGAAGGATGTTCCTTTTGTCTGGTCTCAGGAATGTGAGGAGGGCTTTGCAAGCCTGAAGGAGATGTTGACTACTGCTCCGGTGTTGGCTTTGCCTGAGCAGGGAGAACCCTATGTGGTGTATACAGATGCATCCAGAGTTGGTCTAGGGTGTGTGTTGATGCAGCATGGGAAGGTGATTGCCTATGCTTCATGGCAGTTGCGGAAGCATGAGGACAACTATCCTACTCATGACTTGGAGATGGGTGTTGTAGTTTTTGTCCTGAAGATTTGGACATCTTATCTATATGGTGCAAAGGTACATGTGTTTACAGATCATAAGAGCCTGAAGTATATATTCACTCAGCCCGAGCTGAACTTGAGGCAGAGGTGGTGGATAGAGCTGGTGGTGGATTATGATCTGGAGATAGCCTACCATCCTGGTAAGGCTAACTTGGTTGTTGATGCTTTGAGTCAGAAGCGGGCGGCTTCGGCTCAGTAGCAGGATATGGAGTCTCTGGTAGGGGAGATCAGTGCGTTGAGCTTGTATGCGGTTCTTAGGAGCCATTGGGTTTGGTTGCAGCTGTTAGAGCAGATCTGTTGAGCAGAGTGTGGTTGGCTCAAGAGAAGGATTTGGGGCTGGTGAATGCCTCAAAGGATGTGGAGTCAGAGTATCAGGTTTTGACTAATGGTACTATTTTAGTGCATGGGCGGATTTGTGTACCTAAGGATGAGGAGTTGAGGCAGGAGATCCTGAGAGAAGCTCATGCGAGTATGTTCTCTATTCATTCAGGAGCGACTAAGATGTATTGTGATCTCAAGAGGTACTATCATTGGGTCGGGATGAAAAAGGACGTGGCTAGATGGGTTGCGAGGTGTGTTGTGTGTCAGCTAGTGAAGGTTGAGCATCAGGTACCAAGTGGTTTGCTGAAGAGTCTACCCATTCTAGAGTGGAAGTGGGATAAGATTACTATGGACTTCATGGTAGGTTTACCAGTGTCCATGACGTTTGATGCGATTTGGGTCATTGTGGACCGGTTGACTAAGTCGGCACATTTTCTGGCTATTAAGAAGACTGATGGAGCAGCGGTCTTGGCTAGGGAGTATGTGAAGGAGATAGTCAAATTGCATGGGGTGCCAGCGAGCATTGTGTCTGATAGGGATTCTAAGTTCACTTCAGTGTTCTGCAAGGCATTCCAGGCAGAGATGGGCACTAAGGTACATATGAATACAACTTATCATCCCCAGACAGATGGGCAGTCAGAGAGGACAATCCAGACGTTGGAGGATTTGTTGAGGATGTGTATGCTGGATTGGGGTGGTCATTGGGCAGATCATTTGAGCTTGGTAGAGTTTGCTTACAACAACAGTTACCAGGCGAGTATTGGCATGGCTCCTTATGAGGCTTTGTATGAGAGGTCGTGTCATACACCGTTATGCTGGACTCAGGTGGGGGAGAGGAGCACTTACGGGGCAGATTTTGTTCAGGAGATCTCAGCAAAGATTCGGGTTCTCAAGCTGAACATGAAGGAAGTTCAGGATCGACAGAGGAGTTATGCCGATAGTAGGAGGAGAGATCTTGAGTTTCAGGTTGGAGATAGAGTGTACCTCAAGATGGCGATGTTGCAGGGTCCGAGGTATATGGGTCCGTTCAGAGTGATTGAGCGAGTTGGACCAGTGGCATATAGACTAGATTACCTGAGGTTATGCGAGCATTCCATAAAGTTTTCCATGTGTCTATGTTGCGGAAGTGTCTCTGTGAGGATGATCAGTTGTTGGCTAAGATTCCTGAAGATCTTCAGCCTAACATGACTTTGGAGGCGAGACCAGTGATGGTTCTCGAGAGGAGGATTAAGGAACTTCGGAAGAAGAAGATTTCTTTGATGAGAGTCCTTTGGGACTGTGATGGTGTTGAGGGAAAGTTTCCTGAAATAGAAGTTTCTAAAAGAGGAAAGATTCCAAAAATGGAAAGTTCTAAAAATAGAAAGTTTTATGGGAGTTAGAATTGTCCATTTTTAGTGGTTGTGAACCTTGGAGGGGCTAGTGTGGCCTTCGTGGTGGACTTTTGAGTCATTGCGCCGTGTGTGGCGGTCTTTTGAGACATTGTGTGGCCTTTGTGGCGGGCTGTTTAGCCATTGTGTGGCCTTTGTGGCAGGCTGTTTAGCCATTGTGTGACCTTTGTGGCGGGCTGTTTAGCCAATTGTGTGGCTTTTGTGGCGGGTTGTTTAGCCAATTGTGTGGCCTTTGTAGCGGGCTGTTTAGCCAATTATAAGGCCTTTGTGGCGGGCGTTTTAGCCAATGTTGCCTGTTTAGGCGGTCCTTCGGGATGTATGGTCTTTGTGACGGTCCTTCGAGATGTGTGGCCTGTTTAGGCGGTCCTTCGGGATGTATGGTTGAAACGACCCGACCTTTTTTTT
>NC_025692.1:18044400-18044540 GCF_000633955.1 Camelina sativa | reverse complement strand
CTTGGTGGCGGTCCTGTTTAGGACATTGGTTTGGCCTTTGTGGCAGCTCGTGGGGCAGTGAGATGACCCTTGTGTGGTCATGAGGTATTCCAGTGAGGGAATATGTGGTTGGTAGGACATTGTGTTGTCTTACGCGAGCC
>NC_025692.1:18044043-18044219 GCF_000633955.1 Camelina sativa | reverse complement strand
AAGTGTGTGGCCTTTGTGGCGGGCTGTTTAGCTAATTGTGTGGCTTTTGTGGCGGGTTGTTTAGCCAGAGTGCCTGTGTAGGCAGTCCTTCGGGACAGATGGTATTTGTGACGGTCCTTCGGGAAAGATGGTCTTTGTGACGGTCCTTCGGGACATATGGTCTTTGTGATGGTCCT
>NC_025692.1:18026611-18043703 GCF_000633955.1 Camelina sativa | reverse complement strand
TTGTCTTACGCGAGCCACGGGAAGGAAACCTGGATAGGGATAGGACTCAGACGTGTTCAGAATTGTTTGCTCGCGACTCTTGGGGGACTTAGGTCCTCCTAGTACCGTCATATTCTAGGACTTTGTGGCTTGGGAGTGTGGCTGGTATATCGACTTCGGATGACGATCCGGGGGCGCGCTGTAGGGTGGCAACCCGAGAGACAAGTATTGGGCTCCCTTATATATACATTATGGCATGCGGGCTTAGGCTCGATGAGGAGCCAATATTATGGCATGCAGACTTCGGTCTGATGAGGAGCCAATAAAAATTAGAGGTTTAGGCCTGTGAGTAAAAAGGAGAGTCCAAAAGTCGAGAGCAAATAATGTCTGGAGCGTGAGTCTATCGCCTAGAGGTGACCTTCTGTAGATTGGTCGGAGGAGTGCGGGCCGTGGAGACGGTAGCACGGGAGTCTTTGGCCGAGTGTTGTTCGAGATTCGGGGACGAATCTAAATTGGTGGGGGAAAATTGTAACATCCGTGAACTAGAATCCCGGTTTGGGGATTGCATCGGTCGATGCAGTTGGTGCATCGGTCGATGCAGTTGGTGCATCGGTCGATGCAGGTTCAATTTTCTGCGTTTTGAGTTAAGTTAAACGCTGCGTTTTGAGTTAAGTTAAACGCTGCGTTTTGGGCAAAGGGAGAAGGAAACCCTTAAGTTCGTGTTTTGTCTCATTAGGCGTGTTTAGCCGCTTTTGAGAGAAACAAAAGAGAAAGAGAAGAGTTCTTGGTGTTCTTGAGTGTTCTTGGTGTTCTTGAGTGTTCTTGGCGATTTCTTGGAGTTGGAAGCCGTTTCTGTAGAGATCTGTAGCTGGGATCGTTGTAGGAGCTTCCTAGAAGCGTTTTCTTCCTGTGTTTGGGTCGGATTTCGTCTTGGCAAAGGTAAGTGCATGACTATGGCTTATCTAAGCTAGAGAACTTTCTAATTTGCTTGTTGTGTGTTGTTAGACTTGTTAGGACGTTAGGAAGCTTTCTTGTGGCTTGGGATCGAGTCTTGTGGTTGTAGGAATGAAGATCCGGCGAGAAGTTTCGGGGAAAACACGATGCTCGGCATTGCATCGGTCAATGCATAACTTGCGTCGGTCGATGCAGGTGCGAGGACGGCGCGTAAAACTTTAGGGTTTTCGTGTTATGTCGAGCATGCGTCGGTCGATGCAGTTTGGGTGTCGGTCGATGCATGTGTAACTTGCATCGGTCGATGCAGCCCTTGCATCGGTCGATGCAGCCCTTGCGTCGGTCGATGCATTCCCATGTGGCGTCGGTCGATGCATATTGGTGTCGGTCGATGCAGAGTCCTTATTTGTCGTTTGTTGTTTGTTGTTTGTTGTTTAATGGTTAGAGATGACTCTATTGCTTGTGTGTATAGCCCAGTAGATGGGAGGATTGGCTTACTAAGTGTTTATAAAATACTCATGCATTGCAATTTGTGTTTGTGATGCATGTAAAAGCAAAGTGTGATCGTGGAATCAAGGCAATGAAGAGGAGGATGTTCTAGGGACTCGATTGGTTGTTGTGTGGCATTGCTAGGTTGCTAGAGTTGGGTCATTAGAAACATTGTTAGGTTGTCGATTTTATGTTTCCTAATGTTTGGTATTTGGATATTGTTTATGATATAATATTGATTATTATTCATTGGCTTATTGTTTGAATATTGGTATCTGTTTTCTGCTGTTGGTTGTGCTTGGTTAGGTGGCTAGTAGGTATGAGACCACTAATTGTAGTTTATACGGATGTTACAGAAGAGGGATTGAGAGGTTACCTGAAGATTGTCAAGGAGAAAGAGACTCTATGAGAGAAAACGAGATTGATTACCACTGTAGAAGGTGAAGTGAAAATTCAGAGATATGAATTAATGACCTACATAAACGAAAGGAACAGGAAACTCTTGTTAAGGAGCAAGCACAAATCGACTTACCGCAAGATTATTCAGGAAAATAGAAGACATGATCTATAAAATGTTTCTTCAGACAACACAGCCGCAAAAAATGGTTTAGGGTTCGAGCATAGTGACAAGTGAGGGAAACGACAGCAAAAAAAATAGGTCTATATGTGTCTGTCTTTAGACCATGTCGTAATGGGCCAACAGATATTACAAAAGTCCAAGCCCATTTGCTTCCTACATTTACGACAACTCTAAGGTAATGTGTCATATGCTTTAGTAAATTATTTTTTTTATATGACTTATTAAAATAATACCACATGTCTATACTACTCTCTAAATTCTTACTAAGAAAATAGAGAGTGGAAGCAAACTATTGGGCATAATTTTAATCATATAAATTATAATAGATAAATTCTATTATAATTGTGATATATTCTATAAATAATGGAGAATTATGTATTCTCTAGAAGATTATATTGATATGGGTCGTAACGGCAAGCATTGAGTCAATACGGGCCGTAACTGGACCTTGACACCGACTACATTCTTTTGACGAAACGACATCGTCAAGAGAATATTCGAAGTTGATCTCATCATGAGAATATTCGAGAATAACCTTATCTTGTGACGGGAATATTGGAAAATGACCTTATCTCATGAAGAATCAGTTACACGAATCAAAGTCCCATGAAGATTAGGGTTGGCAAGGTTTCTCTATAAAAAGGGAACTACGTCTTCAAGATACGCCACGAAACCGAGAGCAAAGACAAGATACTTCACGAAACCACAAGACGCACGACTCAGCTCATAGATTGACTAGCTGCGCTTGATTTCTTGTACTTTGCAATCGATACTTTGATTAATAAAAATACTGTTCAACTATTTCTTTCACGTTTTCCGTAGTCTCTAAACGAACCGATTACTTTTGCCCAAACAGCTGTTATTCTCTTCTCTTCCTCTACGATGGGCCAGACAGCGAAGAGTTTTATGTAGGCTACAAAGACCCGACGCGTAGTTAGTTATGTGGCTAATGTTATCGAGTCATGGATCTATATACAATATTCATCATAGTCCAGTACTAAGAAACAGCCCATTAACTTAGAAGATTCTAAATATATGAACGTATTTAACAATGATGCATAATTTCAATATTCAGTCAACGTAAGTGTGCGTGAGAGAGAGTGTGGTTGAGGTCCCAATCAAAAACTTAGTAGAAAATAACCTTTTTCAAAATTTTCTCACTATCTTTTTCATAACATATAGGGGAAAACAACAGAAAAATAGGGGAATATGTTTCTAGTAATTTAGGGGAGAAGACTATTTCTTTCCTCAGTTTAGAATATTAACAAGAAAAGTAAAACCTAAATAAAATATAGTTAACTTTATAACTTTTTTGAAAAAAAAATCCGAAAATGTAAAATGCTTGATCAACAAGTATCTTTCAAAGAGTTTAGATTTTATACAGAGAGGTGGGTTGGTAATTGGATTGAATTACATGTAAACCGAAAACGTAAGTATTTCTTATGGAGAATAATATATCAAAAACATATTTTATTTCTAAACAATGTATGGATCTAAAGTCTTTCAGATTTACAAAAACAAATAAAAACTTACCAACCTTTTAACAATAGTACAAAACTAGAAATGGTAAATCCATCACCATGCTTTGTCGTTATTGTATTTTAGAAAAAAAAATCATACTGAAAACAATAAATTCCAACGAAACGCGTTTAGATTTCTGTCTCTCAGATTCATATTTTGTGGCTGTCAAATGATGGCAAATCAGAAAAATTGATAAAGAATTTTTTACGTCCGCTTTTGTTAGTTAAATTGCTTTTCCGACAATGATATTTCGCTGATGATAAATAAAAGAAACTATTCGTACTTCTCAGCTTTTAAGATATGATATTAATTTCATACCCGTTAATTTGGGAATTATAAGAATACGGTTAAAATCATTCGTTTAGAATTTAGAAAGAATTTTAATGATTTTATCTTTTTGCTGATTGTTAGAATCATAGAAAATTGAAAGTTAAAAATAAAGGATTCTAAAAGATTGTTTAGGAAGCTTTTTAAAATCTTGATGATTTGTTTTTTCTAATCTTGTAAAATCTTTCTATTTGATGAAAGAGTTTTCATAACTTTTGTTATGAAGGAAATGATATAAAATCCTAAATCAATAACATAAAATTTGAATTCATTAACAATCCAAGATTCTTTTGTTTTACTTGAATAACATAAAACTTTTAATGACTTTATAAAACTCTTAATCCAATAACACTAGATTTATCAAGATTTTAGATAACTTTTTACAAATCCACAACCAATAACACCAAATTTTTAAAGAGTTTTTAAAAGTCTTGATTGAATAACAACATATTTTACCTAACTTTTAAAATTATTAAAGTTCTTTCTAAATCCTAAACCAATACCTCCCCCTAAAGCTAAATCATGAGTTTTTTTTTTTCTTTCTTTCTATTTATAATAAGAGAGAAGCTATAGATTCCATGTGGCTTTCTCATAATACATACACTCACTTTTAAAAAAAAATAACTAAAAATAGAGACATGGACCGACCATATGATATAGATATAATGTTATAACCGTTTTTGGTATTCTTTTCTAACAGTCATCGACTGTAAACTTTAACCGACCATTTTTGAATAAACTACCATAACTAATGATCCTTATTCCACGCAAGAGTAGATGGAGAAAACGTTCCATATTAATCAGTAATAACATAGGTTGCATGGAAACGGAAACGGATATGCGGAAACGAAATGTTTCGAAAATAGAAAACGGTTTTTTTCAAAAATTAAGAAATGGAAACGTTTTGGAAACGTATGTAAATATATATATATACATATATATATATATATATATATATAATAAAACACCAAACATAAAAACCATATCAAAAAGTTTCAATAAATAAAACTTCAAATATAAATATTAAATAGTTGAATTAAAACACTAATAATATTATATATTTATATCTATAATGAAGTTTTATATTTTAAAAATATTTATTTATTAAATTTCAAATTAAAAAAAGAAGTTTTCGTCGTGTTTCCAAAACGGAAATGTAGTTTACATCGTGTTTCCAAACAGAAATTTCTAGGAATCGTGTTTTTGTGCCTTGTTTCCGAGTTTGACGAGTTTCTGTTTCCGAAACGTTTCGGAAACGGGAAACGCACTTCGAAAAGAGTTTCCATGCAACATAGGTAATAACATAACCAAAAAACAAAGTTATGAATTATCGTTTCAAATTTCTTTAAATCTATAAATAAATAATTATATATTGCATGCTTATTTTTGTTACTACGTTTTAGGGCATCTCTAAGAGACACTTTAAAAATGAAGTATGGAAACTTCAAAAATGAAGTATGAGACTTTTTTCTTCCAAGAGTATACTTCATATATGAAGTTTTTAAAATAAGTATTTTGCACTATAGTCCTTATATTATTCATAGTTACTTTAAAATCACAAAACTTTTATAAATAACTCTAAAACATACATTAAAATATTACACACAATATTAATTTATAAAACATTACATTTTTATTTAAAATTACATTAAGCCACAAATTACAAACTATTCAACTAAATTATTTCCGTAATGCTCCCATATATGATCAATCAATGTATTGCGAAGGGATAAATGAGATCTTGGAAGTTCGGGATCAAATTTAGGTGATTATTAGTATTGTTTCTAGTATTTTAATTTGTGTCATATTTATGTGTTCATGTAATTTTAGTTCATTGTATTACTTTATTTTGTATTAATTATGTTTAGTATCATATTTTGTTGTGTAATATTATGTAATTTTTCTGATATTTTAATATTTTAATTTTAATTAAAATATATGTGAAATTTTAATATTTTAATTTTCATTAAATATATGTAATAATTAAATTTATAAGAATATATGTGAAATACTTTGAAGTGATAAAATTTTAGGACTAAAATGATAAAAAAACATAATTTTTGAGATTATTTATGAGATATACAAATTTAAGGATTGAAATGCAAAGAAAAAGATGAAACTTCAAATTTAGAGTTTTGAACAGTGATACTTCAAATATGGAGTTTCACTGTTCAAAACTTCAAATTATGAAGTATTGAAGTATCTCTTAGAATGCATAAAACTTTATATTTGAGGGGATAGAGTATCTGTTGGAGTTGCTCTCACCGGAAAATTATTTCTACTAGTGTATTGTGCATATTAATACTTTTTGTTACATGCATATTAATTCATACTAACTGTTTAAAATATAAAACAGAATTTATGGGAACCATGGAAGAGTTCAAAAGCGCACAGAAGCCAAGAGATGTGAGTGAGACTCAGTCATAGCGTTCTCTCTTCTCCTTGTCACTATTTTTGGCTTTTGCTTTCTCATAATGTATTTAATATTTTTGTTATTCAAATCGTATCTGATCTTTTTGCTTCTGACAACGATGATATTTTCAACCTGATGGAGACTTTCCAGAAGAGGTTCAGTTTTTCAGAAGAAACGGTCGGTCTGATTCTTTTCTTTACACATTTTTGTGCAACGTAACTCCTCAATTCGGTGGATAACAAAATATATATATATATATATATATATATATATATATATCCCGTAAAAGTATCTGAACATATTGATAAGACCTTTTCTGATATCTAATACAGTGGTCAAATTAAATCCCTATTTTGTCATGAGAGGAATTATAGTTTTTTTTTTCCTTTTTTTTTTGTCAACGAGAGGAAATATAGTTGGAAAACAAAAAATTAGAAGACTTCTACATGAAAAGGATTGTATTTAGCATATTTTAATGTAATTAAGCTATTTTATAATAAAAAATAGCGTAGGTTCCATTTTCTAAAACAATTTTAAAGTAGGGGATTTGCTCTATATTCATTTCTTAGAGAAAATAATAATTTTCTAAAAAAACATACATTTACGTAAGCTATAAAATAACTGTGTGTAATATTAGGAGGATAGATGATATTTTTATTATATTTTACATAGAGAGATATATATAATCATGGAAGAAGGATTTTATGATTCTTGTTAAGTTAGGTTAGATGGTCCCAAGCCTTCATGGAACTCCCTTGACCAGTCAATTAAGGAGTGTTAGCCCAGTGCCAACGGTACGTTGATGATCAACATATTCAACATGCCCTAACGGTACTGTTTATATTTTTACGATTTAATTTGATGGAGACTAGCTAACTTATAAGATATAATAGTGTAAATACTATATGTGGTTAAATATAATATATTATATGTATATATATGCTATATTGGTGGAAACTGAAAAGCAGATTGTGGTTTAATTTTACAAACAACGGATTAAATTCTATAAATATAAGATTTAATAACACTATATTTTGAAGCATGATTTAAAATGATTAAGTATTTGAATAATAATGAATTATATAGTTTATTAAAATGTGTAGTTGTATAAATATGTTACGAATTTTTAATAATAACTTATGTAATTATTTTATACGTATCAAGATTTGAATAATGATTATTTTTCTACTCAAAAAAATATATTATTAAAATTTTGTTTTAGTAGATAAAAAGTAGAAAAATACTTTTATATATGTTAAAAAATTATTAACAGAGAATTGTTTTTTAATGAAAAGTAGAAAAATACTTTTGTATATATTTAGACAAGTTACAGTTTTGCATTTAAATTCAAGTTTTCTTGAAACATCAAATTGAAAGGTATAGTAACACTTAACAGTGAAGTAAAAAAAAAAACAATTACTTGACCAAAAAAAAAAAGGAAAAAAAAGAGAGAGAGAAGAACAAGTCTCTGCTCTTTTGGTCTAGCTACCAGACAAAAACTCTTCTCCCATATAATAACTCTCTCTTCTCTGGTCAATCAATAATAATCTCAAAATATAATAAAACTCCCTTTTCTTGCTTTATCAAGATTCTCTCCTTCTTCCCCCACAAATCTTGTTTGTAATCTCGCCGGTTTTAATGGCACCGGTGACGGAGCATCAGAGTTCTTTCCTAGGTCGACTCAGCCGTCGCAATCAAGTCGTTTCCATGGACGTTAACCACGAGCAAGAGCTCGAAGAACTCGAAGATTTCCAAAAACACGTAGCTGAGCGTTTCGCCGAGTTACTGCCACAATCATCACCGTCTGATTCGCCGGAATCTCACCCGGTTCTATCGATCCACTGGCTAAGGAAGCTTCTTGATGTTTTCATGTCTTGTGAATCGGAGTTCCACTCTGTTTTGACATCGAACCCGTCTCAGATCTCTAAACCACCCTTGGATAAGCTTGTTCCGGAGATGCTTGACCGGATTGTTAAGGCCCTTGATATCTGTACCGCCGTGGTCAACGGCGTTGACTCAGTCAGACAAATCCAGCGTCTTGCGGAGATCGCTGTTACGGCGTTGAAACAAACGCCGTTGAGTGACGGAAGCGTTAGGAGAGCTAAACGAGCTCTAGCGAGCCTCCTCGCCGCTTTANACTCAGCCGTCGCAATCAAGTCGTTTCCATGGACGTTAACCACGAGCAAGAGCTCGAAGAACTCGAAGATTTCCAAAAACACGTAGCTGAGCGTTTCGCCGAGTTACTGCCACAATCATCACCGTCTGATTCGCCGGAATCTCACCCGGTTCTATCGATCCACTGGCTAAGGAAGCTTCTTGATGTTTTCATGTCTTGTGAATCGGAGTTCCACTCTGTTTTGACATCGAACCCGTCTCAGATCTCTAAACCACCCTTGGATAAGCTTGTTCCGGAGATGCTTGACCGGATTGTTAAGGCCCTTGATATCTGTACCGCCGTGGTCAACGGCGTTGACTCAGTCAGACAAATCCAGCGTCTTGCGGAGATCGCTGTTACGGCGTTGAAACAAACGCCGTTGAGTGACGGAAGCGTTAGGAGAGCTAAACGAGCTCTCGCGAGCCTCCTCGCCGCTTTAAACGTCGATAAAAACAGCGGCGGAGGAAGTGGTAGGAGGTCAACGTCGGAACAGTGGTCTTCCTTTGGTAGGCGTAGCGGCGGAAGCGGAGGAGGAGGGTGTGTGAGCAAGAACTGGTCGGCGGCGAAGCAGATTCAAGCAATGACGGCGAATCTCGTAGCGCCACGTGGTGGAGAGGCGTCGCCGTTATACATAATGAGTAGCGTGATGGTAATGGTGATGTGGACGTTAGTTGCGGCGGTTCCTTGTCAGACAAGTAACGGCTTATTAGTTCATTTGCCTTTGCCGAAGCATCAGGTTTGGGCTAGCGCCGCCGTGAGTATCTCGGAGAGGATCGGTGAAGAGATGAAAAAGAAGGAGACGCGCTGCGGTGGACTGATGGAGGAGATGCAGAGGATGGAGAGGATTGGTTTGAAGCTGATGGAGTTTAGTGAAGGGTTTAGGTTTAACGGGGAGGAGGATGTGACGGCGGAAGTGGCGGAGATGGAGGAGATATGTCGGAAAATGGAAGATGGGCTTGAAGGGTTACAAAGACGAGTTAGGGAAGTGTTTCATAGGTTGGTTAAAAGCAGAAGTGAGATTCTTGAAGTGATTGATCACTGATTAGTAATCTTTAACTTTGTTGTGAAAAATCTAATCTTTGAGTGACTTAAGAAAAAGAGAAAAAAAAAAATTATAGGTTTTGATTGTTTTATTTTATTTATGAATGATAATCTTTGATGTATATAAATTACAGTTTGTAATTTAAAGATATATATACACCATGTTTCTTCTCAAATTTATAAATTTTAGTCTTTGTTTTTTCACATTGAGGTTTTCTGTGATACTCTTTTTTNTTTTTTTTTTTTTTTTTTGAGATGTTGCTTGGACTATGTGTCTTCTAAAGACTAGTAAATTAAATATGGGAAAATTTGAAATAAAGAAAGTTTTTCTAAACCTTTGTACATATACATCATTTTTTTAGATTGTCAATTGTGATGAAAATACCCTTACTAATAGATGTGTAGTGAAATTTTTAGGAGTTTAAACCAAAAAACAAACAGAAAACCCATGTTAGTAAACAACTGTGTAAAAAAAAATTTGAAAAAAAAATGTTTTGGGTCAAAAATCAGTTTGTAGATTAATGATTTATGGTCTAAATTGTTCAGGAAAGATTTTCTACGATTTTTTCAAGTTCTAAAACATTTAGATTATTCATTCTACAATTTGTACATGTTCTACGAAGTTTAGACGAAATTTTTTTTCTAAAAACTTCAGAACTTGAATTTTGTATATTCTACAAAATTAAGAATATGTATTCTACATTTTTCTTCATTCTACATCAATTCATAATATATTTTCCATGTTTTACCCTGTATACTAAAAGAAGTAGAAGATATATCATAGACAATTTAGAATTTATAATCTGTAAAACTTAAAATACCATAAAAATAGAAAGAAAATAAATGAAATAAGGAAAGTCAATATTTTTAAATAATCTTAATTTATGGTTACAATTCTGTATTTATTATTTAGATATGTTCTAATATATTTTAAATTGTGTATTCTTAATTATTTAGAAGAAAGACAAATACATAAAAAATCTACATTCGATATGACTTAACCTAATGTGATCGGTTGTTTCCCTCTCTTCCACCTTCCACGAAACTAAGACATCATAAAAATCAACATATAAAGAAATCCATAATTCTATAGGTATGGTGAAGATGCAAAACGGATCTAAACTAATATTTACACAAATCTGGGTTGAAATCGAGTTAAAAATTTGACATAATCTCATGAAACTGCAAAAAAAATCTGGAATTCTACATATTTAATTCATAAGAGATGGAGAGATGGTGAAGATGATGAGATGGTGAAGATGTAGAGAGACGGCTCGATTACAGTTTTTTTTTCTTCCCAAATTTATTTTTATTTTCTTTTGTTTATGATCCACTAAGACCAAATTAGGCCCAAACGAAATCCATCCAATATCAACTATAAATTGTTGTTTCTAATTTTAATAAATAAAAATCTACAAATTTAATCTGAATATATAATTGAGGGTATAATTGACTTTTATTTATACCCTAAAACCTATTTTACTAAACTTTTAAAAAAAGAATTTAGATGAACAAATTTTGGGAAAAAACTCCTTTATTTTCAATTTTCCCATTAAATATAGTCTTCACAAGTTTAAGTTCTTACAAACACAGTTTTACACTTGTCTGTAGCTTATCAACGGTAAATTTGAGAAAAGAAACAAAAACACTGATGAACACATCCAAATTACAGGTAATTAGGTTACAAGTGGGCTTTTTATAAGCCCAATTTAGTTTTTAGTCCACCGTTGAGGTTGCCATTTTAAATCATGGCCTACTTACAATATAGTTAAACAAAAACTAAGATTGTTTATTTTTATTGTTTGACATCAATATTAAGATATTTGAAAATAAACTAGTTTTCAATATAATAAAAAAGTTTGTAACCTTTTTCAATTTTCATTCTGTCGACTCATATTTTTTAAACCTTTTTATGTCTACCAATAAGAATTTTTTTTGATCATAACTTGTTTCTTTCTCGATTTAATACTTCGTCTAGTTGATCTTAATATATATTTGTTCTTCAAAGCCCAATATTTTATCTCAAGATTACTTAGCACCAAATATCAAAATTTGCTTTTCTTTTAAAGGTAGCTTAATTCGTCAAATCTAGTCACTTCATAAAACAAGTTAATCAATTAATATTTTCTAAAGATTATGATGAACAAAACAGAAAACATTTTCTGTTATATTATACACTAAAATTTTCTAAAGTTTATCTATTTTTAAAGAAAAAAATAATGGTAATGCATCTGAAACAAAAAAAAAATATTATTCAGAATGGCAAAGCAAGTTATTATTGAAAAATAAATGGATAGAAGATTAAAGATTTAGTACAACTATTTCACAAACGTGAAATTTATTCGTGAAATCACATTTCCACCACATACATACATGCCACGAAATTGTAAACACCCAAAAAAGTCGACAAAAAAAAACACGAAAATTAACGATATTAGAAAGAAAAAAAATTCAAAAAACAAAAGTAATAAACATTTTTAATTAACAAATGCACATGTTCTTCGGATCTCCCCAGCTGACCCGGTTTTGACACCGATCCTTCCCATTTTCTCCATAGCCTTCGAGAACTCACTAAAGAAATCTTGCTCCGATCCTCCCGCAAAACGTCTGACCTGAGCCAGTGCCGCGGGATTCATAGTTAATGCAGCGTCAGACTCGAAAAGTCCACGACGTTTCAGGACAAGCTTGAAGTAGCTAAGATCGAAGGTGTTTCTACTACCGGGATCCATTTCGACCTTTGTTGTATTGTCAGCGAGAGATAAACATCTCCGTGACTTGAGATTGGCGGCATATTCGCTGTCTAGCGACGGGTCTTCGTCTCCAACACCGGTGAAATTGAAGAGACGGTTTGAGAAGGATGAGCAATGAGACACTCCAATCGTGTGCGCACCTAAAACGTTTAAATTGACACTGTTTATAAATACCATACACTAAAACGACAACATTTTAAATAAACCATTTAAGTCAACACGTAACGTTTATTTTTATTTTGATGACGTTAGCTCTCAAGTGTCAACCAAACCCAAGAAAATAGACAATTTGGAGTTGATTTTTTACCGGATAACAAGACGAGGTCTTTAACATCAAGGCCTTGGTTTGCAAAGAGAGTTATAAGAGTCGTGAAGTTTCCAAAAGGAGGAGGAATATTGTCTCTAGCCTCGGCAAAGTTAGAGATACGTCCGTCTCTACGTCCAGTTGGAACATTCCATGTTGGTCCACCCTACGCCAAAATTAATCAAAACCGGTTAGCTTTTACATAGTGTTTAGACCAAACGAGGTAACTAAGTAATTAGCATATATATATATATACTCACAATAGCAACAATAGAGTCTCTAGTTGCGAGGGTGATGATATCGGCGCACGAGACGATTCCAGGGCATTTTGATTCTAAAGCAGACTTTACTTTATCAATGAAGTCGAAACCTCTAACAGTTAGATTCGGAGGAGCAAGCTTCTCGACTTGTTGGTTGCTCGATGTCGCGTTGATCAAGATCGAACCATCACAACCCTACCAGCACCAATACGTACATATTTTATATATCATTTTTTATTTACAGATTTATATATCATACGTATTTGAAATACCGTTTTTGCATATATTATATGGTAAACGCATGCCTTATATAAAATTTCTAAGTAACTCTTATGATACCAACACACACACATATATATATATATATATGTGTGTGTGTGTGTGTGTATCTAGAGTGTACTTATGATAATATGCCATACAATTAATAAATTTATGAATTAAGAATACCCGAACGAAGCAATCGTGGAAATGCATCCTAATAAGGCCAGCAGCCAAAGAAGGTGCATTGTTGATATGTTGGTTGACAACATCTTGTACAATCTTCTCTGCGTTAGGGCAAGTTTTGTCGTAGAATCCCATCTTCAATTGAGCTTCTGAAAAGCTCACAGATCCTAGAATCACAAGAATCATTACAAGAGCTAACCTGAATCTCGCCATTTTATTTTATGTGACACTTAGAAAATTTGATTTGACAATATATGTTTGATGGAGAATAAGAATTCCCAAGTTAGGATTATATATGGTTTTGGTCGTGAGAGGATAAAGCAACGAGGAGAAGAGAACAAGAAGAAAGAAGCTAAACTAGCATGTTCTATTTATTCCTGTTTGATTTGAATTATCATCACTAAAATAATATTGCCTTGTCTTGTCTTATTGTTATTACTTATTGATGTTTTTTAAATGTGTTTATAAATAATTTAAAGATTAGTGTATATATAGTTTTTAAAGAAAATGAAGAGGTCAATTTTTTACCCAAATGTTAATATAAGTGAAATCAATAAAATTTAATAAATAAAACAAAATTATTTTGAAAATATTAGTTTAAAGAAAAATAATTAGCTTTCATTAGTTACATGAAACATAGTTTATTATATTCACATGTAAATCTATATTATGAAACAAAAATGGGGAGAGAGATACACTAGTACAAGTACTTCATCAAATATTTTGTAGTCTGAGAGCATCTACATTAGTGAATGAAGTGGAGTGACTTTAATTTGAATAAAAATTTAAATGATATATTGTAAAAGAAATAAAATCAATATAGAAATGACATTTGGTTAGAAAGTGTCTTAAGGGATGTCTATAATGTCTTTATGAAAACATTTTTCTCTTCTCTCTCTTTAAGAGAAAACTGATATTAAAAAAAATTGCTTAAGACACCCATAGTATAAGCAATGGAGATGGTCTCATAGATTTTCAAGGTTTTGTTCTTCTTTTCTTTGGTCATTTTGTTGCATTATATATCATCATAATTCTATTACAAATGATGATCAATTATCAAATCAACCTCTATGCAACACATACGATTGACAACTTCATGAATAATTTATGTCGTGCAACTCTCCCTGCAACACTTTGATATTTTACTGACAATTTGTGCATGCATCATTCTAACGATGGACAATTTCATCCCTAACTTTCCATATCAGTATAAACGGCTCTGCATGTAGCATTTTTGAACTTCTGATTAATCTTACACCCTTAAGCTAAGAATATGTATTTTTTATGGATGGAACCCCAAACTTATAATGTAAAAGCTTTTAAATTAAAACCGTAATCATTAGACCAAAACACATTGACATAGATTCTTTTTGCTATAACGAACGATTATAGATATGACTTAATGGTTAGTGGAATAATAAACCCAACAATTTGTGCAAATTTTATTTTATTTACCTTGCTCGTAATTTATTCAACTTGCCATGCCAGGACACTAAAGCTAGTTTGTGCAAACATTCCAAGCTAGTTTGTGTGTGTGTGTGTTGTGTCTGGCTTGATGATACGTATGATAGCTCTTGGAAATAAGGGTTAATACATAGATAAGAAATTCGATAAATCTTTTTATTTTGTCGAGAAAGTAGGTAAGTTCATTAATTGTATTTGGTAGACAGATCATTGCATTTGCAGAAACCAATTTTTTAAATAACGGTTGTTGATTAACAACCCAATTAACAAACAACAACTAACATATATTGACGAATGTTCTTTACGGGAATAAAAAATCATATAATTTTAACCAGTTTCTTTTGTTTTTTATTAACTAAATTTACCTTCTAAAAAACATTCATAATAATCTACATTTTTCTTTGGTTAATATAATAATCTACCATTTTCTTTATTTAATTATTCAACCTGTAAAATTAATTAATGTTAACATGATAATACGTATTTCATGCTAAAACAGAAAACTCTATATGGTTTTTTCGTTAACGAATGTAAACACTTATTGTATGTTGTTATAAAAGGACTAGATTAGATACTGGGGAAAAATAGCATGGCGAATTTCATTTTCATTTCTACGAGATTATTTTAGTTTTCGTTGGGTCATAATTGCAAATCTAATTCGATTCTTAAAAAAATGTTTTTTTTTAATATGAAAATCTTACTATTTATTAATCAATTCATAGACTTTTTCGTTTAACTATATGCGAATAGCTAGGTAGAGTCATATGTTGATTTTGTACTTTATGTACACCATGCAATTAAATATAATGCTTACGAAAATTTTTCAATATTTAATAAACAATCCTTAAACTCAACCTGTCGAATGGTATTATTGTATGTTACCCCGGAACCTGCTCCCACCATTGTTAGCCGCCATGGGCCCTGGCCAGGATGGTCCACGTTACTGAGATTTTCAAACATTATTGATATATATAGTTTACTTGACAAAAAATAATAATTTATTTATAGCATATATATATTCTAAATAAATTCAAGAACATAACGACATTAGTATTAGTTATCAATTTATATATATCCAAATGTTAATCCATTATTGTACGTGGATCAGTAACGCAGACACTACTTTCTCTATAACCACGTACGTGGATCAGTACGTGGTTATGCTTGTATTCACCTCTTTCTTTCTCAATCAATTACATTTTTCTATCTAATATTTCATATAAAAAAATACATTTCCTTCCTTCTCAATCAATCAAAATTTTCTATCTAATATTTCATTTAAAAAGTAAATTAAAATTAAATTTAAAAACAAAAGAAATTAAAGAACAAAATCCAGTATGTTTTTAATTAAATAAAGTTAAATATTGGCTTGGTTTAGATTTTTCAATTAAACGAGGTTATATATCGGTTTGAATTTATAAATGAAAATTAGAGTTTAGATTTTAAAATTATATATAGGTTTGAGTTTACAAATAAGATGACTAGAGTTTAGATTTTACAATTAAAATGAAATTATATGTCGGTTTGGTATTACAAGTGAGGTGGTTAGGGTTTAGATTTTACAATTAGAATGAAATTATATGTCAGTTTGGATTTAAAAATGAGGTGGTTAGGATTTAGATTTTACAATTAAAACAAAATTATATGTTGGTTTAAGTTTACAAATAAGGTGGTTAGGGTTTAGATTTTACAATTAGAACAAAATTATATGTCGGTTTGAGTTTACAAATAAGGTGGTTAAGGTTTAGATTTGACAATTAGAACAAAATTATATGTCGGTTTGAGTTTGCAAATAAGATGGTTAGGTTTTAGATTTTACAATAAGAACAAAATTATATATCGGTTTGAATTATAAAAGAGCGGTTTGAGATTTTTATTTTACAATAATGTATACAAATTTTGTTTCTTTATTTCATAAGAAGATTTTGTTTCCAAGAAGGTGAATAAAAAGATTCACTATTAGGAGTGGACCCAACTATTATCCCTCTATGATATAGTTTAAAAGTTTTCAAATTTTTGTTTGTTTCAGTTTTATACGATTATCAACTTCAAGCGAACCCCAAAATTAAACGAGGTAGACAAATATACTGAGCACACATTTATCCACTTCAACGTACTAATTTATACTTATATATCGCGTAGAATTCTAGATATGGAAACTAATCAAAATAGACAAAATTAAAGTTGTATTATATTCTAATGTATAACTTTTACCCCAAAAAAAAAACTAACAGCATATCTATATAGATCGAATATTTTCCCAACCAAATCCTAGACAAAGAAAATGGTATGTGAGTTTTGTGTATTTGTTATATATATATTTGTTGTGCGAAGAGGATTAAATATATGTTTTTTCTTGTATAGATTTTGTGTTTGTATTATGTCTTAGTTTTTAGTTTTTTTTTTTTTTTTTT